>NC_053427.1:6277781-6615906 GCF_007990345.1 Gossypium hirsutum
AATTGGTACATGTATGCCAGTACGATGTACACATAGCACGCCATGTATCATTGTCCAATTAGTTTGTCAACTATACGATTCTAAACAATGTATGAAATTTTTAACAGAAAAGATCAATTGAGTTTTTTAACTAATATAGAGGGACTAATTTACTTATTTTTATTATTGCAGGTGATAAAATGCAATTTAAATAACTTTTACCACCCAAGACTGATTTTACAAGAAAGAAAACACGTACCAAACCATTATAGCTGAAGGAACACCAAGGCGAAAGAACTGAGGGACACCAAGAAAAGCATCTTTGGACAATGGTGAACGAGTTTTCTCACATGTAGATGAATACTTTACATAAATCCCAAGTATGATCACATTCAACCATGTTGATAAACTAAAAGCTATTGCAGCTCCAAGATCACCTAAATCCAATTTAAACACAAGAATCCAACAAAGAGGCACATGGAAACACAGTATAAAAATTGAAGTTAAGAGCATTGGTAGAATCACACTTTGCATTTGTAGAAATCGAGTCAAAGGTTTAAGGATGGTGCTTGCAAATAGTCCCGGGATTAACCATAGGGAATATTGGCGAGCTTTGAAGGAGATAAGTGTATCTTGGCCAACAAGAGGTAACAATTTGTCCATGAATATCCATAGTATGCAAATGGGAGGGCAAACTAAGATGAGCGAAATGATGGCACTGTAAATATAGATTCCAAGCTTTTTGTATTGTTGTGATCCATAAGCTTGCCCACATAGAGTTTCCAATCCACCAGCCATTCCTGACTAGTTTGAATGACAAACATTCAATTAGTTTAAGATGCTGCATCAATAGAGCAGCTTAGCAGAAGAAAGAGTAGCGTACCAGAAGGCTAAAACCAGTGATATTGGTGAGGGATGTAGCAATGGCGACGCTAGAGAGAGAAAGCTCACCAAGATGTCCTACCATTATTACTGATACAACTTGCACAAGGTATTGTAGAACCGTCACCGCCACCATTGGTGCTGCTATTCGACTTCCCTTCTTCAGCTCTTCTATATATCCACCCCAACTCGTTGCCCATTTCTTCTCATCTTCTCTCTCCTCCAATTTCGCCATGCTTTTTTCTTATTTTGAATCAAATATTGGGGGAGCCAAGCAAATGAACCCAACTCTTTATAAATTATAAACTATGTTTATTTGGATTTCAAGCTAGAATCAAACAAATAAAGGCATAATCTCAAATGATAAAATAAAGAGAAATAGACCAAAAAGTGAGACCATATCTGGCTTGAAATCAAAGCTGAATGATGTTACAGTTATTGCATTTATTACTTTCCCAATATTATATTATAATCACAAAGCACAAAAGATCCCAAAAATGTATTCTCTAAGGATATTTATTTAATAATACTATACTTCTAAGGTAGTATTCCTGTCATTGTTATAATAATAAGTAGACAAAAATATTTTCAAGAGATCTGATCTTTGGTTAACCTCTATGAATTTTGATTTTTTATAATTTTATAAATGAAATCATTAGTATAATTATAGATATAGAATCAATTTATGTTTACATATTGCATATAAAAATAAATTGATGTGTTTATTCTTTTAAGAAATATGTAACTGTGTGTGCATTTGAATCACAATAAACATTTCATTTACACCAAATCAAAGTTTATGAATTAAATTTCCAATAAATCAAAATTTTTGCTTAGTTTAAAAATTATCTCTTTTTATATCTTTAAGAATATCATATCGTATTTAGGTTTAAACTTTAAAAAATATTAAAAAAATACACTTTAATTTTTTTTTAACTTAACAAAGTTATCCTATTTAATTTTAAATTTTATTATTTTATGTTTATTATTTTATGTAAATTTTAGTTATAAATATTTAAAAATAAAGTTCACATTATATTAATTTACTCCAAATAAATAAAAATTTAAATATGATTTAAGTATGTAATTTTTTTGTAAATTTATTTAAATTTAAATGAACTAATTATATAAAAATTTCTATTAATTAAATCAAAATATAGTAGATTAACCTACAATTAACTTCTAAGCTTTCAGACTAATTTTTCTAATAAAATTTGTTATAATAAACTTTTGAACATATTTATGGGAAAATTATAGCAAACCCTTTAAACTTTTAAAAATAACAAAATTGTCATATATAAATATACTATTTTATTATTTTATTTAAATTTAAGTTACTAAATATTAAAAAATAGAGTTCACATGATATTAACATATATTGAAAATTAAAAATATTAAATATAAAAAATATAAATTTATTTAAATTAAAAATCAATAATTTTGTTCTATTTAATTATGACATTTTATTCATTTATTTAAATTTAAATGACCTAAATATATAAAATAAAGTCCATTAATATAATTAAAATATAGTAAATTAACCTACAATTAAGTTATTAAATTATAAACTTTTTGTTCCTTTTTAAAAAATAAAATTTGTTATTATAATATTTTGAACATTTAACAATTTATATATAAAATTATAGTAAATGGATACATAATATAATAAGCATATATAATTTTATTATTTTATATAAGCCATGAGTATTGTTGGGGATAACATCGATTAAGCAACGAGCAAAGTGAAGAACATAAGAATTGAAAAAATCAAAACACAAATTTTAATGTAAAAGCTCCTCAATTGGGGATAAATGTAACATCACAAAAGTTGAGTTAGTAGAATGGGTAAACTACAAAAATAGTCATTTTTGTTTGCCTCAGGTTACATTTTAGTCACTTATGTTTGAAATGTTACGTTTTAGTCACTTATGTTATTATTTTGTTACGAAGTGATCACCCTTCCATTAATGATGCGGTCGTTGAGAGCACCAAAATATCCTATTCCCTATAAAATAATGAAAAAGAAATAGTAAAGGGGAAGTAGGGTTGAATCCTCAGGGACCAGATTATACGAATGCTTGTTTCTCGAAATCCTGGGCAGAATCGTGCCCAAGAAAACCTGCGTTCCTGGAAAAAATAAAATAAAAAACAGAATTTAAGAATTGATTTTGGATGCGAAAATAAAATAAAAACATAATTTAAAGTTTACTGAAATTATGATTACAAAAATAATAAAAATAATAAAGAGAGTTTTAAGAGAAAAGAAATTCTTATGGGAAAGTTCCAGCCTCTGGTTGTCTCATTCCGCTTTGGGCTCAATCCTTGACTTTTGGATGATCCTTCTCGACTCAAGTAAGCCAGTTATAGTGGAAGAGGACGCCTACGACCACCAGCTCCAAAGATTAGACTTACGATTTTTAGGGAACCTGACTCTAGCCAGTAATCTATGCTAGATCAACGCTTCTCAATGGCGAATCCCACGCTATTTTGTCTCTTTGGCTCGCCAACCTCTGACGCAGTAATTTAATGAACTGACTGTGCAATCCTTCCAAGACATACAAAGCGGCCGCCTTTGCATATGCTGAAAAGCTTACTTCTTAAGGGCCATGGACGGAAGCGTCAACACGTAGCGCGGAGAAACAATGAATACTTGGTGAGAAGGCTAAGTATGGATTCTAGGCCTCAAAAACCCTTTTTGGGGAATATTGACAACTTTCGGCTAGATGGATTTTAGTGGCTCATGATAATGGTGGAAAAGTAAATAAATATAAAAATGGAAAAGGGAATTTTATTGAAAGAAAATATAAAGAAACAAAAGCCTAGACTTTCATGGGGAGAGAGTTTACAGAAAAAGATCCCCAAATAGAGTCACTTCACCCCCTATTTATAGTGCTAAGGAGATAGTCTAATTGAACTTAAATTCTAAAAAGATAAATACATTTAATTAAAGATAAATAAAGATAATTAAAATAAAATCCTAAATTTGAATAATCCTAATAATTATCTTAATATTAATTATCCTAATAGAATAAAATAAAATAGAGTCTTCCAAAATAAAATCTCTTCTATTTGCTTTTAAGTCCTTGTGCCTTCCATGTTCGCACTTTTGGCACCATATTTGTCCCACGTTGCATATTGGCCCCTTTAATCTCCAAATTGATGCTTTTTCCCTTGAATTTACTTTTTGCCTCCAATTTAGTCCCTAAAAGATAAAAAGACATAAATAGCTCAAATTAGTAGGCTAAAGCTCAAAATAAACACATGATTAATGTATAAAAACACGTCTTTTTAGAGTATTATCAATTAAGTTCCGTTATCTCCCTAACGGTAATCCTACGTGGCAGTCCAACTAGATTTTAAGTGCCAACTTGGATTTCCTAATGGGATGAGAATAGATTTTTAATTAAATAAATTTAATTAATTAAAAATTTTAAACCCTAAATCTTAGTTAAAAAACCATTCATCTCCCCCTTTTTTTATTTTTCTTTTCCAGATGACTAAGAAAGTTATTATCGTCAGAATTTTTTAATTCACATACAAAAACAAAAGAGGATTCAATGGAGGGTCCAGGTATGTCTTCTTCACCGATAAATTTATGTTCTAAGACTTAAAATCAAGTGGTTGTTGACAAATAAGAAGATGGTAATTGTTTTTGTTCCTAATCATTGTATTTTCCAATTCTTCACGTTCTTGAATAATTGGTTTCTCAATCTGATTTTTTCTGATCTAAATCGCCTTGTTTGTTCATAATCTCTTTATGGGTATCCCTTTTCTACTACTTAATACGCTTCTTTTAGTTGTTAATATTGATTATTTTAAGTTGAAATTTTGTGGGAACTCATATTTTTCCGAGTAATCATACAGTTAATCCTGCAAATGAATATCCATATCCTTAATAAAATTCAAAAATTATACTCACGCAAAACTCAAGGCTGGCCATGGATCCTATCATTCAAGCTAAACATCTCAGCATGATCTGATTTGCAAGGCCCCATTATACTATCTGTTGTTATATCTGCTGTTACATCTGATTTATGTCCTGTATCTTTTTATTTTTCAGTCTTCAAGCAAAGTTATCAGAATTTTTGATGAGCAAATTAGTATCTTTGAGTTATTGGAAATTGGCGTGGTTTGAATTATGAAATTCCCTGTTAAAATGGTTTTAACTATAGCTTCGGTGGAAAGAAAAGAATTGTAGTTTTTGGATAAATTCTTCAAGTATAGGGTTAAGGATCGATTTTGCTTCGTGTTAATCAGTTTGGAGAGATGATTATTAGATTGTTTTGAACTGATTTTTTCTCCTAGGATTTCGACCTGATACCGTCACTAAATCGATTGAAGCAATGAGGGCTGCAATGGCTCTTGCTGCTTTGTAGTATTGGCTAGGTTGTTTTGTTTTATTTGTTTTCTAAAAAACTGTGTTTGAACTTATTTGAATTGTTCACAACAATCCTTTTTGTATTTCACTGATTTTGCAAAAAAAAAGGAATAGTGTAGCCTCTCTACGTTTAATTTTTAATTTTGAAGCAAAGAGATAAAATTTTAAATGTTGTAATGTTGAATGTCTAAAAATTTGACTTAGAACATAATAAGGACTTCAATCTTACTATCATTTACAGTTTTACCTATTTGCTTTGAAATTAAATGTAAGACTAAATTGTTCGCTTTTATAACAGAGGGATGAATTTGCTCCTAAGTTTAACCTAAAATCTTTACTGTTGAAGTTTGTATCATTTATATTATGCCTAATGTCATTATTTCCATGTCTTTGTGTTTAGCATATTCCATTCAACTTTATATTATTTCCAATACAAGTAAATTAAGGGTTTAAATTTCTCTCTCAAAAAAAGGAGAAAGGTTAAAAAATTTAATAATGTAGTTATTCAAAAATAGTTTAGTACTTGTTTTTATATCTGAATATGGTGTTTTCTTTTTTCTTTTAAATGTGTTATGTTTAACTTTCTTGAAGAGACAGAAAGTAATTATGTTGCTGTCTCCCAAAACATGGACTTTAATTTTAACTCAGGTGTAGTTCGATGCAAATGTATATGTTCAGCTTTTCATTTTAACTCAGGTGTCAAAATGTGAATAATGATTATTGTTTTCATGTTCTAGATTATGTATTTTAATGCTGTCCAAATGCGAAAATCGACTGCTGTTCGAATGTCCTAAAATGTTTATAAATTCATTAGTAATGTTGTTTGAAATTGAACTGAAGTTGATATAATGTTTTTTCAGGTTTGAATTGTTGTGCAATTTGTTGATACTAATATAATGTTTTATTTTCCTTTTTTGGTTTAGGGTTTGAAGTTGAACAAAATACTTTAGGTGGAGATTTTGGAAGAGAAGCGTCTGACTCAGATGATAGTTCATATAAAGATTATGAGCCAGGTACTTCTTATTCTAATTCTTTTGAGTCTGATGGTGATAGGGCAGATGAACCAGAGGTTGAACTAGTAGGTGAAATGATACAGAAGGAGTTAGACCACTTACTGGGTTCAAGTTTTTAGGGTTTAGAAGATGATTTTGATAGTAACAGTGATGATGATTTGAATAATGACGTTGATTATGATAAATATGGGAATAAAAGGTACCCCCTATTCAATCCTCAAACTGATATGAGGAACCCTATATTGATAAAGGGTTTGGTTTTCCCTAGTAGAGACTTTTTAAAAGATGCAATTAAACAGTATGAGAGGATAAATAGGGTAGTAACCAAACTAACTAGGAATGACAAGCTTAGGGTGAAAGTAGTTTGTGTACTTAGTTGTCTATGAACATTATAGGCATCCAAATTAAATCCCAAGAATCCAATGGATGGGAGTTGGCAAATTAAGACCTTATTCAACCACCATAAGTGTGGCAAGGTAATGAAAAATAAGAATATTACTTCAAAGTGGATGGCTAGACATTATTTACACAAATTTCAAGTTGATCCCAATTATTCCTTAACATCCTTACAAAATGATATTAGGGTGGATTTTGGATCAATAGTTTCTCGGACTAAATGTATGAGAGCTAAGATTAGGGCTCTGGAAATAGTTCAAGGGAATCACAAAGCCCAATATGCCAATATATATGATTATCTACTAGAGTTAAGGAGAAGAAACCCTGGTACAACAACCATCTGTAAATTAGACTGTAGGCTATTTCAGAGGCTTTATATATGCCTTGAAGCATGCAAATTATGTTGGTTAACTAGTTGTAGGAGAATTATATGGTTAGATGGGTGTTGGCTGAAGGGATATTAGGGTGGACATTTGCTTGCTGTTGTTAGGGTTGATGCCAATGATTGTATATATCCAGTGGCTTTTGCTGCAGTTGAGAGTGAAAACAAACAATCATGGTTTTGGTTCTTTGAGTTGTTACAGAGGGATTTAGAGATCGACAACTCCTACAATATATGCTTCATGTCTGACAAACAAAAGGTACTATAAATTCATAGTATACACTAAATTGTTTATATAAAAACGATTGCTTGTCATGTTGTTTTAATTGTTTTACAAGGTTTAATAGAAGCGATTTTTTTGTTGTTCCCTAATGCTGAATCAAAAAATTGTGCCAGACATCTTTACAACAATTTTAAAAACATTGAAGGATTTAAAGGCCAAGTTATGTGTCTTACTTACTGGAAAGCTGCTAAAGCAACTTTTCCAAGACAATTTGAAGAAGCAATGTCTAAAATGAGGTCACTGTCAGAATCTGCTGAGGCTTGGCTGTGTGACAAGGATCCAAGAAATTGGTCAAGAGCCCACTTCTCAACTAGATACAAATCTGATCTACTACTGAACAACAACAGTGAATAATGTTTCAACAAGGTTAAAATTTATTTTTTAAATATGACTATTTATCACTTCATGTTGTATAATTGTTGTTGGAGTTATTTAAGGACTTGCTCTCCTTGCAGATTATTTTAGAAGCTAGAGATAAACCCATCCTAACGATGTTGGAAATAATTAGAAGAAAAGTCATGACTAGGTTGGTTTTTATGAGAGAGGCTGCTGAGAAGTATCCTGGACCTTTATGTCCAAGGATATAGAAGAAGTCTGAAATAGTTAGTTAGTCCAATAAATAAGTTTTGCTAACTCTTTTTTACTTAGCTTGAATTCTGTTGCTTGGATAGAAAAGTTTTTAACTTTAAAATGTTACTTTGTTTATAGTATATGGCTGGTATATGTTGGAAATGAGAAGTATGAGGTAGACTGTGGATTAGGCAACAAGCATGTGGTTGACCTCCTCAACTCCTCCTGTTCATACAGAAAATGAGACTTGTCAGGAATCCCATGTAAGCATGCTGTTTCTTGCATACAATTACTTGCTGTGAGCCCTAAAACTTTTGTAAATACATGTTATACTGTCACTACCCAGTTGAATATTTATAGCTACTTGATTAACCCTGTAAAAGGTAATAGCCCTAAAACCCTAATCCTTTATGAAATATTATTTATTTATAAAATGTGTTTGACACCTTTAAATTTTTGTGTATAGGTCCTATGCAATGGGAACATGTGAGGGACATGGAACCCATTCTTCCTCCCATAATTAGAAGGCCCCCAGGAAGACCCAAACAAACAAGGAGGAAAGAAGTAGATAAAGTAAGAAAGGGTGGACCAAAATTGAGCAAGACAGGATAACAAGCTAACTGCACCAAATGTGGCAAACCAGGCCATAATACAAGGACTTGTAAAGGGATTGTAGGGGGTAACCAAATGGCAAGCCAATCATCGAGCTTGCAAAGTTTGAACCAAGCCACTTCAATGGATAACACATCAAGCCAACCACCTTTAACCCAACAAAGCTCAAACCTGACAACAAATTTTAGGGCCAAATTACCTTTCAAAAGGAAATCTGTTTTGTGAACTGTAACACCCCTTACCCGTGTTCGACGTCGGAACAGGGTACGAGGCATTACCGGACCTAATCACTAATCATCATATAAAAACCGATTCATAAATTCACTCTAATTTAAAACTTTTTCAAACACATTCAAGCTGTCCCTTAAAAAGAGCTTACAAGGCCCATATCATGTTTTAATTCAACCACACACATAGGCAAGCATGCACATTCATAAATTGCATCATTTAATTAATAACATAATCAAGACTATCTATATTAAATGACTTTATACAATAGAGACCTTCAATTAACATAGGTCAGTATTTTAGGCCAATTCCTAACAGCTTAATAACAATTAAACGAGTCTCCATACATGCCAAAGACTTAAAAATACTTTAAAACCTTTATATATTGATCAATAGTTTGATAGCATGATTTAACCTCCGACGACCTCCAACTCGAGCTAACATCTGCGATACTATAGGAAAAAGGAAAGGAAGGGAATAAGCATTATAGCTGTAATAGCCCAAATTTAACCGGGCCTTAAGACCAAATGAAAATAGATAAATAAGTAAATATTTAATTATTAAATAGTCCAAGTCCTGGTTATAAAGCCCAAACACTACAAGCCCAAAACTTAAAACCAAAAAGCACTACCCGTATAACCCAAATTACACCCTCAAACCCGACCTAACCCACAATAGCCGACCCAACTCAAACACTACCCAGTAAGCCCTTTACACCCATGACCCGTATACATCAGCGGCCCAAAAGGCCCAAATGACTTAAGAGGAACAAGAAACCCTAGGGTTTCCTGAACACTATCGCGCCGCAACTGCTTCTAGAATATTCGGGGAGCGTCTGTCCAGTCTACGAAATCGAGGCCACCATCAAGGCACTGTCCCGAGGCCTTTCGACACACCAGCTCGACCACCGATCACGCCTCCACCAGTGGGCCGTGACTTCAGCATTGTGTCGTGCCCAGCACGGTTACCATCGAGATCCTCGCAAGTTACCTGTAAGAAAAGGAAAGAAATCAAAGCAAAAAAGGCAGTAGATATACTAGAATAGGAAACGGAAAGAAATCCTCCGATTTATTTCCAAAATGGGCAGTAGTTTAAGGCTATAAAGCCTTTCGCAAATCTGTAAAAACTTACTTTTTACATAGATACACAGGGAGAGACAAAAAAACACAGAAAGATAGGGAGTTACAAACAAGTTGTATTCATAAAAAGCAGAAGAAATAAAACAGTTTTTGTTTCTTAAAGGTAATCGAATCACTTTTTACTATTTTCCATTTATCTGCTTATTTTCTAGTGTGCATACACAAATCTTAGAATATAATCAAAGAAAACAAAAGAAGCGGAGTTACCTTTTTGATTTGCTGCGAAAAATGGAATTTTGAAAACCCTAACCGCCGTACGCGACAGCATCAAAGGTGGCGCGTGGGCACGTGTGCACTTAAGAGCAGAGGCTCAACGGAGCTCCGGTGCCGGTCCCAGACCCTCATTCAGAGGATTTCACCCCTTTTTTTTAGAGCCGGCTGTAAAAATGAATTTAAAACCAAAAGTTTGGCTTATATAGCCTTAGAGAAATGGCATCGTTTCTGCTTATCCTAATAAGCTCAAAACAGTGTCGTTTTAAAGCACAAGATCCGCGCGTTGACCCGTGACCCGAGGAGGATCCGCGTGTTTTTGGAAAATGGGCAAATTGCCCAATTGATCCTCCCGTGTTTTTTGAATTTTTAGTTTGGTTTTATTTTATTTTTTTAATTTGACCCTAATATTTTATAATTGTTTCAATTTATTCCCAACGGTTATTAAATTACATTCTGGGAAACGGCGTCATTTAGGATTAGGGCAAATTGCCCACTGAGTCCTTTGTCATTTTTAACTCTTGTAAATCAGGCCCAGAATCTATACTATTTTTCAAATTAGCCTTATAATTTTATTTAAATTCAATTTTAACCCCTTTTTTATTTTTAAATTTTGTTATTTTATTTTATATATATATAATTATTTTATTTTAGATAAAACTGTACATATATTATTATTAAAATACCATTTATACATTTAAAATCTTTTATCATATATTATTTTCCTAAATATATTATATTTTATTATATAACATATATTATATATATTTTATGTTATGTATATTATATATTATCTATCATATTACATATGTTTTATATTACTCATTGTATTATTTAATTTTAAAATTTGTAAATTATTATTATTAAATTATATTCATATTACGTATATATTTCATTATTAATTATTTATTATGTGATATTTGTATTTATTATATAATTATTTTGTAAATTATTTTATATACTTTCTATTTTATATATTATTTTCCTTAAAAAACAAATATATTTTATCTTATATATAATAATTATTCTTTTGTAAAATTTTTTGTTATTATATATTATATATTGTATATAAGATACTATTTTTAAATTATTAAATATCATATTTTTATTTGTATTATAAGTATATTTCGTTAACAATTACTCACTTTATTTTATATTTTTATATATATACTAATTCTTTTATATATTTTATATATATCATTTACGTATTAAATGTTATTTTATAATTATTATTTAATGTTATATTTTATGAACATGTACATTGATATTATATTTCTTTTTAATTGTGTATCATGCATCATTTCTTAATTATTACTATGTATGTTTGTATGTTTTGCTTATCCATCTTCAATATAAGCTATGTGTATCTTTGTATATATGATGTTATGTAATCTTAAACATGTATGTATCTAGTATATGATTTTTGTATTATTGCCATTGTATCGTTTAAATGTATGTTTTATTCACTCATTATTGCAATATTCTATTCCATAATGATAATATGTTCCATCATGTATTGGTTTTAGAAAAGAGACTTCAAAGTTTTCAAAAATAAAAAAGGCAATGCTTAGTATTTGGACGCTTCGAGAAAAGTAGTGACCTAACTTATTGGGTTGCAACTTTTCTCGTTGAGTTCGAATAGTCAAGTACCCTTCTAAGTTTTTAAGATTTTCAAAACACGAGCAACTGTCTTGGAATTTCAAAGCGTTGTGTCCTAACTTTTTGGATGTGGCGATTTGTCGTTTCGAGATAGGGATTTCCAAAAGGTTAACTTAGTGTCAATGTTTTGATACAAGTGAATCTCAATTTTCAAAATCAAAAATATTTTAAAGAGGATTGTATCTTAAATTTTTTAAATTTCCGACCTTAAAGACATTTGATAATTAATTAGGTACCAATTTTTGGGCGTTACGAGGGTGCTAATTCTTCCTCGTACGTAACCGACTCCCGAACCCGTTCTTTTATTTCGTAGACCAAAACTAATGATTTTAAAACAAAATGTTTTAAAGGTGATCCAATCACACCTAAAAAGATTGGTGGCGACTCCCGTTTTCGTTTTTTTTAAAGTTGATTCCCATTTTCCAAAACTCGATTTAAAAATGGTTACAACAATAGCTTAGTAAGTAAGTATGTAAATATTAATAAACAATACATTATCATACTTTAAAAAAAGTCACAATATGTTCCCGGAATATTACCATCACAAACACACATACTTTCACTATTACAATCATAAACAGGTTCAAAATAAGCTGTCTAACAGAGTACCAGCAGCTAAATTATTTATTTCTGGAACTACAGAACTCCAAATTACAAACTGTTAATTTTCCTTGAAACTAGATTCACGTGTATTCCTACCATAAAATTTTAAAAATTTTTGGTCTAGCCAATTATTACAGTTTATTCATTGAAGTTACCCCTGTTTCACTGCTTAACTGTTCTGACCACTCTTCACTACAAATCAATTTTCTCCTTGTACAGAATTCAAAGGATGTTCTTGTTTATTTCATTTGAAACTAGACTCATTAAGGATTTCAAGCATATAAATTATATTCCCTAATTATTTTTGTAAATTTTTTAATTATTTTTCCAAGTAAGAACAGGGGATCACGTAGTCATTCTGAACCAGTCTTTCAAAAACTTAAATATCTCATAATATAGAATTCCTTTGCTTGTTCTGTTTCTGTTATATGAAAATAGACTCATTAAGCTCTAATTTCATATCACACTCAGTCTTTGATTCAATTTTTACTATTTTTGGTAAATTTTTAGATTCACGTCACTACAACTATCCAGAACAGTTTTATTGTCAATTTTGATCTTTCACGCTTCAATTGTATTCATCACTTACCCATAACAATCTTTCCAAATTTCCAATCACATATTGAGCATATTGCTTATAAGTTACACACGCATATACTTACACTTATCATCACAAAGTCATACACAATTTCATTTAATCAATTTCCCAGTTGAACGCTTCGGAATAATAACAGATACGCGATTGTATCGCACACAGTCCACCTTTAAAATCGAAGCTCTCCTGTACACATAGTGGCCTTCACTTAGCACCACTCATGTGACCTAGCTCGATTGTACACATAATTTTGGCTCTCTTGTACGCATGGTGAACACTTAGTACCACCCATGTGACTTAGCCAGTTTATCTCGTAGCTCTCTTGTCTACATGGTGTCCTTCACCCGGAACCACGCATACAACCTAGCTACATATATCCGTAGATCTCTTGTCTACATGGTGTACACATAGTATCACCCAAGCGACCTAGCTACATCATAATGTCTCGTAGCTCTCTTGTACACATGATGTGCACTCAGCACCATACATGTGAACTAGCTACATACCATCTGTATCATCCAATCCTTACTTCTAATACTTGATTCCATACTTCTAATAGTCAATTATGATTCAAAATTCAGCTACAATACATAAAATATGCTGAAGTATAAAAACATAATAAAGATAATGTATTATTTACATACAAACTTACATACTTTCTCATTTCCATGTCGAATTAATATTGAACATTTAAATCATCATAATTATACTTACTTTCAACACCTCGGCAATCATAGTAAATATATAAATTTTACATTGAAACATGCATAAATTAATGCTTATTATACATATGAACTTACCTCGATACTAAAACGGTCATTTTACCAACTTTCCCGATTTTCGATTTTTCTCCCATTCTAGGTTCAAATCTCGTTTTCCGGGATTATTGAGCTTGGAAAGCTTGAAAACCCTAGCCATGACTTCCCCCATGCTAGTTTCGGCCTCCATGAAAAAGATGAGACAATTTTGGCTTTATTTTCCCTTTTTATTTCTTTTAATTACCAAATGACTAAAATGCCCTAAGGCCTTTCTTTAAGATTTTGTCCTATTCATGCCCATTTTTGTCCAAACAAAATATAATGGTATAATTACCATTTAAGTACCTCCTCTTTAAACTCCCATTTCAATCAAGTACTTATGAATTTGAACACATATTTTGCAACTTTTGCAATTTAGTCCTAAAAGTCCAATTAAACACTTTATCAGTAAATTACTTAGCGACATTTTTACACAATATTTTAATCAATAAATAAACCTTAAAACTTAATTGGAATAAATTTTTTGACTTCGAATTTGTGGTTCTAAAACCATCATTCCGTTTAGGCCCTAAATCGGGCTGTTACAGCAACTTCTGCAAATAAGCCCTAATAGGCAAATTAAATATACAATCTATAAAATTTCTTATCAATACTCTAACACATGCATCTAATCACTTGGTAAATCATAAAAATTAATCGAAATAAACTTTTCTATCTCAAATTTGTGGTTTCGCAACCACTATTCCATTTAAGCCATATTTCGAGATGTTACAGTGAACAAAGAATATATCTTTTTGGAAGGGTTGTTGAATCATGTTAACAATAGTTAGAATATACATTTTGTCTTAATTAAGGGCTTGAAACAATAATTTTTTTTTGAAATGTTAAACTATTGAACAATTACTTGAGAAATGGCTATTGGACATGTTAGATATTCAACTGTTGGTTCTTCTATGTTAAAAAATGTGTAGCTTTTGTTGTTGGGTACATGTTTGGGTCCATTGGAGTTGCACACAATGGAAACTTGGTAAACTATCGAGCTTTGAGAGCCATGCTTGAAGACAATAGTTCAATTTTCAATACTAGTTCTGATACTGAGGTTGTACTTCATTTGATTACTATTTCAAAAGTTAGGCCTTTCTTTTTGAGGATTTTTGAAGCTTGTGAGAAGCTTGAAGGAGCTTATTTGATGGTGTTTGTGATAGAGGATAAGCTTGTTGCAGTCCGAGACCCCCATTGATTTAGGCATTTGGTAATGGGAAGGAGGAGCAATGGTGCTGTGGTTTTTTCCTCTGAAACATGTGCTCTTGATTTGATCGAGGCAACATATGAGAGAGAGGTATATCCTGGTGAAGTGTTGGTGGTGGATAAAAAAGATGGGGTTCAATCAGTTTGCTTGATGCCCCACCCTGAACCAAAACAATGCATTTTTGAGCATATATTTTGTACTTTACCTAATTCTGTTGTTTTTGGAAGGTCTGTTTATGAATCAAGGCATGCTTTTGGGGAAATACTTGCTATCGAAGCTCCCGTTGACTGTGATGTCATGATTGCAGTTCTAGATTCTGGCGTGGAAGCTGAATAGTTTTCCGTGATAAAACTTGTTAATATTAAAACTATAATTTTCAATCACAAGTGGTACAAAGCATCCCTTAACTATATTTTAACCATTCAAATGAAAATGTAATCTATAGTATCTTGTACAATTACATTATTTAATAGTTATCGTGGTTAAATGGTACTAAATTTGGATAAGATGAGCATACTCCCTTGAATAATATAAGCTAGATAGCAGCACGAGCTAGTATTAGATAACGCTAACTTAACTACAAAATTGAAAGATAGTGATATCAATTCAATATGGTTTCTGCAATTAAATAAACCTAGGGACTGAAAAACATAATCTGCAAACCAAAAGACTTGCATTCATAAAAATGATGTAATATTAAATAAATGGCACAAAATTAACCATTTTCTGCACGATCATAAGCATTGGATTTGTGCTTTGGTGTGAATGTGAAACCATCTGAACCTTGCCAAGCAGCATTTCAGATATACGGATCTACCGAGTGAAGATGAAACTAATAAGAGGATCACTACTACCGTTATTACGGTTAGACATATAGTAAGAAGCAATTGTATTCCCAGTCAGCTGTAGAATCAGAGGCCATTAGCGTCTCAAGATCATCTCGTCCATAGTATGAGAGAGGCTGCCAATTCAGACGTTGGGGGATGACATCTAAAAGACCAACAAGAATATACCTATATGCGTAGCTAAGCCATTCCAACAAGAAATGCAAAGAATAAAAAATCCACAAGAAGTCTATCACCTTCCCCTTCATCAAAGTATTTTTCATCAACCACTAACTTGGCCTTCTTCAAGGGTCTCAACTCATCAGTTTCACATGCCTCCTCAGCATTAACTGCTGCTCGAAATGTTTAAGGACACTCAGAATAGTCAACTGAATCATCAACCACCTTTTTGCAATTAGTTTCATCGACAGCATGAGAACCATCTAAACCAACTTCATCTTCCTCCTTATCTACCAGCTTCTTTACTTTCCAGTTGGGCACTGAATCATCGTATTGATAACAAGTTAGTAACAGTAAACCATAATGATGATACAACAATATGGAATGAATAGAAATGCAAGAAATAAGGACCAATAAAAGAATTATTTCATTGTACCGCTAGTCCAAGAGATTTAACTACAACATCCGCTTTAGTGAAGCACATTTTGTTTTTCCACAAAAGCTTTTGAACATTTTTGTTTTTCCACAAGCGCATTATTCCATTAACTTCAGTGCTTTTCTTTAATAAATTAGAAGTAGCAACGGGAGCATTATCCTTATGCGTGCCTGCAAATCTACAGGCTAAACCATAAGGACATGGTGCATCAGCTTTTATAAATGGGTAGTCACCCTCTAGATCAGCCGGTTTCTACATACACAAAAAAAAAAAAAAAATTAAAAAACCCAATTAGAAAAATTTGATCAAATTATAAAGTCAGGAAATGGGTATTCAAATACCTGAGTCGTTATCTTTATAAGAACATGCATTGGCATCTCCTGTCTTTGCTGATGTGGTAACTCGTATGATGATGTTGAGACAAATAAGCAGTTTCACCCATATATGCCAATATAGAAGCTGGATAAACCAGAAAGGTGAAAGCAGTCTGCAGCAAGACAAATGTTAAATTTCAATTTAGTAGCCAACTTTGAACACAAATTTAATTCAGTAACCATCAAATCAAAATTTACAAGGTATTAGTGTTGAGTTACCTGAATTGCAGCATAAGAGAAGTGACCAAGATCAGCAAACATTGCCTTTGAGCCTGCATGGATAATCAGGTATACTATTGGCAATCATTGGTTGTAAGTTGTCACAATGAAGTTAAGCTATGGTATTAGTTATCGATATATCTCTAATTTCAAGAAATTTCAGATGGTATTCTGTTGACTTTGCTTGAAGGCTGAAAAAATAAAAAGATACCGGACATAAATCTTGTTATTTGGATATAACAACAGATAGTATAATGGGGCCTTGCAAATTAGATCATGCTGAGATGTTTAGCTTGAATGATAGGATCCATGGCCAGCCTTGAGTTTCGCATGAGTATACTTTTTGAATTTTATTAAGGATATGAATATTCATTTGCAGGGTTAACTGTATGATTACTTGGAAAAATATGAGTTCCCACAAAATTTCAACTTAAAATAATCAATATTAACAACTAAAAGAAGCATATTAAGTAGTAGAAAAGGGATACCCATAAAGAAATTATGAACAAACAAGGCGATTTAGATCAGAAAAAATCTGATTGAGAAACCAATTATTCAAGAACGTGAAGAATTGGAAAATATAATGATTAGGAACAAAAACAATTACCATCTTCTTATTTGTCGACAACCACTTGATTTTAAGTCTTAGAACTAAATTTATCGGTGAAGAAGACATACTTGGACCCTCCATTGAATCCTCTTTTGTTTTTGTATATGAATTAAAAAATTCTGACGATAATAACTTTCTTAGTCACCTGGAAAAGAAAACTAAAAAAAAGGGGGAGATGAATGGTTTTTTAATTAAGATTTAGGGTTTAAAATTTTTAATTAATTAAAAATCTATTCTCATCCTATTAAGAAATCCAAGTTGGCACTTAAAATTTAGTTGGACTGCCACGTAGGATTACCGTTAGGGAGATAACATAACTTAAAGAAGAGTGACCACTTCGTAATAAAATAATAATATAAGTGACTAAAACGTAACATTTCAAACATAAGTGACTAAAATGTAACTTGAGGTAAACAAAAGTGACTATTTTTGTAGTTTACCCTTAGTAGAATTTGGTATTATATTGTGGGCTTGAGAGAAAAATTGAGTTAAATATCATAGAAATTAAAATAGGATAAAATAATGAATTAAATAATAATGATAATAATATATTAAAATAATTATTGGGTTTAAAATTGGGTGGTGAAAATTTGGATGAGGTGGTTGATTATTAAATAAATTAAAACGGATTTTAAAAATAAAATCAGGTTTGAAAATAATTGAGGAAAAATTTGTTTTAATTAAACTAAGAACCGATTTGAAAAATAAGGGAAAATTGAGAGTTTTTAAAAGGCAATTTCCTCTTAATTAAAAAAAAAACTGCTCACCTTCTTCCGGCTATTTTACAAATCTAACCTAAAAAATTTTAATATTTACAAAAATGATCTGAAATGAATAGTAGAATGGGGTTTTGGGAACCCAATGGCCGGCACTACCTAGTATTTTGGCCTTATGATTGGCTGATAATTGTGTCAGATTTTAAAAAATTAAAGTTTTTGACTTTGGGAACTCAATGGCTGGCACTAGGGTATTTTTTTTAAAAATCATATCATACTGATATACAAAAATACCAGTATTTAAATAATAAAAAAGAATTTAGGTGTTGGCCATGTAATGGCGGGCACCAGAGATGAATTTTTTTTTTGGGTGTTGGTCAGTAGATGGCCAGCACCAGTTATCTTTTTCGTGTCCAATACAATTTTTTTTTACTTTAGTACACTGATGGCCGGTACTAGAAATATAAAAAAATAAAAATTTAGGTACAACCATAGATGTAAAAAAAATATTTTTTTGGGTGTTAGCCATGTAATGATGTATATCCTATACTGATATACTGAATGATATTTTTTTTTTGCTCAGTCATTATGCATACATGATATTAGGAAAACCAACCACATTTCCAGTCAAAATTACAAAACACACGAATAAACAAACAACAAAACATCCGACATCATTCATCATTCATGTTGGAAAGAAGCTAGTTTACGGATTGGATGACAAATAACCGGATGATACGCATGCAATATAAACTTTAGTCATGAATATGTTTGCAAATTAATAAAATTGTTTTCCTATTTTAACCCAATGGAGCTCAGCACCTTCTCCATTTGTGAATTCGACCTTTTGTGTTTTGAGACATGATCAAATTAAGTTAATTACTTGATAGGTATTTGGATCCACATCACAAGATGGTAAAGAGCCTATTTCTAGGACTTTTGTTTGCCCTATCCATATTCATATCTAATCACAGAACCAGTGGACCCTTTCTAAGTATATCAAAGGTTAAAACCCTCTTCTACCGTATGCATGATTCAATGCAGGGATGTGGGCAAACAAGCTCTTAGAATCTTGGAAATAGCTTGCTTTGAATACAATATTAGTGAGAACGTTGAGGCCGCTGCTGTCAGTGTTGAGAATGTGAATCTAGAGAGATCAAATGTAAACTAGATAATCTGTCGACATGTGGGGTCTGTAGACTGGATGGCCCGGTTTCTTGACTTTAGACTGCCTTTGCATGGAGGGTTTAGGTCTACGTTACTCAACGTTTTATTCTTCCCCAATTATTTATCTTTGATATATTATGTGTAAGCAATTCTAATCTTCTCACTTTTTCGAAATTTTCAACTTTTTTATGCTGATACAATTCCAATTATCAATGGCTGATGCGCTAATTGTGATTTGGCTTCACATGGCTGCCCTTGAAACTCCTTATGATATCACACTGTTGGGATGGACCCAATTAAGCAATAAGTAAAAAAATAGTGAAATAAATTGAGAAATTGAATACACAAATTTAACGTGGAAAAATCCCTCCAAACAGGATAAAAAACTACAGGTAAAGATAATTTTACTATAATGACAAAAGAACGAAGAGTACAAAAGACTGGGACGAAGCCAGAAAACTTTTTAGGGGAGGCCGGATAAAATTTTAATTTTTTATAGTTCATATCTTTATAATTTGTAAAGGATTAAATCAAGTTTTTATAATTTTAGAGGGTCAAAGTGCAATTTTACCTTTACTAATTTAAAATTTTAAAAAAATTAAGAGCCAAAATAATAATTTTACATTTTAGGGGGGCCAGGGCCCATGCCAGCCCCCTGGCTTCACCCCTGACGAAAGATGTATATAAAAACTAAACCTCGAAAATCCGAAAATAAAGAACCCTTAAAATGTAAACACAAAATTCTCTAAGTATGTTATGAGTTCTAATCTCTACTGGGTGTGTTTTCTAAGGTTGTAAAAGAAACTATTTATAGGTTAAATTCATAGGTCAAATAATAAAAAAATAATCTAAACTAATTAGAGTTTGATTGAAAATAAATAAATCGAGTTTAACTAGAAGATTATTTCTAAAATTTGATAGAAATAAGAATCATACTTAACACACATTATAGAGTATAAATACATTCAATTAGCTTTGAAGATGATCCTATGTATCAGCATCAACTACATATGAACATAGACTCAGAATCTCTACCTAATAATTTTGACTATAGATTTCAACTTTGTGTCTGTTGATGTTAAATGTTAAATAATATAAAATTTCTTTTTCTAATATGTAAATTATATACAATAAAAAATTATGAACAATTTAATATATATTTAAAAAAAAGTCAAATTTAAATTTGATTGGCATTGTCCTGGTCACCAATGCTTGGTTGGTCCTAGGTCAATGATGGTCAATGTCGATCAATGCTTAATTAATCAAATATATAACTTCTAAATTTAACAATGCAATCTTAGTCGAATCTCCATATTCCAAAACATTAAGAGATATACCTGTAATGGGGACTACCAAGTTGATTCTAAGAAAGTTGATTCCAAGAATCAAACTTGGTCCAAATATCTAGGGAAGAAGTCTACTCCCACTCTTTCTAACTACTTGTTGGTTGAATTTTTAAAAATTTATATATATATATATATATATTATTTTATTATATATTTTAATTTCTTAAAGTATCTATTTTTTTATAATTTTTATTTTTGAGTGTATATATTTTGAATTTTCTAAAATTTAAGAATTTATATTTTAGGTTTTAGAGTTTTTATTTAAATTTTTATAAATTTTCCATTTTTGAATTATTTATATTATATATATATATTTATATTTTAGATAATTAATATATTATTAGTAAACTTAATATATTTTGTTCCATTTTATATTATTTTTAAAAATTTAATTTTAGCACATTCAGATTTTTTTAATTCAAATGTTCAAAAAATTATTAAAATTTTAAATTTAACCTTTTTACGAATTCATATATTACAAAAATAATAATATTTAATTCAAATTAAAATTTGGATAATAACATTAATATAATTTTAACATAATAAATGGATTCAAATTCTTAAATAAACTTATTAATTCAAATAATTTAAAGAATAAATATAAAATTAATATCTGAATTTATCTATTTTTTAAAATTAATATTTATAATTTTTTATCTCAAATTAGTACTCGAGTTCTTTTAATCTATTATATTAATATCAAAATTAATGCTGTTAATTTTTTATTGATGTCATAGTACTGGACAACCGCATGTGGCCATGCGACGTGTTTTGTACTTTGTTGAAAGACCTCATTGCATAATTTTGTCCTTTTTTCTTGGACTTGTTTCTTCCGACTTCGTTTATTCCTTTGCCACGCAGCTTCATCTTGGTTCTTAAACCAAATTTCTTCAACTTTATACCCTTAAATGGTAGGTGGAACATACATCCCTTCCAATCACTTTCTACTTTGTTTTAGCCAATAATAAATAATAATATTAAATAATCAAATATATCCATATAATTGGAATGCTCATGTTCCACACAACTTGGGTCTTTTTAAGGAGGGCTTTGCCTGTGCTTTCAAAGCATTCCCAGATTAAAAGAAGAAAACCCAAATCTCATTTGTTTCAGAGCCGCTTCATTGGGTGAAGATTATGATGTCAAGTAAGAGGTCTCATAAACTTCTACTTTTTTACATTTTGCAATATTTTGGCTTCTTCTTCTTCAGGAGAAATGCACCGATGCTAATGTGACATTTGTTGGTGTTTGAAACAAAGCAAAGCAAGCAGAGTCTAAAGCTTGTGCGGCAAGCCTCGTGACTTGGTGAAGAAACAAAAGCAGAAATTTGCTTTGAGAACAAGAACCGAATTGAAAGCAAGTAAAATGGAGCATTAAATTGAATGAAATCTGATAATTTTTCATTAACTTGAACAATGGCATAATGCCAATACATAAACCAAGCTTTTTGCTTGTCAAAATCAACATATGGTCAACTAATCTACACCAACTACCACTAATACATTGGAACTTACAAAACTAAACTTGTACACATGAGTAAAGCTGGTTAACAACTCAATCACATTGGAAATACATCAAACTTCTACCTAATATAGTTCAAAATGAACCAAAATGAATTACATTGACTAAAATAACAAAATGAAACAAAATGAATGGAAGCAGCATTTGGCCGGGCAGCTTCTGGTCTTGGTCTGGTCTTCTTGGTCTGCCTGCTGGTGCATGTGCTGCATGCAAGGCCACTTTCTAACAACATTGTGCAAAGAGAGCGAGAGAAAGACGCTCCTTGAATTTAAGCAAAGCCTTCAAGCTCAGGATTCGTCGGGCAATGACGTCCTTTCTTCATGGAAAAGTGAGGAGTGCTGTGTTTGGGTGGGTGTCAGTTGCAATAACCTTACAGGGTACGTGGAAAAGCTCGATTTTAGAAGCAGATTCAAGGATGTAGCAGGTACAATTAGCTCTTCATTGCTTAAACTACACCACTTGCGTCTTTTAGATCTCAGTTATAATGATTTTAATTAAAGTGTCATCCCTGAGTTTTTTGGTTCTTTGAAAATACTAAGATACCTGGATCTCTCTAATGCTAATTTTGGAGGGCCAATTCCTTCTAACTTAGGAAACCTTTCCATGTTGGAGACTTTTAGATTGGGTGGCAATGGTGAAGGCCTGTTTTATCGCCATAATATAGTAAATACGTTTACTGTTGGAAAGCTTGAGTGGCTTTCCCATCTATCTTTTATAAGAGAGCTGGACCTCAGTTTCGTTAGCCTAAGCAGTGCCAATGATTGGTCCCAAGTAATTAATAAGCTTCCTTTCCTTGAAGAACTATCTCTGAGTCATTGTGATCTTCCAAGCATCTCTCCTTCATCTTTTTCCTTTACCAACTTTTCTACATCTCTCACCTCTCTCGATCTCTCCGGTAATAGTCTCACTTCTTCTTTCGTATACCCATGGTTGTTTAATGTTAGTAGCAACCTTGTTTCCCTTGACCTCTCAATGAACCAGCTGAAAGGTCCAATCCCAGAAGCTTTTGGGAACATGATTACCATGCAAGAACTTTATCTAAGCCATAATCAGCTTGAAGGTGAGATATTCAAATCTTTTGGGAATATGTGTTCTTTGGCATTTTTAGACATGGAGTCCAACCATCTTAGTACCTTTGGAATAGTTCAGAACACATCTTTATCATGCACAAGCTACTCGTTGAGAGAGTTGAGTTTAGCTTATAATCAACTCAAAGGCAACTCTGTTCTCAATGAAATCACAAAACTACCCTCCTTGTCAGTACTAGATCTTGGGTACAACCTTTTAAATGGAACCATAAAGGAAAGCATTGGGCAACTACCAAACCTCAAAGTCTTCCGGCTTGCAGGGAATGCTTTTGATAATGTTGTGATTTCCGAAGCTCATTTCTCAAATCTTACCGAGTTACGTAGTTTGGACTTATCCTACACCTATTTGACTTTGAAAATAAGCTCAGGATGGAGCCCTCTTTAACTCGGCTTTATGCTACTTTGCTCTTGCAGGATAGGGCCTCGTTTCCCAATTTGGATTCGGACTCAAACTGCACTTGTATTCCTTGATATTTCTGCTTCAGAAATTTCGGATCCTATTGGTTCTGGAACTCATTTGATAGTTTAGTGTACTTAAACACGTCTTTCAATCAGATCAATGGTACTTTGCCAAATGAAATTCTTGACAGAAGGCATTTAGATCTAAGTTCTAATCATTTCTCAGGTCCATTGCCAGTGGCTTTGTATTCTTTGTGGTCCTTAAACCTTTCTAAAAACAAGTTTACTGGTTCAGTCTCAACAATTTGCAATATTATCGAAAAATAGAGTTTGTATGTGCTCGATCTTTCATATAATCTATTTTCTAGCGAGGTCCCTGGTTGTATTGCAGAATTCGAGAGATGGAAAGTTTTGAATTTAGCTGACAACAGTTTGTCAGGCCCAATTCCAAGCTCCTTAGGATCATTGGATTCTCTTCAAATGCTCAGTTTACGTGGTAATAAATTCTCAGGAGAATTACCTTCATCTTTACACAATTGTAAAATGCTAAAGTTTCTGGACTTGAGTGATAATGAATTATCAGGTGAAATACCTAAGTGGATCGGCCAAAGTTTATCATCATTGGTTTTTCTTAGCCTTCGAAGGAATCAGTTTAAAGGAAAGATGCCCCGTCAACTTTGTGGATTAAAGTATGTGCAAATTTTGAACCTCTCTCTAAATAATATCTCTGGTTCCCTTCCATCATGTTTCAATAATTTCACTTCCATGGCTCAAAAACTGAGTTTAGATCAAAGGATTGAGCATGTGTTTAGAAAGTTTTTTGTGATTCCCTTTGATCCCAAGTATGTTGATGAGGCATTGCTTACATGGAAAGGAACCAAGCAAAGGTATGAAAAAATTCTTGGGCTGTTACTTGCCATTGATCTCTCTTGCAACAAATTAACGGGAGAGATTCCTGAAGAACTAACTAATCTTCAACAACTGATTGCATTGAACTTGTCAAGAAACTCTTTGATCGGAAAAATCCCTCAAAAGATTGGGCAGCTAAGACAACTAGAAGTGCTTGATCTCTCAAGAAACAAATTTTCAAGCAACATCCCAACAAGCTTGTCAGAGTTAACATTTCTGAGTACCTTGGATTTGTCCTATAATTACTTGTCTGGAAAAATACCAACAGGTAGACAACTACAGCTCTTTGATCCTTCATCATATTCCCATAATCAAGGACTTTGTGGTCCACCAGTTTCACCATATTGCTCAATGGTCGAGCCAACACAAGTTTGAACATACAAGAGAAGGTGAAGAAGATTCTAATGAGTTCATGAAATGGTTTTACACCGGCACGGGTCTTGGATTTGCTGTGGGTTTTTGGGGATTTTGCAGTGTTGTGTTCTTCAAGCGTTCATGGAGGCATTCATATTATCGCTTTTTGGATAATACGAAGGATTGGCTTTATGTATCGTTTATTCTGATGAAAGCAAGGTTGATGAAGAGAATCAAAGCTCTTCCAACAAGTTGCAGAAGGTAAATTGCTTTGCTAAATTTACTTTTTCTTTTCAACCCATTAAAACTCAATTAACATGTTTTAATGATAGATCAAGTTGATTAAATAAATAACGAGTTTTATCTGATTGTGTTATTGTCAGGTCTGGTTAGAACTACAACTGCAAGTGATCTCTCCTACATGTGAAAAGTTCTTAATAAATAAATTTCAAAAGTGTGTTCATCAATTTGATGCTTTTTAATTTCTCTGTATTAAAAATAGTGTGTAATGGTTTTCTTTTTGTTCTTTCTTGTGATGTATACATGGAATAGTATATAATTAATATTTGGCTTGTAGTTGATTTTGTTTATTTGGTTTATATCAATGACAAATGTGTGTTTGTGGACTAAGACAAGTTTCTCTACGCATTAGAAATTCTATCTTCTTTGGATGTTGAGGTGTGTCAACTCCATGAGCCTCATGTTCAACCTTAATCACTTACTTATTATTGCAACAATCAAGAACTCGTGAGTTTGTTTGTGTTTGTTTCACTGGTTTATTATGGTCGAAGCTGTTGGTGTTTTAAGGATCAAAGCAAGCTGCCAATGTGACTTGAGCAGCAAAGCTCGAGACTTGCAGAAGAATCAAAAGCAGAAATGTTGCTTAATGAATAGAACAAGAGCAAAAACAAATATCAATGAAGTATATGGATGAAAAACTAATGAGTTTTCATTAAAATGAACTTTGGCATAAAGCCATTACATATACCAGACAAGTTGGTCAATACAAACAAGTTTTTCACCTAATCAACTAGTTAACACCACTAAATTACATTGAAACTTGCTAAAAGTTGGTTAATACAAACAAGTTTTTCACCTAATCAACTACCTAACACCACTAAATTACATTGAAACTTGCTAATTTAACTTGCACTCCTTGTAAAGTTGATTTATCAGCTCAAAATGTCAACAAAATACACCTAATACATCAACTACTTAGTTCAAATACAACTAAGTTACAAAAACTATGACTTGAAGTAACAAAAGTAACAAAGTGAAAACAAAGATGAACTGCAGCAGTGCTTGGCTCGACAACTTGCAACCTTGGCATGAGTTGCATGGAAGGCCACTTTCTAACACTCCTCCTTGGTCTCCATGTTGCTGAATCCCAACTCCTTCCTTAGTTTAATGAACCTTGACACATTGAGTGCATTTGTGAAAATATCAGCAATCTGTTTTTCTGAATTGCAATGAATCAGCTCCACCTCTCGAGCTTGTTCCATCTCCCTTACCACATGCAGCTTGATACTAAAGTGCTTAGTTCTACCATGGAAGACAGGATTCTTTGCAATTGCAACAGTAGACATGTTATCACATAAGATCTCTGTTGCTTCCTTTTGATGTAGGTTTAAATCAGCCAGGATTTTTCTTAGCCAAATGGCTTGGTTGACTGCTCCAGCAGCAGCCACATACTCAGCTTCAGCTGTTGACTGAGCCACTATGCTTAACTTCTTCGAACTCCAGCAAAACATAGCTGAACCAAAGGTAAAAGCATACCCTGAAGTGCTTTTCATGTCATCCATAGAACCAGCCTAGTCACTATCGATGTATCCCACTATTTCAAACTTTCAGCTTTGCCAAACTGAAGTCCATAACTTAGGCTCCCTTTAATGTATCTTAGCACCCTTTTTCCTGCTTGACAGTGCTTCTCATTGCAGCAATGCATAAATCTTGATAGCAGGCTTACAGCAAACATAATATCTGGTCTTGATGCAGTTAGATATAACAGGCAACCTACCAGGCTTCTGTAGGTGGATTCACTAATCTACTCATGACCCCCTTGGCTCGATAGTTTTGTTCCAACTACCATAGGTGTGCTTGTTGGCTTACAGTTTCCCATTTAAAACTTGTTCAGAATCTTCATGGTAAATGTCCTTTGACTCAAGAAGATTCCATTTTGAGCTTGGAACACCTTCATTCCTAGAAAGTATATCATTTGCCCTAAGTCAGACATCTCAAACATGTTCATCATTTTGGCCTTGAAATCAGCCAACATTCTTTGATCTCCTCCTGTGACCAAAAGATCATCAACATACAGGGACACAATGAGCTGTGTTTCAGCTTGTTCTTTCTTGACATACAATGTTGCCTCACTAGAGCTCCTTTCAAACCCCAAACTAACCAAGTAGGTGTCAATCCTGCTATACCAGGCCCTTGGTGCCTGTTTTAAGCCATACAAGGCTTTCTTTAGTCTGTACACCATATCTTCCTTACTAGCTACTTCAAAGCCTTGTAGCTGGTCAATGTATATCTCTTCTTCAAGGAAACCATTTAGAAAAGTAGATTTCACATCAAGCTGATGGATCTTCCATTGCATCTGTGCTGCTAAGGTAACTAGTAGCCTGATGGTGTCTAGCCTGACCACTAGTGCAAATGTCTCTAGGTAATCAAAGCCATATCTCTGACTGAACCCTTTAACAACCAGCTTAGCCTTCAGCCTATTCAAACTTCCATTAGCATTCTACTTGGCTCGATAAACTCATTTCACTCCAATGACCTTCCTGTTGGCTAGTCTTTCAACCAATTCCCATGTCTGGTTCTTTTCAATCATGGCGATCTCATCAGCCATTGCCTGTTTTCAGCCTTCATGTGCTTCAGCATCTTCAAAATAGGTTGGCTCCACTATGGCCACTTGAGCTCTTTCATAAATCTCTGCCAAGGGTCTTATTTCCCTGACTGGCTCATCATCAAAGTCCATTTTTGGACCAACTTGATCAGGTTCAATTTGACCTGCTATGAGTTCTTCGGAGATAGCCTCTGGCTTATTTCTTTCCTAGTTCCAGCATGCCTTTTCATCAAAGATTATATCTCTGCTCACTTGGATCTTATTTGTTGGAGGATTTAGGATCCTATAACCTTTCTTGACCATGCTGTAGCCCACCAAGATGCCAGGTTGGGCCCTTTTTGATAGCTTATCCCTTTTCACAGCTGGTGTATGAGCATAACACAAGCAACCAAAGACTTTTAAATGAGCCAAAGATGGCTTGAACCCAAACCAAGCCTCGAATGGTGTTTTGTGAGCCAGTGCTTTTGTTGGAAGTCTATTCTAAATGTAAACAGCACTGTTAACTGCTTCAGCCCACATGGTCTTAGGCAAATTCTTCTGAAATAGAAGACACCTAGCCATATCCATAAAACTTCTATTTTTCCTTTCATTGACCCCATTCTACTGAGGTGTATGAACATTGGTCAGCTGATGTTTGATGCCAGCATCATTGTAAAGAGCTTGGAACTAAGCTGAGGTATACTCAGCTCCATTGTCTGACCTGATGATCTTGAGCTTATAGCTTGTTTCAGTTTCAACAGCTATTCTAAACTTCAAAAACACTTGAGCTACCTCAGACTTATGCTTCAAAAAGAAAATCCAACAATATTTGGTATGATCATCAATAAAGAGAATGAAATACTTACTTCCATTCAATGATTCTGATTTTATAGGACCACATACATCCGAGTGTACCAGTTGCAATTTCTCTATGGCTTTCCAAGCCTTGTTGGATGGGAATGGAAGTTTGGCCTATTTTCCAAGTTGACAAACCTCATAAACCTCATCGTGTTCAACCGAGTTGGTGAAGTTTTCAACTAGTTCTTCACTGACCATTTGAGCCATTGCCCTGAAGTTGGCATGACCAAGCCTTTAATGCCAAAGCTTGGGTTCTTCAGCAGAAGCAACACAGGCTGAATATGAGTTGCTTGAAAACATTTATCAGTCATAGTGATTGTCATAAGACTTGATCCATTTGGAGCAACAATTTGGCATTCCTGGCCCTTGAACACATCTGAGTAGCCCTTTTCAAGCAGTTGAGCCATGCTAAGAAGGTTCCTGTCAATCTCAGGTACCAACAACACATTTGTAATGACTTTGTCACCTGTGGGAGTGCATATCAATACATCCCCTTTCCCTTCAGCCTTGATAAACTGACCATTGCCAACTTTCACCTTGGTTTTGCAGCTTCTGTCCAAGGTTTTGAAGACGGTTGCATGAGGTGACATGTGGTTAGTACAACCACTGTCCAATAGCCATCTTTTTGAGCCCTTCTTGTGACCAGCTGAGCATGACACAACAAAGACCTGTTCTTCATGGTCACTACTGTCTTCAGCCACTTAAGCTTCAACATTCTTGTGTTGTGCTTGATTCTGCCCAGGTCTCCCTTTTTCTTTACAAACTCTTTCAACATGCCATTTCTCTTTGCAATGTTGACATTGTGCATCTGGTCTAAACCAGCATTTGGCCCTCTGGATGACCAGGCCTTTTGTAATACCTGCAGGGTCTATCCCATTTTCTTGGAGCATTTGACTTAGGCTTGTCTCTCCAAGTCTTCTTACCTTTGTAAGTAGTGGTGTTCGAAGTAGACTTGGTTTTGGCTTAGAAGGCACCCTCCTAGTGCTCCTCCAGTCTGCTGGCTCTTCTTTGCTCTTGTGTATAGAGAGCATTGATCAGCTCAGTTAAAGTGATACTGGTCAGGTCTCTTGAGTCTTCGAGGGAAGATATTTTTGCTTCATACCTCTCAGGTAAGGTCGAAAGCACCTTCTCCAATATCCTTGCCTCACTGAACTGTTCTCCTAGTAACGTTATGCTGTTGACCACAACCATGATTCTATCTGAATACTGCTTCACTGTTTCTTTTTCTTTCATTTTTAAAATTTCAAAATCTCTTCTCAAGTTCAATAACTGCTGCTGCCTTGTCCTTTATGTACCTTGAAACTCCTCCTTGAGCTTGTCCCAGGCTTGCTTTGGAGTTTCACAAGCTATGATTCTGGTAAAAATAACATCAGACACATAGTTTTGAATGCAGGACATGGCCTTATGCCTCTTGGTTCTCTCATCTGCATGCTGCCTAATTTGAGTCACTGTGGGGTTGGCTCTAAGTGGAGCTGGTTCAACATCCGAGTTCACAACTTCCCACAGATCGAAGGCCTGCAGGTAAGTCCTCATCTTGACTACCCATATGTGAAACCTTCACCATTGAAGACTGGTGGTGCTGCAGGAGAAAAGCCTGATGAAGCCATCGATTTTATAGGTATACAATGACAGGTCCACTAAGACAAAAGCTCTAGATACCAATTGTTGGTGTTTTAAGGATCAAAGTAAGCTGCCAATGTGACTTGAGCAGCAAGGCTCGAGACTTGCAGAAGAAACAAAAGTAGAAATGTTACTTAAGGAATAGAACAAGAGAAAAAACAAAGATCAATGAAGTATATGGATGAAAAACTAATGAGGTTTCATTAAAAATGAACTTTGGCTTAAAGCCATTACATATACCAGACAAGTTGGTCAATACAAACAAGTTATTCACCTAATCAACTACCTAACACCACTAAATTACATTGAAACTTGCTAATTTAACTTGCACTACTTGTAAAGCTAATTTATCAGCTCAAAATGTCAACAAAATACACCTAATACATTAACTACTTAGTTCAAATACAACTAAGTTGCAAAAAATATGACTTGAAGTAACAAAAGTAACAAAGTGAAAACAAAGATGAACGTAGCAGTGCTTGGCTTGATAGCTTGCAACCTTGGCATGAGCTGCATGGAAGGCCATTTCTAACAGAAGCCTAGTTAGACTCTTTAACCCAATTGGCCCGAGGCAATTGCTCTCCTGTTAAAGAATCTTGTATTGAATCTGTCGATCAACCAACTATTATAGGTTCTATTTATGATAACAATGCAATATTAGTACAGTTGGGGGAGAGAGAGTATGGGGAGGCAAAAGTTGACGCTGAGAATCAGCTTAACTCAACTCGACGAGGCAGAGGATAATTTTTTTGGTGGGCGGGCGACGTGTGGTATATAGAACTCTAGCCCTTTGTTTAATGAAGATGTGATTTTAGCAAATGAGAAGTATGTTGAATATCAGTATGGGATTGCTCAAAAAAGTTTAGAAAAGTTAAATCTCTATTAAGCCTAAGAGTAAAAGGGTAGGCGGAAGAAAAAAGCAAAACCCCAAAACCTAAATCTTCCGGGGTCAAGTTTGCTAATGAACTTTTATCCAAATCTGACTTTTTTTGGTTGATGAAACAAACCCATTCAACATTTTTTGGGCTTGTGCCTTTAAATAGCTTTAGTTAAAACTTTCAATTCCATTCGAATCAATATATTATGGGCCTAAAATAAAGGTTTGTAGCTCAAATTATGACCAAAATACTAAAGTTGTGCTGCGTTGAAAGTTTAATTAGCTAAAGCTTAACAAAAATAAACTTTAAGCTTATTTTCTCCAAATATTCCTTAAATACGTAATAAATAAAAAGTAAGTATAATATCATGATTCAAGGAGAGAAATATCACAAATAAATTAAGAAATTACACACTTATCAAATTCTCCCTATCCACTTGAACCATGCTTGTCCTCAAGCATGAAATTAATGCAAATGAACATGCAAACACAAATGTCGCCTAAAGAAATACTTAACTCAAATCGAAAATTGAATATATCGTTATATACCAATAGAGTAAGAAGACACATTTTCACAAATATATTTGAAAATCTATATGCTAAACAAAATATATCGTTAAGTAGTTAAAAAGGACTAAATAAAAAAAAGTGTAAAAGTCAATTTTTATTGTCATTTTGGGTCAAATGGATAAGAAAATATATCTGTATGGTTTCCAATGGTAATTTGACCATATTTGGATATAGTAGACCGTAAGCATCATTTTATTTGAATTTTATATGTTTTATATGGTAAATTAGTTAATAAAGTTAATACTATAATAAAAACAAAAGAATTAAGTATTCATCATCTTCATTCTCTTCTATCTACAATAGAAAAACTCCATTTCTAAGCTTTTGTTTTGACTATTTCATGGTGAAAGTAAGTATTTCTTAGTTTTTTTTCATAAATTTTAAGTTTGAAGCTAATTGTGATGAAACCTAGCTAGTTAGGGGGCTAATTTGTGAAATTATCAAAGTATAGAGATTATGCCATTGATGATTTTTTAATGATTTTGATGTTAGTATGTTTTATTGGAAGCTTGATTGTTAGATATAGCTAATTTGTAAAGTGATTTTTTTTGTAATTTTGAGTTTAGGGACTAAATAGGTAAAATGTTGAGTTTGCTTGGTTTATTGTGAATATTTGAAATTTAAGGGTTGTAATAAGATGGTTTAAAATTTGGCTACATGGATATAGATTTTAATTGTAGAAATAAGCTTGTTTCGGTTTTAGGGATTAAATTGAATAATGTGAAAATGTTTGTAGAATTTGTGAAAATTTATTAAAAAAATGACATATGAGTTAAATTGAATAAATTATAAAATTGAAGCTAATAAATTGAAATAAACTACTTTATAGATCTAGAACAAGTTGATAATTGTGGAAAAGGAAAGGTTGCTGACTAATTCTTGAACTTTTATTATTTCTACAGTTTAGCATTGGCAAGTTAGTACGATTTAATTTTGTATAAATTTAAATCTTACATTATTTGTGAATTTAGATTGTTGAATATCTTGAATTTGTTAAATAGAAGCAATAAATGTGAGTTGAGAATGTAATTAAATGGACCATTGGTGTTCTACATTTACTTGAGCTGATGAACGTAGGATAGGATACAAGTGGCACGCCAATAGGTTATACCGTGCAATGTACGGGGTTGATTGGTGTGGAGATGATGATTTTTGATTTATTCTTGTTTATTGAATATACCGAAGTTCAACATTTGTTGTGGACTATCATGTTATATTACAGTGATTCAGGTGTGTTTCTGGGGGTGAATGTAAAGCCTTTGAGCTTGCCATTTAGTGCCGAGGTGTGTTTTGGAGGGATGTTAGCCTACGTGCTTGGCAATTGGTGCCCAGGTGTGTTCTCAAAGGATTAGATCATTTGAGCAATTTGGTGGGTTCTGGATTGTTAACCGTGTATCCAAATCTGTTATAACGTTCATCGATCATATATTCAATGGTATAATGTAATTGATTGGATTGTATCATTTGCATTTAAGTGTAAAGCTCACCTGTGACTTGATTGTGATTGACTGGATTTTGGTTTATTTTCTGTATTTTGTAATTGATATGCTTATTCAGTAAGTTTATTGTTTTAACAGTCAAACTTACTAAGCTCAAATAAGCTTACTCATGTCTTTTCTCTTATTTCTTTGTAAATATATTTTGGTGGAGACAGGTGATTGGATCAACTCAAAGAATCACACTATCTGGATATCTTTCAGTAGCTTTTGGATGTTTACTTTTGGCTTATATAGCATGTAATAGGTGAAATGGTATAAGTTTTAATTGTGCCATATTTGTGGTAATGGTTAAATTGATGAAATGATGTTTATGTTTTGTAATAGCTATAAGCGATCATGTTTTAGACATTGTGTTGTTATGGTATTGTTATGTTATTTGGCCATTTGGTATAAACCTTATATTGGTGGTTATGTTATGGTAAATTTGAATGTGAATGGATGAGTTGAGTAATGGTAAGTTTTGACTTGAATGTAAGATAGTTTATGACCTTAAGTGTAACCAAGTGATATATGCTAGTGACATGATATCATAGCTTTAATTTTGGATTGTTTAGGTATTTGAATTGTGGTGTCAATGAGGGCACATTGGTTAGGCACTTATGATGAATGTTTTGACATATTTTAGGCTTGTTTTGTTAAATGTATTTTTAATATATGGAATTGGTTGGCTTTGATTTGGCTTGATACATAAGTTTTGGATGAAAATGTGCCTTGTTTTGCAAACTTTTTAAGGTACACACAGCCTAGGACATGGGCTATCACACGACTGTGTGCCTTATTTGTTTTTGCTGCAGGTTGGTCCACAGGGTACAGAGAGTTACATGGTCTGGCCACACGGCTGTGTGACTTTATTTTACATGGGCACAGTTAGTTACACGATCTGCATATATGGGCGTGTGGAGTAGCCACTCGGCTATGTTCTAAGCCACATGGTCTGGGCTCTCTCACACGGCCTAGCTACACAGTCGTGTGACCCTTGTTGTCAAAGATTTTCAAAATTTCCTTATATTTTTCTGTTTTGTTTCAAAATGACCTCGGATTATTTTCAAGTTGTTTTTAGGGCCTTGCAGGCTCGATTTAAGGTTTATAAATGTATTTCTACATTAATTTATATGATTTATTTAATGTTACAAGACAAATTGTACAATTGTTTCTATTTGCATTTAAATGTTTTGAATTGTATTGTAATACTTTGTAAACCTAATCCAGCGACGGAGACGAGTTAGAGGTGTTACACCTAGTTGGTATAAGCACTATTCAAGTTAGTTCTTGTAACATAATTAGTTGGGAGGTAACAATATTGATTTGACTCTTGTCTTGACTAGTTTTCTATATCGTCAAATAGTTGAATTTTTTCTTACCTACCTTAAATTTTGGTAGGGGCAGCAGAGAAATAATTTCAGTAAAATATTGCTACATGTTAAGATCCATTATGATGGAACTAGCTATATATATGGCAAGAAAGGAACATTCAGATGGTTTTCTTTCCTTTTATTCCAAATTTTGGACTCTTTTTCTTAAAAATTAAATATTCTCTTCTTTTTCGTTAAGCTAGAAGCTAAGGTTTGTGGGATATTTGGTGGATGTTTCAACCTCCTAGTAAGTTTGATAACTTTGCATGTCATGATTTTGAAAGAGTAAGGATGTTAGTATAATCATAGTAGGGTATGAATAAGAGGCATTACATGAGGGTCGTTTGAAATTGAGATGTGGTAAACAATCTGTAAATAGAGTTTTAATGGAAGTTCCATGATCTTTTAAGCAATTGTTGCTATTGGTTTAGGTAGGATCATTGGAATAAAAACTTTGAGTTAAAGTAAAGGTGAGTTTCAGGTGAGTCTTTAACCTGATTCAAGCATGTTAAATTACAATAGTTATTTGTATGTGATGTTTTCCTGGGTAACTGATGAATGTATGTGTGTAAGCATCATAAGATTCTACATGCTTACAAATGAGGTATATTATGTGTTGTATCAATAAGATGATAAATGGTATCAACTATATGTTATTGAGTAACTGTTGAATGTATATGTGTGATTCTTGTAAAGTAAATGTATGAGTTTAAGTGAGATATGTGATAAGCATAATATGCAAAATGATTTTGATATGGTTATGAGTAAAGATGGCATGAATGTGTATTTATGTAATATGTGAATAATGCATGATTGAAAATGATTGGAGATATGAGGGGGTTGGCAGAGTGTAGGGATAATGTACAATACGAGATTTTTACTACGGTGGTATTCGATGAAGTCCGTCAAGGTAGTAAACACAAAACTTTGGTATGAAAAATTCTTAGGAAGACAATGGCCATGGCATGTTCTGGAAATGGTGGATGAGCCACAATTATCTACTGGGGTTTCTGCGTGTCCTAAGACGATGATGGGAAAATATCATGCGATAATGGGTAAATCTCATGCAATGATGAGTTTAGTGAAATCCATATCGCAAATACAAAAGTTCATGTGGTGCCTTGGTGGCATCCAAGCAAAACCTTTGTGGCATATTTTGTATAGCATTTGTGATGTATTCTGAATAACCTTTGTGGCATATTCTGTCTGGCCTTTGTGGCGTATTTTGTATACCCTTTGTGGTGTATTCTGTAAGGCTTTTATGTTGTATTCAAAGAGGCCTGTGTGGTGTCATATTTGTATGACTTATTCTGTAATGCCTTAAGGTGAAGTTTGAGTCAAGTGCTTTTGTGTTGTGATTTTGGTAAGTTTTGAGACTTCTCCATTAACTACTGCTATGAAATGATCTGGTAAGTTTGATGATATCTTTGTTTGGCTAGTTATATGATAGATTATGAAAATGACTTAAATGAAACTTCTGAAATAGTTTCTAACAATGTTATTTGAAAAGTGAATCTTCCATATTAGTCCGTCAGTTCAAGAAATCTAGCATATCTGAAATTACAAGTAGTAAATATTTCTCAGACCTGAGTTTGTCAATGCCATGTGTTTAAGATGATTAAGTTCTATAGTGTTTGCCAAATCTGAGTGTGTTTCTGGGTTATCTGAAATTTAAGTTGTCCTTCAAATTTGATGTTATTAGGATATGTGATAAGATTATTTGGAATTTCTTAAGATGACCTAGAATGTTATTAGATTAAGTTGAAGATTGGGTTGATTTAGAGATATGAATTGGCTGGTGTTTTGTCAATTGTTAATTCCAATATGGGAATCAATCAAAGGAAGAATTGACTTGAAAGTTCATTTTAAAAGATAAGGTAGAATAAGTATTTCCTACGAATGTTATCAATGAGCATATTATCTTTAATGAAATATTCAACATCACCTGAACGAGAATCCGCTGAAAGTAGGTTCTGTTTAGATACTCATCCGAGGAGTATGTTGTGTTCAGAAAAGAAATGAGTGAATTAAGAATAAGTTAGTTGAGCGTGAAGATTGGAGTTTTGTTTACGTCGATAGTAGAAAAGTGTCCTTCAACAATAGGAAGGGAAATTCAGAATCTTTAAGATGGGAGTGTAACCATCATGTTTTAAGGTAACTTGTTTTAGTACTCATTAAGTTCGTTACAACTTATATGTGTTTGTTTTAATACAGGCTTTGATCTCTGAATGTGTCCACTAGGAGGGATCAAGCCAGGATTATACCAAAGTATTTGTTCAAGAAGCGATATTATGCATATAGAGGAAATTATATGAGTATGACGTTATGTACACTACACTATAAATAGTATGTATTACATAAAGTTTTAAGCTATATCTTTAAAAACTAATTTGATATCTTATTGTATTAATTAAACAATGTCTTTTACAAAGCTTTGATTATATGAAATAAAATTTATATTTATAGGTTTTATACGTTGATTGTTTTAATATTTTTGCTAAGTGTTTCTGTGTGGTAACATTCGAGATCCGGACCCGATAATTCGGGTCGGATTTAGGGTGTTATAATTTTAGTTATATATTCACACGAATTTCAACCTATAAATAGGCTTTTGTAACTTTAGAATTGACATCTTCATCATATTAAGATTAATAGAAGATTAAGAGAGTTTTTGAGGGAGTTTAAGGGAATTTTGTGTTTTATCCAAAGAGCTTTGCTTTTTGAGATTCAAGGTTTTTTGTTTTGGTTATCTCCATATTGCACTCTTTCAGATTGTTTGCTCATTTAGTAAAGTCTACTTTACTCATAATTTTTTATCTTTTTCAGAAAATTTTTTCACATAAATGTTTGTATGTGCAATTTTTATTTTTTCTCTTTTTCATTCCTGTTCTCATTTATGTGGTTGGGAATTCATTTATATGATTGGATTCCCAACTCATTATGTTTTTCTTAGCAACTACCTATCTCAAACAAAAAGGAGACTACAAAACTCTAAATCAATGTTGAAATAGTGACTAAAATGTGTTGACTCTATAACTTTAAACCTTAAACACGCCTAATCTTTAATTAGCACTAGTAGTCAAAAAGTAATTCAACTCAACAATTACAAGGTAATTTCTGATAACATTAATTATATAATAATATTAAATCATTCAAAGCCAATGGTTTACTAATGATGAAAGAAGAAACTTGTGCTGAAATAAATAAATTAAAAGCAAGTCTAAGTCCTCCATTAAAGGTTGTTATAGTGTCCAGTTGTAAAAGCCCATTTTTACCCGGGCCCACTAAACAACAAATAAACCAAATAAAAATTAATTAAATGGTCCAATTACAAGTCCATTTACAAGGCCCGAATACTCTATGGCCCAAAAACTAACCCAAACCCTAGCCCATAACTTAAACAAATTTTTAGAAACCCTAGGGTTTCTACCTAGCCTCCAGCGTCGCTTCCCCCCATGTGCGCCGTACCCCTGCTCCAGCACGCACGTCGCCTGAAGCTCTTCTCTGTCAACACCTGCAAACAAGCAACAGAAAGGGAACAATAGTAGAAATAGAGAAACAGTAGAATAAGAAAAAAAAACAACAAACAGTAGTAAAACCTTTTGTAATCGGCTATAAAGCCAACACAAAAAACTTTGTAATCAGGGATTTTTGAATAAAAAAAAACATTGTATCACACTCATATTTCACAAATCAAAAGCAAAATAGAAGAAAAAAGGTTGATTTTGGATTTTCTTCTCTTGTTTTTTTCTTTTCGATCTCTTTTTTATTTTTTGTTTCAAATCTATTTTAAGTAAAAGGAATAAATAAAAAAGGAAGAGGGAGAGGCTTACCAGATTCCCCGCGGCCGCGACGCCAGAGGGACCTTTCTCCATCTTCGAAATTGAACCCAAAAAGGGGTCGAGAGCCATCTCTTTTCGGTTCTTCCAGTTTTAGGGGCTTGGCCTTCAAAGGGTTTTAAAAAGGGGTTAAAAAACCCATTTTTACACGATTCCGACCATCGCCCACGGCGGAGCGGCGGCGGTCCGGTGACATGCGATGATGGATTTTGTAAACCCTAGCAAAGGAAATTTGAGAGAAATGGGAGGGAGGTCCCCAGTTTTTTTTTAGAAAACAAAGAAGAATGGGTTTTAAAAAAAATTACTTTTATAAAGCTATTAAAACGGTGTCATTTAGGGCCTTGTTCCCATGTGCCAAAACGGCACCGTTTAGGTCACGACCAGCGCGACCCGACCCGCTTCAGGGGGTTCCGCGTGTTTTTGCTAAATGGGCTATTTACGCCCGTAGTCCTTCCGTATTTTTGGTTTATTTTAATTTAGTCCCTTTGTTTACTATTTTATTTTATAAATTTGACCCCATAATTTTTTTGAGCTTTCAATCGAGTCCCTGACCCATCGGCACGCTGGAACAGGAACACGTGCCCAGAGATTGGGTTTTTTGCTCGTTTGGTCTTCAAACCTCGCGCGCATTTTCATATTTACCCCCGTGTTTTTTATTTGGTTATAGTTTTCACTTCTAATTTCATTTTTATTCCAATTTAAACCCTAATCAATTTGATTTTAATCCTTTTATATTTTTTCTTTATTTATTCATTTTTTATATATATTATTTATTTTAATGGTTTTATATTTCATTTGTTAAATCCTTTACATATCATTAAACTGTTTATTTTAAATCATTTTATTGTTATTTATTTTAAGTTGTTTTTTTCTACACATTATGTATTTTAAACTATCTTTCATTTTAAACTTTATACATATTATTTATTTTTAAACTACCATACATATTATTATTTTGAAGTTTTTTTATATATATCTTCTTAATTTAGACTATTTTATATATATAATATTTATTTTAAATTTCTTATATGTCATTTAGTCATACTGTTTTATATGTTAATTATTTTAAATTCTTTTATTATTTATTGTAAACCTTATTATTATTATTTATTTCAAGACTTCATATTATTTATATTAAATTGTTTTATATATACATATATATTTTATATTATTTATTTTAAAATTTATTTTTCACATGTTATCTCCTTTAAACTTCTATATAATATTTTAAATTGTTTTATAAGTTATTTATTTTAAGTTATTCTACATATTATTTTATTGTTTTGTATATTAATGATTCTAGATTGTTTTATACTATTTACTTAAAATTGTTTTTTTATAGTATCCATTTTAAATTTGTTTCTCCACATATTATCCATTTTAAAATTATCTTATTGTTTATTTTAAATTGTTTTATATCATTCACTTCATTTTTCTTTGATTATTAATATTGGTATCGAAATAACATGTGTTGTATGATTATTGCTAGTGTTTTATAATTCTTTATTCGTATTTTCGTGCTTTTATGATTCATTATTGTAATATTTATTCGCAAATTATTATGCCATGTTTGATATCGTCATTCATTCTCATTTCATTAAAGTCACTTCAAAGACCATATATTTATCCAATATAGATCATTTCATTTTACTCCAAACAAAATGAACTCACGTTGCGAAATGTTGCGCTCGTTATTATTCAAAAAGAAAATCTTCAAAATAAGGTAATATTTCGCGTTCCGGGAATTCAAGAACTCGTGCCCTAACTTACAGGGTTTCGATTTTCTTGTTAAACCTAAATAGCCAAATACCTTTTTAGATTTCAAAATACACAAAGTTTCAATAAAAAAATTTAAAGGTAAACTTATTCCCGAAGATTAAAATGTCGTATCCTAACTTATGGGATGTGGTATTTTGTTATCTTGGGACGAGTGGGCTTTTGATGCTCGTTTGAGTTCAATTTAAGCATTTTCAAATAAACATCAATAAAAAGGTATCGTATTTTAAAACCTATCCAAAATTTCAATTAATCAATTAGGTACCAATTTTGGGCGTGTCGAGGGTGCTAATCCTTCCTCGCACGTAACCGACTCCCGAACCCGTTTTCTCAATTTTCGTAGACCAAAATATTTGTCTTAGCAAATCAAACCGTTCATTTAAAACAATTAAATTACGAGGTGATTCAATCACACCTCATAAAAAAGGTGATTGGTGGCGACTCCCGTTTTAATTTTCGCTTTCAAACCAAGTCGACCCTTTTCAAAAAATGGTTTGGACACTAGTCAAGTTGGGTCTTTATAAAGAGGCCTTTCCTCAGCTATTAGCATTCATAATCACAACAACAAAACATAATTTCATTTTCTCTTGCTTCATATTTCATGATTACAATGTCAAGTATGAGGTCTCATAAACTTGTTTTATTTTTTGCAATATCTTGTCTTCTTCTTTAGGAGAAATGTACCAAAGCTAGCATGAAACTATTGTGCAAAGAGAGTGAGAGAATAGCACTACTTGAATTTAAGCACAACCTTCAAGCCATGGATTCGTTAGGCGACGATACCCTTTCTTCATGGAAAAGTGAGGAGTGTTGTGTTTGGCTTGGCGTCATATGTAACAGCCTTACGGGATACATTGAAAGAGTCAGTTTTAGTGAAAAATTATGCTTTGTTGTAGGTACAATTAGCCCTTCACTGCTTAAACTACATCATTTGACTTCTTTATATTTCAGCAGAAATGATTTTAATGAAAGTCTCATCCCAGAGTTTTTTGGCTCTTTGTAAAAGTTGAAATTATTGGATCTTTCTAATTTTTATAGTATCTAATACACATGTGATTAATGTGTAATTAGCTAAGTGGTTAGGCCGTCACAAAAGCTGGTATTTTGTTAATAGCAGTTTACGCCTCCCTTCTCTATATAAGCATGTATTTTGAACAGATTAAAGAAGAGTAAATCGTTACCTTGGGAGTATTACTTCATCTCTTTTATAGTATAATTCTTTGTTCATCTAAGTATTCTATCATGGTATCAATCACTCGGTGATTCTCGGGCATGGCTACCACACACTTTGCTAATTCCGATTCTGTTGAGCCTCATGGCTCAGTGTTTCTTGGTGATCAAGTGGTCACCTCCTTTTCTCGACATGAGGTTGTTAAACTGGATGAAGGCTCATTCGTTAAATGGCAGCGGTAGGTCCGGCTTATTCTTCATGGCTACGATCTATTTGGGCTTCTTGATGACTCCTTGACGGCTCCCGCACGTTTTATTCAATCCTATGATGGATGTCTTGTTGTTAATCCAGCTGTTTCAGTCTTTGATCAGCAAGGCAGTTTGCTTACTCTTGGCTGTTATCCACGATCAGCTCTTCCTTCTTGTCATCTTTCACGGATGTTCGCACTGCTCATGACGTCTGGCTCGTGGCAAACAACTTGTTTGCTGCCGATTCGAGCACGAGGCAGTCCCACTTGTGTCATGAGCTTCACTCCCTTTAGAAAGGTAGCCTCTTTGTTCGTGCCTATGTAAATAAAATTACCAGTCTGTGTGCTCTACATGCAGCATCTGGCACTCAGATCTCGGAGGCTGAACGGACGATGATTCTTCTTACTAGTCTCTGATCGAATTTTGATGCTATTGTTTCTTTTGCGTCTCTCTCTTCGGGACCATTGCTGTTTCAACGCATCGTTGATGCTTTGTTTGAGTGCGAAGCTCAATACGGTCAGACTGCATAAGAGGTTTTGATCGTTGCCAATATGGTGGAGGGGAGGCAACTTTTGTCGACAGATGTCACGTTTCGTAGAGGAGGACGTTCCTCCATTTGTGGTCGTAGTCATTCTTTTCATCCACGGATCCAGTGTCAGATCTTAGCCACTATGGCCATCTAGCGCAGAGATGCTATTATAGATACGATCGTGATGATCAATCACTGACCGATGCACCGTTGGCACGACGGGGTGGTTTTTTGTCTGGCTTGTTTGGGAGAGATGATGACCGAATAAGAGAGAATGGTTTTGGTCAAAATTGGGGGAATTATGGTCAAAATTGGAGGCCCTTTGTTTGGCCAAATTATGGAATGGCAAATAGTATCCCACGTGGGCCACATTCAAGGACTCAAAATAAATGATCCAATCCATTTGTTAAACATAGAAATGGGAAACGTGTTCATGATGATCGAAATCCATATGATAATGGGCGTGATTTTGGTGATATGGGTTTTCACTTTTGTAATGACTCCTTGGGCAATACGTCTGGTCAGATGGTCTCTCGGCCACGTAGGCCTAGTGTATCAGTTCGATTCCGTACACCTGATGATCAATTTGTGCCCAAGCCCTCTGTTAATTGTGTTAATGTTGATAGATCTTGGCAGGCTATTCATGAGGTCCTGTAAAGAAAAAAACCACGTGCTCGTGTGTTTAGTGTTGCCTCATCTCCATATGACTTGTCCCAGTTTGTTGGGATTCCCCCCAAGCTTCCTGAGTTGCACGCCTCAGATTATTCTGATGCTTCTGCATATAACTCCAATTTTAATTCTACTAACTCCTATGTTCCGTTGCCGGTAGGAAGCACGTCTTGGTGCCCAAATTCGGGGGCTACTCATCACGTCTGCAAGAATACTTCAGATTTACATGGCCCCACTCCTTATACATGTACTTCTTCTCTTTTAATGGGTAATGGGGTCTCTACCAAAATTTCATCCATTGGGAGTACAAATTTTCCTACAAAGAAGAGGTTGCTACATCTCTCAAATGTGCTATGTGTGCCAAGTATTCAAAAAAATTTATTATCTGTGTTTAAGTTTGCTACTGACAACAATGTGTTTTTTGAGTTTCACCATTCGTATTGTGTGATTGAGGACATTCAGACACAGGAAATCTTAATGAGGGGCCAAGTTCATGATGGGCTCTATCAGTTTTCAGCAGGTTCGAGTATTTTGTCTCTATTTGTTAATAGTATGGTTGTTCAACGTTCTTCTACAGCTGATGGTTTTGGTTTGTGGCATAAAAGGCTGGGCCATCCTGCTCCTAATACTGTAAAGGCTGTTCTAGATAAATGTCGTATTACTGTAAATAAAAGTTCTCTTGATAATGTTTGTGTCACCTGTCAAAAAGGAAAATTTCATAAATTACTTTTTTCTCATTCTAATACTGAGTATGTTGATTTGTTTGAATTGGTTATTTCTGATTTGTGAGGCCCAGTTGCTGTTCCCTGTGAAGGAAATTTGTATTATGTTTCTTTCATTAAATTGACTAGTCAATTTACCTGGGTATATCTGATAAGTTGCAAATCTTAAGCCGTGAAGTGTTTTGGTCAATTTCAAAAAATGGTTCTCACTCAGTTCAGGAAGTGCATTAAGAAATTTCAAAGTGATTGGGGCGGTGAGTTTCGTGCTTTCTCATCTGTTCTTGCTAGTCAAGGGATACTTTATCGTGTTTGCTACCGTCATACTTCTGAACAAAATGGCGTCACTGAACGTAAGCACAGACATATTGTGGAGACTAGTTTTACTCTTTTAGCTCAGGCTAATTTACCAATGCAATACTGGGGCTATGCTTTTTGCAGTGTAGTTCATTCTATTAATCAGTTGCCTACTTCTGTGTTGAACGGACGATCCCCGTATCAAGGTTTGTTTAATCATGAACCGACTTATGATCATCTTAGAGTGTTTGGTTGCTGTTGTTTTCCATATTTACGTCCGTTTCTTAAACATAAGCTTGAGTTTCGGTCCCAACCATTTACGTTTCTTGGGTATAGTGCGCATCATAAAGGTTATTATTGTCTAACACCCAATAGTAAGGTTATTGTTTCTAGGCATGTTGTGTTTGATGAAAATCAGTTTCTGTTTCCAGTCTATTCTCCTGCCAGTGATCAGATGTCTCCGGGCAATACTACGTATGTTCCTGTAGTTCGATCATTTCCCACTAAGGAAACTGGTTTGCCTTCTGCTCCTCCACCTGGGGTTTCTCTAGGAAGTCATAATAGTGAACCTGATCTGCGTGGTTCTTCTGCTACGTGTGATGCTTCTCGTCATAGTTCTGTCGATTTACTAGATGACTCAGAACCTATTGTCTGAGATGAGGCTATCTCTACTTCAGTTATTCCTGCTAAGCTTGTTTCTATTCCTCCTGTTTCTACTACCAATACTCATGGTATGGTTACTCGATCTAAGGCTGGTATCTTTAAACCCAAAGCTTTTCGTGTAGACAATGTTGAGGTTGAGCCAAGTTTTGTTGAGGAGTCTCTTGCTCATCTAGACTGGCGACTAGCTATTCAAGCTGAGTATGACGCATTAATGGCTAACTCAATATGGGAGCTCTGTTCTCTCCCTTCTGGTCGGAAGACGATTGGTTGCAAATGGTTGTTGAAAATAAAAAAGAATCTTGATGGAACAATTAATCGTTGAAAGGCACGGTTAGTATCCAAGGGCTGTTCATAGGTGCTTGGATGTGATTTTAACAAGACATTCAGTCCAGTAGTCAAACTTGCTACTATTTGAGTCATTCTCTCTGTTGCCGTGACCAAGGGTTGGTCACTCCGATAAGTTGATGTAAATAATACCTTTCTAAATGGTGATCTAACTGATGAAGTGTTTAGGCAGCGCCTCCAGGTTTTGTGCAACATGGTTCCAGTGGTGAAAAGCTGGTGTGTCATCTGAATAAAGCTTTATATGGTTTACGACAAGCTCCTCGTGCCTAATTTGAGAAATTAAAACAGTTTCTTGTTTCTACTGGTTTTACGTTGTCAAAATTGGATGCCTCATTATTTGTTCGGGCTTCCTCTGATTCTACTCTGTATGTGCTTGTCTATGTAGATGATATTGTTATTACTGGCAGTTCATTTGATGAAATAAATTGTTTTGTCCAGCAGCTACACAACAAGTTTGCTTTAAAGGATATGGGTGAGCTTCATTTTTTTTGGGGGATTGAGGTCAGTCGGCCTTCCTCTGGTAGTCTTCACTTGTGTCAGCGCAAATACATTCGGGAGCTTCTTGTATGGAGTTCTATGTCTACTACTAAAAGTGTTCATACACCAATGGTAATCTCTTCCATGTTATTAAAGGATGAGGGTGAGTGTCTTGCTGATCCAACTGAATATCGTAGTCTTGCCGGTGCTCTTCAGTATATTGTGTTAACCTGGCCTGATATTGTAGATGCCATTAATAGGGTGTGTCAATTTTTGCATGCTCCCACTAATCTACACATGGTAGCATTAAAACGCATTCTTCGGTACTTACGTGGTGCTCTTTCTTATGGCTTACTTTTTCGGCGATCTGAGTGGTTATCATTGGTCGACTATACAGATGCAAATTGGGGGCTTGATTTTGATTATCGTCACTCTACTATGGGATACTATGTGTACTTTGGTCATACACCTATATCTTGGTGTTCCAAGAAATAACAAGTTGTTTCTCGCTCTACGGCGGAGGCTGAATATTGTAGTTTGGCAGCTTTCACTATTGATGTTGCTTGGCTGGTCTCTCTCTTGACAGAGTTAACACTAAGTTCAGTTGATCCTCCGACAGTGTGGTGTGATAATTCTAGTGCAGTCGCTGTTGCAGCTAATCCAGTTCTGCACTCCAAGTTTAAACATGTTGAACTTGATCTATTTTTTGTCTGGGAAAAGGTGGCAAGTGGCTAGTTGATTGTTGGCGAAGTTCCCGCCTATGACCAAGTGGCCAATATTCTTACTAAACCGTTGTCTGTGTTGATTTTTACTCGGATTTGACATTTTCTTCGGGTCGTCCCACTTGAGGAAGTTGGCTGAATGTTGTAGTATCTAATACACATGTGATTAATGTGTAATTAGCTAAGTGGTTAGGCCGTTAGAAAAGTTGGTATTTGATAATGCTCTAGAATAACGTATTTTTATGTATTAATTATGTGTTTATTCTGAGCTTGATCCTACTAATTTGAGCTATTTATGTCTTTTTATCTTATAGGGACTGATTTGGAGAAAAAATAAAATTAAGGGACAAAAGTGAGAATTTGGAAACACAATGGGCTGATATGCGACACAGGAAAAAGATTGTGCCAAAAGTGCGAGCATGGAAGACACAAGGACTAAAAACACAAAAAGAAGAGATTTTATTCTATACGACTCCATGTTATTTATATTAGGATAATTAATATTAAGATAATTATTAGGATTATTCAAATTTAGGATTTTATTTTAATTATCTTTAATTAAATGTATTTATCTTTTTAGAATTTAAGTTCAATTAGACTATCTCCCTAGCACTATAAATAGGGGGTGAAGTGACTCTATTTGGGGTTTATCTTTTTCTGTAAACACTCTCCCCCTGAAAGTCTAGGTTTTTGTTTCTTTATATTCTCTTTCAATAAAATTTTCTTTTCCATTTAATATTGATTTTCTTATCCACCATTATCATGAGCCACTAAAATTTATCTAGCCGAAAGTTGTCAATATTCCCCAAAAAGGGGTTCTTGAGGCTTAGAATCCGTACTTAGCCTTCTCGCCAAGTATTCATCGTTTCTCTGCACTACGGGCTGACGCTTCCGTCCATGGCCCTTAAAAAGTAAACTTTTCAGCATATGCAAAGGCGACCACTTTGTATGTTTTTGAAGGATTGCACAGTCGGTTCATTAACTTACTGCGTTAGAGGTTGGCGAGCCAAAGAGACAAAATGACGTGGGATTCGCCATTGAGAAGCGTTGATCTAGCATAGATTACTGGCTAGACTCAGGTTCCCTAAAAATCGTAAGTCTAATCTTTGGAGCTGGTGGTCATAAGCGTCCTCTTCCACTATAACTGGCTTACTTGAGTTGAGAAGGGTTATTTAAAAGTCGAGGATTGAGCCCAAGGCGGAATGAGACAACTGGAGGCTGGAATCTATCAATAAGAATTTCTTTTCCTTTAACTCTCTTTATTATTTTCATTATTTTCGTAATCACAATTTCAGTCAACTTTAGATTCTGTTTATTTATTTATTTATCTTTTTCTTCCAAATTAAATCCTTAATTCTATTATTTTTATTTCTTTCCTGTCACGCAGGTTTTCTTGGGCACGATTCTGCCCAGGATTTCGAGAAACAAGCATTTGTATGATCCGGTCCCTGAGGATTCGACCCTACTTCCACTTTACTGTTCTTTTTCATTATTTTGTAGGCCTCCCTTCTCTATATAAGCATGTATTTTGAACAGATTAAAGAAGAGTAAATCGTTACCTTGAGAGTATTACTTCATCTCTTTTATAGCGCAATTCTTTGTTCATCTAAGTATTCTATCACTAATGCTAATTTAGAGGTCCAATTCCTTCTCTACTTGGAAATTTTTCAATGTTGGAGACTCTTAGATTGGGTGGCAACGGTGGAGACGTGACTTTTCTCCATAAGTTCAAAAAAATATATGATGTTGGAAAACTTGAGTGACTTTCCCATCTTTCTCGTTTGAAAGAGGTTGATCTCAATTTCACTAACCTGAGCAATGCCAAGGGTTGGTCTCAAATCATTAACCATCTTCTTTTGCTTCAAAAACTAAGTCTGAGAGATTGTGATTTTCCAAGCAACTCATCTTCTTCTATTTCCCTTGCCAATCTTCTACATCTCTCATCACTCTTGATCTCTCTGATAATAAGCTCCCTTCTTCTGCCATATATCCATGGCTGTTTAATGTTAGAAACAACCTTGTTTCCCTTAATCTCTCAAGTAACCAGTTGAAAGGTCCAATTCTAGAAGCTCTTGGGAACATGATGGTTATTCAAGTTATTTGAGTGATAATCTTTTGATATTAGCTAAGAATCAAGTTAGGGGAGATTCCGTGTTGAATGAAATCAGAAAACTACCAGATTTCATGGTTTTAGATCTTGGGTAAAACCTTTTAAATGGATCCATAAGCAAAAGCATTGGACAACTTTCCAACTTGTAATTCTTGCGGCTTGCAGGGAATTCTTTTGATGGTGATGTGATTTACGAAGCTCATTTCTCAAATTTCACCCACTTAGAGAAGTTGGATTTATCCTACACTTCATTGACTTTGAAATTCAACTCCAGATAGATTCCTCCTTTTCAACTAAGTCAAATAATGCTTTGCCCTTGCAAGTTAGGGCCTCATTTCCCAGATTGAATTGGGACACAAATGGACGTCCCAACCCCTGAATTTGATATTTCATCAGTAGACTACCATGATATTTCTGCTTCAGGAATTTCGGATTCTATTCCCTACTGGTTGTGGGACCCAGTTCATAGATTAAGGTACATAAACATGCCTTTCAATCAGATAAGTGGTACTTTTCCAAATAACTACATCCACATAAGCCATCTAGATCTAAGCTTTGATAATTTCTCAGGACCATTGCCACTTTTTTCTTTAGACTTTAGTGAAATCGGGACCATTAACATTTCCAAAAACAAGTTTAATGGTTCAGTCTCTCCAGTTTGCAATAGTACCAATAAAGGTGTTTTGGCATTACTTGATCCTCAAGTAATTTGTTTCCTGGAGTGGTTCTTGACTGTTTTCAAAGTTTCAGGTCTTTAACAGCTTTGAATTTGGTTGATAATAGTTTCTCCGGCTCCCTTCCAAGCTCCTTAGGATCTTTGAATTCTCTTGAAATGCTCAGTTGACGTGGAAATAAATTCTCTGGAGAATTACCTTCATCTTTACAAAATTGTACCAAGTTAAGATTTCCAGACTTGAGTGATCATGAATTATCAGGAGAAATACCTATGTGGATCGGCCAAAGGCTTTCATCGTTGGTTTTTCTTAGCCTTCAAAGGAATCAGTTCAGGGGAAGGATTCCCTATCAACTTTGTGGATTGAAATATCTACAAATCTTGGACCTCTCTGTAAATAAAATCTCTAATACCATACCGCCATGTCTCAATAATTTCACTTCAATGGCAAAAAAAGTGAGTTTAGATCGAAGGATTGAGCATCACCTCTTAGATGAAGTGTCTTCTCTATGGTTCATTCAGCTTAGGCATGTTGATGAGGCATTGCTTACATGGAAAGGAACAAAGCAAAACTATCCACAACTTGGCCTACTACTAGCCATTGATCTCTTTTGTAACAAATTAACAGGAGAGATTCCTGAAGAATTAAGTAGTCTTCAAGAACTGGTTGCATTGAACCTATCAAGAAATTTTTTTACAGGAAAAGTTCTTCAAAAGATTGGGCATCTAAGACAAATAGAGGTGCTTGACCTGTCAAGAAACAAGTTTTCAGGAAACATCCCAACGAGCTTGTCTGAATTAACATTTCTAAGTGTCTTGGACTTGTCTTACAATGACTTGTCTGGAAAAATTCCAACCAGCACTCAACTACAGAGCTTTGATCTTTCATCATTTTCCCATAATAGAAGACTTTTTGGTCCTCCAATTTCACCGAATTGCTCACTGGTGGAACCACCTCCTGGCAAATCTGCAGTAGCAGGTGAAAAAGATTCTGATGAGTTCATGAAATGGTTTTACACTGGCATGGGACTTGGATTTGCTGTGGGTTTCTAGGGGTTTTGCAGTGTTGTGTACTTCAAGCGTTCATGAAAGCGTTCATATTATCGTTACTTGGATAATGCAAATGATTGGGTTTATGTTACATTTGTTCTGCTGAAGGCAAGGGTTGTGAGGAGAATCAAAGCTCTTTCAACAAGGTAATAAATTTACTTTCTTCACTCCTTAACAAAGTTCTTTCAAAGTTGAGAAATATATCATTAACTAAATAACAAAGTTGTATATTATTATTTTTCAGGTGTGATTAGAACTGCAACTGAAGGTGGTTTTTCCTGCATGTGAGAAAATCTTAATAAAAAACTTATAAATTAATACATGTTTGTATTTTTGATGATTTCTAATTTCTATATATTAGGAAGAGATTTGTGATGACTTTCTTATAATACGTTTATCTTATATTTGGTTTGTATATTTCTTTTCTATCGAATGTAATTTTAGCAAAACAAAAAGACTCTTTGCTAATAAAAAGGAAAAATATATTGATGGGAGAAAATTTATCAAAATTATAACAATAGTTTTCATAAAATATTGAACATTTTCTTTATTTATATGCTTAACTTATAAATTGGCATCTAAATTATACCTTTTTCTTATCTAGATACCTAAACTTTTATTTATTTATTTTTTTGCTATATAAGGTACCTAAACTACTTATTTTTTTCAAGTTGGTATCTCTGTTAGTTAAACCGTCAAATCTATTTAAAAAAAACATAGCCTATAAATTGCTACTTAAACTATGTATTTTTTTCTATTTTGGTACTAAAATATTTTTTTGTTACAAGTGATAAGCGTTATCCGTATAAGACCATAGCTGGGCTATGGCATCGGAAAACAAGTAATAAGTGATATTCGTATAAGACCGTAGCTGGGCTATGGCTTCGGATTAAAGTGATACAAGTGAACCGTATAAGAACATAGCTGGGCTATGGCATCGGAGAAAAGTGATAAGTGCTCCCGTGTAAGACCATATCTGGGATATGACATCGGTATGATATATGACTCGTGTAAGACCATGGTTGGGCCATGGCTTCAGAAAGTGAAACATGATCATGTGCAAGTCCATAGTTTTACTATAGCAAAGTGAAGACGGAGTACTCAATTCCGTATAGTTTCTTAATTTGAAAAGAAATGGTAAGTGATAAATGGGCCCAAAAGAATGAAGTTTAAGTGTGAATAATATTAAGTGAAATTGACTTGGTTTGTGAATGACAGAAGAAATTAGTGAATTGTATAATATACGAATGCTTTACCATATTTGGTAAGTTTATGTGAACTTACTAAGCTTTCACAAGCTTATTTGAATGTGATTGTCATGTCTTGTAGATTAACGTGGAGTCGGAGGATCAGATCATCACGAAGAATCACACTATCCAGACGTTCTTCGATAGTTTTGGGGTTATTATCTTTTGATTTATATGGCATGTATAAGTATTTGGTTGGATAAAGTTATAGATGGTTAAAGTATGTAAAAGAGATGGCTTACGGGTATGAAACTTAGTTTAATGGTTAAGTAGTACTGTGTTAATATAAAATGCATATTTTAGGCATAAATTGGTTGATTGGTTGGTTGTAATTTGTATATAATTGTGTTTAAGTGTAGGTAATGGATGAAATGGTGAGAAAAGTGGCCTAAAACGACCTATTTTCGTCCACATGATTAGACACACGGGCGTATGTCTAGGCCGTGTGTGACACTCGATAAGCCTACTGGCATGTGAAATGACCGTGTGTTTCCCTGCATTCTTAAATGTAAAGTCAGGATAGTACACGGGCAAACGACAAGGCCGTGTGTCTTGCTCGTGTGAAGAACACGGGTTTCAAGCATGGTCGTGTGTCAAAATTGTGTGAAAATGGCTTAAAAATGGTGAAAAATTAGTTTACCACACGACCTAGCCACATGGGCGTGTGCCCATGTCGTGTACCCTTTTGATGCTTAAGAAATTACATGTCAGAATTTCCCACAAGCTAGCTACACGGCCATGGGAGGAGCCACACTGGCTGGCCATACGGGCGTGTGTCCCTAACTTCAAGAATTTTTTTTCAAAGTTTTCCAAAGTTACCGGTTTAGTTCCAAATCACTTCTACAACATGTATTGGGCCCCGTAGGCCCATATTAGAGACTTTATGGTGAAATTTGAAAAGTTTTTATTTGGAATGCAAATTTATGACTCAGTTTTGTACAATGCTGGTGTATAAGTTTAGTAATGCATTGTAACCCTATTCTAGTGACGAATACGGGTTAGGGGTGTTACATTTAGTAGTATCAGAGCTCAGTTTAGCCAATTCTTGGAATGATTGTGTTGTGTAAAGTGATTAGAAACAGATGCCATATAAATCTGTAATAGTGTGATGTGTATGATCCGATCTAACTCTTGTTATTTTTATAGATAACTCTTGATTATAAAGATGTCAGATAGACCAGAACGTACAGAACAAGAAGAAGAAGTAAATAGTAGAGTATAGACTTCTGAACAGGGGACCAGTAGTGAAGTTCTGATTTCTTTGATGAGGGAACGAGAACTTAAAGATAAATTATGAATCAATGGTACAATGAAACAATACAAGAAAGAAACTCGGCTCGACAACCCCCTCCCCCTACTACACCACTCGTAGTACCCCGATTGCCCTTCCACCTCTTTCGACAACTAAATCTAGTAAACATACTCTGTTGGAAAAACATAGAAAACTCAGAGCTAAAGAATTCCAGGGAAGATCATATGATGATCCAGTTAAAGCAGAATACTGTTATAAAGTTTGATGAGGAGTTTTAAAGAAATAGCATGTTCACCAGATGATTATTTGAATGTGTTGTGTCGCTACTGAAAGAAGAAGCGTGCAATTGGTGGGAAACAATCGAGGTAGTGGTGCCGGTAAAGAAAATCACGTGGGAATTCTTTCAAAATGAGTTCAAAAAGAAATATGTGGGCAAACGATATCTGGATAAGAAAAAGAGAGAATTTCTGGATCTATGACAAGGAAGTAAATCAGTCACTATATATGGAAGAGAATTTGTTTATCTTAGCAAATATGCCTGGGATATTGTGCCTACAGAGGAGGAAATGTGTATCAGATTTGAAGAAGGGTTGAATGATGATATTAGAATGATGATAAGTGGTAATGAAATACGAGAGTTTGTTGTTTTATCAGATCATGCTCAGAAACTTGAGGAAGTGTATAATTGAAAAATGCAACGAGATAAAAAGAGCAAAGAATTATTTAAAAAAGGTGCATCCAAGTCATTTTCGGCTTTTCCGGTGAAAAAATCCAGAGAAGAATTTAGTCAGGCCACATTAGTGCCAGAAAGATCGGGAAAAAGTAGATCAAGACAATCTGATTCGAAGACTTTTGATAGACCTGCAGCTAATATGAGCAGTGTTCAAAATGCCCATCGACCTAAGTGTCAGTATTGTGGAAGAAATCACCTTGGTGAGTGCCAGAGCAAGACAGGAGCTTGTTATAGGTGTGGATCGGTTGATCATTTCATTTGAAATTGTCTCCAACTACAAAGAGATTAAGTAGAGAAAAAAGAGAAATAGAAAGTTATTTCTCAACGAAGTAAACATTCGGGGCAGAGTAGTGCTACAGGGGCTACCCGTTCGGGCATAAGAGAATCAGCTAGTCGATTAGATGTTAGAACACCTGCACGTACCTACGCTATTCAAGCGAGAGAAGAGGCGACAGCTTCAGATGTAATTGTTGGTACTTTTTATCTTTATGATGATACTGTGTATGCATTGGTAAACCCTGCGTCTACACGTTCATATATTTGCACCATGTTAGCATCTGAAAAGAATTTATCTGTTGAGCCTACTGATTTCGATGTTCAAATTACTAATCCCTTAGGCCAGTGTGTGATAGTTAATTTAATATGTCGTAATTGTCCACTAAGAATAAAGGGCTGTGAGTTCCCCGCTGATTTGATGTTGCTACCCTTTCAGGAATTTGATATTATTTTGGGAATGGATTGGTTAATGAAGCATGATGCAATAGTGAACTGTCATGAAAAATAGATCAGTTTGAAATGCCAAACAAGGGATATGATTTCAGTTGGGTCTGAAAATTTAGGTGATACTGTTAGTATTATTTCAGCCTTCTTTGCTCAGAGATTGTTACGTAAAGGAAACGAGGTATTCTTGGCCTATATTCTTGATACTCGGGGTTTCAATTCAAAGTTAGAATAGATGTCGATAGTTAATGAATTCCTCGATGTGTTTCCTGAGGAGTTGCTAGGTTTACCATTTGATAGAGAAGTAGAATTTGTGATAGATGTGATCCTGGGAACAGTTCCCATTTCAATGACACCGTATAGAATGGCCCCAGTTGAATTAAAAGAGCTGAAGACACAGTTACAAGAGTTGTTAGATAAAGGATTCATCAGGCCCGAGTATGTCGCCTTAGGGAGAACCTGTTTTATTTGTGAAGAAGAAAGATGGTTCTTTGAGGTTATGTATTGATTACAGGCAGTTGAATAGAGTAACGGTAAAGAATAAGTATCCCCTACCTCGTATTAATGATTTATTTGATTAGTTGAAAGGTGCAGCAGCATTTTCAAAGATAGACCTCCGATCCGAGTATTATCAATTGAAAGTAAAAGAGTACGATGTGCCAAAAACTGCTTTCTGAACCCGGTATGGACATTATGAATTTTTGGTAATGCCATTTGGATTAACCAATGCCCCTTCTGCATTATGGACTTAATGAATTGAATCTTCCAACCCTATTTGGATAGATTCGTGGTTGTGTTTATTGATGATATACTGATTTATTCAAAGACGGAATCCAAGCTTGCTCAGCATTTGAGAACAATGTTACAAACTTTGCAGGAGAAACAATTATATGAAAAGTTTAGTAAATGTGAGTTCTGGCTTCACGAGGTTGCATTTTTGGGTCATATTGTGTCAGCTGATGGAATTCGTATTGATCCGAGTAAAGTAGCGGCAGCGGTGAATTGAAAACTTCTAAAGAACGTCACTGAAGTACGAAGTTTCTTGGGATTAGCAGGATATTATCGCTGATTTGTCAGAGATTTTTCAATAATTGCTTTACTATTGACCCAGTTGTTACAAAAAAAACTGAATTTGTATGGTCAAATAAATGTCAGCAAAGTTTTGATCAATTAAAGAAGATGTTGACAAAAGCACCAGTGTTGACTCAACCGGAATATGGTGTGCCGTTTGTGGTATACAGTGATGCATCTTTAAATGGTTTGGGTTGTGTTTTGATGCAGTTGGGTAAAGTAATAGCATATGCCTTTAGGCAATTAAAACCGCATGAGAAGAATTATCCTACACATGATTTGGAATTAGCTGCGATCGTGTTTGCTTTAAAAATATGGAGACATTATTTATATGGTGAGCAGTGTCATGTGTATACTAATCACAAGAGCTTAAAATATCTGATGACGGAAAAGGAGTTAAATTTAAGACAGAGGCGGTGGCTAGAACTTTTGAAAAATTACGATCTTGTTGTTGACTATCATCCAGGAAAAGCTAATGTTGTAGCAGATGCACTTAGCTAGAAATCGTCATTGTTTGCTTTCTGAGTGTTAAATGCTCAATTTTCTGTTAATGAATATGGTTTTGTGTTAGCAGAATTGAAAGCAAAACCTGTATTCTTTCAACGAATTCTAGAGTTGCAAGTAGAAGACTCGAAATTACTGTTGAAATGACAAATGGTCTTGGATAAGTTGAGCTTGGAGTATTCCATAGATGATAGTGGTATGTTACACTATCGAAATAAAATTTATGTTCCAAATAATCCAAATGTGAATAATGATATTTTATTAGAAGCTCATGGTAGCATATGTTCTATTCACCCGGGTAGTACGAAAATGTATTGCGATTTGAAGAAAATGTATTGGTGGCCCAGTATGAAACGGGAAATTTGTGAATATGTAGTAAAATGTCTGATCTGTCAATAGGTGAAAGCTGAACATCAGGTACCAACCTGTTTATTACTGCCTATCATGATTCTAGAATGGAAATGGGAACATGTCACGATGGATTTTGTGTCTGGGTTACCAGCGACACCGAAAAAGAAAGATTCAATATGTGTGATTGTTGATCGTTTAACTAAATCAGCAAAATTTATTACAATCAGGGAAAACTATCCACTTGAAAAGTTGGCGGAAATATATGTTCCATAGATAGTGAGATTACATGAGGTGCCAAAATCTATTATTTATAATCGAGATTCGAGCTTTACCTCAAGATTTTGGGGTAAATTACAAGAAGCTTTCGGCACCAAGTTAAACTTCAGCAAAGCTTTTCATCCCCAGACAGACGAGCAATCAGAGCGGATAATTCAGATATTAGAAGATATGTTGAGGTGCTGTGTACTTGAATTTGGCGGCAGTTGGGAAAGGTATTTACCTTTAGCTGAATTTGCTTGTAACAATAGTTATCAGACTAGTATCAAAATGGCTCCGTTTGAAGCTTTATATGGAAGGAATGTAAAACTCCATTTTATTGGACTGAATTAAGTGAATCAAAGTTAGTGGGAGTAGATTTGATTCGAGAAACAGAAGAAAAAGTTCGTATTATACGAGACAAATTAAAAGCTGCTTTCGATCGTCAAAAGTCATATGCAAATTTTGAAAGAGAAGATATAGAGTTTAATGTGGGAAATCGAGTATTTCTAAAAGTGTCACTGTGGAAAAAAGTTTAGCGGTTCAGCAAAAAGGGAAAACTGAGTCCACGATTTATCGGGCCATACGAAATCACTGAAAGAATTGGTCTGGTAGCATACAGATTGGTTTTGCCTCCGGAACTTGAAAAGATTCATGATGTGTTTCATGTGTCTATGCTGAGACGGTACAGATCAGATCCATCACATGTAATTCCTCATACGGAGATAGAACTTCAACTGGATATGACTTATTCGGAGGAACCAATGAAAATTTTAGCACGGGAGATTAAAGAATTAAGAAATAAACAAGTACCATTAGCTAAAGTACTGTAGAATCATCATGGGTCGGAGGAGGCAAACTGGGAAGCGAAGGAATTAATGAGATCTCAATATTTGCACCTATTCCCAGGTATGAAATTTCGAGGACGAATTTTACTAAAGGGGGGAGAGTTGTAACGGCCCAAATTCCAGTAGTGTAGGAACAGTAATTCGAGATCACTAAATCCAAAAAATGAGTAGAAAATATGATTAATTTAATGAAAATGAGTTAAATGTGAAGTTAGGAAAATGATTGAAATAGTGAATAGTATTTTATAATAAATACTAAATAATTTGGAAGTGAAAACGAGGTATTGAGACCTCGAAATATTAAACTGAGCCATAAATATTTTTATAAATATTTATGGAGTGTTAGTAAGTTAGTATTAAAGTTTCGTCAAGAAATTTTATGGTTTCGGTAGTTAATTGGGTAAAAAGGACTAAATTGAATTAAGTGCAAAATTGTAAAATGTGATTAAATAGCTCTAGTAATAGCTAAAGAAGGACTAATAGCTAAAGAAATAATAGTATTTTATTGGGCTGGACGGCATGTGTGTGCAGGAAATATTGAAATTAGGTGTGAACAATGGGTAAAATTGGAAAAGAAGTAAAAATTGAATAGTTAAAAATGGGACGTAATTGGAAATCTAGAGATTTCTTCAATTTTCTTCATCCTCTTTAGCTAAAAACAGCCATTGAAGAAACTTTAGAGCTGGTTTTTTATATTTTTACTGCAAGTAAGTTCAAATCTTGATTATTTCTTGATTTTTTTGTGTTTTTGGGACTTTTACAACTAAGTACTATCATCTAATTCATTAATTTTTGATTTCATGGTTAATTTTGAAAGTTTCCATGAATAAGTGCTGGAAATTTATGATGATTTAGCATGGAATTAAAGCTTTAATTTGTTTATATGTTGATTTTATTGAAAGAATTATATAGAAAGTGAATATTTGGGGACCTAATTGTAAAAGAGCTTTAAATTTTTGGTTTTATGTGGAAATTATAAATTTAAATGGTTGTTAAGTAACTTAAAATGTCTAAGGAAAGTGTTAATTGAAAAGAAAAGGTTCTATTGATGAGTTAATTGGCCAGGGACCAAATTGTAAAAATTGTGAAATTTGGGGTAAAAGTGTAATTTTAGGAATTAAAGGGTATAAATTGTGAGATAAAATAAAATTTAAATGAATGCTAATTAATGAATGGTTTTTCAATTATAGATCAAGAAATTGAAGTGAATCATGGAAAGGAAAAAATAGTCGAATAAATTTCTCGAACTTCGACAACTATTGCGAATTAGCCCAGGTAAGTTCATATGGCTAAATTTTAGTGATCATTGTTATTCTTATGAATTTTATAATGAGTTATACTATATGATTATGATAAAACCATGAATAGTGTAAAAATATGAAATCGAAGAAATGGTCAAATTGAATGAAACATTGGATTGAGTGCTTCTGCCCAGTGACAAACGATGAATTGATGGAAAAAGACCATGGTTGGACTATGACAACAAGTGATAATCGATATCCGTATAAGACTATAGCTGGGCTATGGCCTCAGAAAACAAGTGATGAGCGATATCCGTATAAGACCATAGCTGGGCTATGGCTTCAGATTAAAGTGATACAAGTGATTCGTATAAGACCATAACTGGGCTATGGCATCGAAGAAAAGTGATAATTGCTCCCGTGTAAGACCATATCCGGGATATGGCATCGGTATGATATATGACTCGTGTAAGACCATGGTGTAAGACCATGGCTGGGCCATGGCTTCAAAAAATGAAACGTGATCATGTGCAAGTCCATAGTTTTACTATGGTAAAGTGAATACGAAGTACTCAATTCCGTATAGTTTCTTAATTTGAAAAGAGATGGTAAGCGATAAATGGGCCCAAAAGAATGAAGTTTAAGTGTGAATAATATTAAGTGAAATTGACTTGGTTTGTGAATGACAAGAGAAATTAGTGAATTGTATAATATACGAATTCTTTACCATATTTGGTAAGTTTACGTTCTAAGCCTATGAACTTACTAAGCTTTCACAAGCTTATTTGAATGTGATTGTCATGTTTTGTAGATTAACATGGAGTCGGAGGACCGGATCATCACCAAGAATCACACTATCCAGACGTTCTCTGGTAGTTTTTGGGTTATTATCTTTTGATTTATATGGCATGTATAAGTATTTGGTTGGATAAAGTTATAGATGGTTAAAGTATCTAAAAGGGATGGCTTATGTGTATGAAACTTAGTTTAATGGTTAAGTAGTAGTGTGTTAATATAAAATGCATATTATGGGCATAAATTGGTTGATTGGTTGGTTGTAATTTGTATATAATTGTATTTAAGTGCAGGTAATGGATGAAAGGGTGAGAAAAGTGGCCTAAAATGGCTTATTTTCGTCCACATGGTTAGAAATACGGACATGTGCCTAGGCTGTGTGTGACACACGGTAAGCCCACGGGCATGTGAAATGATCGTGTGTTCCCCTACATCCTTAAATGTGAAGTCAGGATAGTACACGGGCAAAAGACAAGGCCGTGTGTCTTGGTCGTGTGAAGAACATGGGTTTCAAGCATGGTCGTGTGTCAAAATTAAGTGAAAATGGCTTAAAAATGGTGAAAATCAGTTTACCACACTACATAGCCACATGGGCGTGTGCCCAGGCCATGTGCCCCTTTGTTGCTTAAGAAATTGCAAGTTAGAATTGCCCACAGGCTGGCCACACGGCCTTGGGAGCCATACTGGCTGGCCACATGGGCATGTGCACCTAACTTTAAGAAATTTTTTTCAAAGATTTCCAAAGTTACCGATTTAGTTCCAAATCACTTTTACAACATGTATTGGGCCCCGTAGGCCCATATTAGGGACTTTATGGTGAAATTTGAAAAGTTTTGATTTGAAATGCAAATTTATGGCTCGATTTTGTACAAATGCTAGTGTATAAGTCTGGTAATGCCTCGTAACCCTATTCCGGTGACGGATACGGGTTAGGGGTGTTACAGTTTTTAGACTTTACGTTTTTTTTTAAATTTATGTTTTATGGTTTTATTATTATTAGGATGTAATTTGAGAACTCTTGGGACTTTAGCTTAAATTTGATTTTTATTTATTTATTTGTGGAATTATAACTGCTAGTCGCAGGAAGTTTAGTTTTCGAAAAGCTAACGTATTTTCTAAATCACGATTACTTAAACTACTTTGTTTTAAAAGCTTCCACAACGAGAAACAATTTAAAGAAAATGTTTTAAATAAGTAAAATGATTCCCTTTAAAACTAATAAGAGATAAAGATAGGTAATAACATGGAAATGATTTTATTGTAACAATTTAGTTTTTGAACACACTATTATGTGACATCGCCAGATTCGACCATAACGTCTAGGCTGGGTTTGGGGTGTTACAATTATTTTTTAAAATTATGATATTTCAACAATTTAATTATTTTAAAAATTAAATATTTAAATAAAATAAATATAAATACTAACATTTTAAAATGATTGTATTCTAAAATCTTGAAATTTTTAAAATTTCCTATCCAAACAAAGTTCCTTTTATAAAAATTAATATATATATAAAATTATTGGACTGATATTTAAAAAATGACATAATTTCAAATTTTTAATAAGTTTTACCGTAACGACTTAATTTTCATCGATGTCAGAAAACTTGGTTTAAGGTTGAACTCTTTAAATTGATCCGTTCAAAATTTCAAATCAAAAAGTTAACAAGTCATATGTGGGATTAATAAATAAAACCGAACAGTAATTATATAAATTAAGTTTTTTTTATAATTAGTACGATGACTAGATTACAAGGTGAGTAGGACGAAGAAATTTGATTGAAGCTTTGTACATGTCATTGATTAGCAAATGATCATGTCCTTAAAAGCAAATATTCTATGGTTAAAAGAAACTTTGTGGCCAACCATGATTTATGTCATTAAGTTCCATTAGCTTATGCATAGTGACTTTATGAGCATTGATTTCTTTTATTTATTAATTTAACTAGTTAATTTTAATTAATAATAGATAAGTACAGTGGAAGGAAAGAGAGATAAGGCTTATTTTCCTAATCTTCCTTACGGTAAACAAAGAAAAATTTCATGGTTCTTTTCTTCATTTACGTCCATTAGATTGCTCAAGGAAGGTGAGTTTTAGTTTGGATTTTTGTTGAAGTTCTAGGCTTTGATTGTTGATAAGCATAGCTGAGTTATTAGATTAAGTAATTGGTGATGTTTAGCTGAGAAATTATATTGAATACTAAGTTAGAGAGAGATTGAAGATAATAACTTTAGAAGAAAATTTTGTTATAATGTTAATAAGGTAACGGTGTTATAAGAATAAGCTTGATTTACTCTTAAAAGGCATTGAAAAGATTGTGGAATATTCGGGACCAAATTAAATAAATTGAAAATTGTAGGAAACTTTTGTCATAGACTGAAACTTCCAGGTCTTTAGTGGAGAAATATTAAATTAGTTTTCAATCCGATAAAGCAAACCGAAAGTTACGAGCATTTCGGATATTTGGGCTTATAGGGACTAAAATGAATTGATTGTACTCATGTCAATATTGTGTCGATTTCTGTTTGAATTGTGTGATGAATGAGTTTTTGTATTCAGGTTTAATTATATAGTTAAAGACGACATAGGACTATCTCAAGATAAAGGGAAAGCTGAAATCGTTGACGAATAGTTGCTTCTAGTTTGTGCTACTATAATTCACTTCCAATAATATGTTCGTAGATTAGCTAGTCATTATAAACAAATATGAATTACATGCCAAGGTAATTATATCTTTCTCCAAAACTATGAGAGACGGTGAATTTGAAATTGTGATTGTTGAATCAAGTTATGAATGATTGAATTTGTGCTTCCAGTATATGCTTGATATATATATAAGTATTTAAATATTGATGCTATGATTAGATGGGTTATAATGATGATTATAATGATAATGCCCTATTAAACTATGTTAAATGTAGTCTGAGTATAGTTAACATGTCAGAAAATCATAAATATCAGTGATTTATTAGCTCCAATTCTCAAAGGGTTGTGAGCATCCTTAATTCTCAAAGGGTTGACATGACATATTTTGACCTACATATTGAGTAGTCGCAATCTCCAAAGGGTCATAGACTTATTTGTGTACAGATCTGAGTATTCGTTCTAATGTCTATCGTCAATTAATAGGGGTCGAAATGAGTAAGTAATGAAAATAATGATAAATGACATGTTGAAAATTGAATACGTTATGATACGAAACCATGAAATGTTGAAATAAATATTGAACTAAGTAGATTTGGGGAAAATATGATTGTTGATTATGTGGAAAAAGAAAAGGGGTAAAGTAAAGAAATTCGGGTCATTACAATGGTTATATTTGTTTTCGTGCACAAGTCTCGGATATGAGAGATCATAAATTACAAGTCGTTAAACATCCAACTCGACATCTCAGCTCAGAAAATCAACTTGTTGCCTATTTTGATTTAATCTTTTAAAAATTGGATTTTTACTATTGTAAAAATTACAATTTAATTTCGACCCCTCAAAAAAATTTTCTGACTTCTCCCCTGTTTAGATATGGCAGTTTATATAAGTTTTATTACACAAATTATTTGGTTTGGCATTGATGCATCGAATGACTATGGTGTTCTTTGATTGTGTTTTGCATGTGTCAAATTGGTTAAAATGAGTTGGGTAATTCTTTGGTATGTTTAAATAGGTTATGGTCATGATTTGAATGCTTTGCCATATTCATTCTAGGCTAATTTTCCATATAGTCTCGAGCCAAGAAGAACATGTCTCGAGACTTTAAGATTATATTTTATCATTTGGGATGTTGCATTAGCATTGGTCTCAAGACCAACCATATAGGTATTGAGGCAACTTGACTTATATCTTGAGAAAGAGTGAGTTATGTCTCAAGACAATGGTACACCGAAATAATGACCTATACACATAATGCAAATTAGTATTAGTTTAATGTTAGTAAATAAATGAGACAATACTTTCTTACATTTCACATTTTGTGCAAAAATGATTGAGGATAATACAAATGATATTAATGTGAATAATGAAATTTTATTTAAACCAATTTGTTCGCAAAGTTACAAGTGCAAATGATGAATAAACTTGACTTAGAGTAATAAATCCTAACAACTTAATTCCGTAGAAATCAATCTCTCTATACGTATTTCTAAAACTATAACGAAACTAAAACTAATTTACTGTAAGTATACAGTTGTCATCATGTAATAATTGTAACAAGATACTTGCGTACACCAAGGAGGGTAAATTTACCCAAGTAATAATTGCAAAAGCTCTTCAAATCTTCAAATCACATCATTTTCCCAAGTGATTTCATCCAAATATTCAATAATCCAACATAAATTGAGATTAATATACATAAAAATACAAAAAGAGAGAGAATAATATAACCTAATTACAAAATGAAATCTAAAGAACCAAAACTACATGAAAAGAAAACTGAGCTTAAGAAAAACTAAGTCTTTCTCTATAGTTTTGATTCTAAAAACAGCTAAAAGTTGCCTCAAATCAACTAAAAATGTGTGTGTACATATATGGTTTAGTTGGTAAAAGGATGAAATTGCCTTTAATGAAATTGTAATTTTCAATTGAGTGTCACAATTTTACTATAAAATTTCACAATTTTCCTTTTTGTAATTGCTCGAGATTTGGCTAAATTCATAATATCACAACATTTACTGATTCATATCACGACGTATGCCCTAAAAATGCTTTTATTTTTCCTTTAGCATACATGACGTTGCAACGTTAGCTAATCCACTTTGTAAGGTTAGCCATATCATGACTTAGCCACAATCTCATCAAGATGTCGGGCATTGATCAACACCATTCATGATGTCGTGATTTTAGCTGATCCAAATCACGACTTGGCCTTTGCTGTAACACCCCCTAACCCCACGCCGTCACCAGAATAGGGCTACGGGGTATTACCGGACTTATACACTAACATTTATACAAAATCGAGTCATAAACTCTACATTCCAAATCAATATTTATCAAATTTCATCATAAAGTCCCTAATATGGGCCTATGGGGCCCAAAATATGTTTTAAAAGTGATTCAGGACTAAACTAGCAACTTTAGAAATTTTTCCTTGGAGATAGGGGCACACGCCCGTGTGGCCTGGGACATGCCCATGTGGCCTGGAACATGGCAGTGGGTCCAGGCCGTGGGTAGATCTGACTTGCACACACGATCGTGGGAACAGTCCATGTGACATAAACAGAGGGCCACACGGCCTGAGCACACGCCCATGTACCTTGGCCATGTGAAAACATGATTTTTGACCATTTTTATGCTATTTTCACTTGCTAAACATATCTAATTCTTGCTCAAACATTTACTGATAATTCTTAAACCAAATATCATACATTATGCCATTTAGACTTAGCAAATATTCATTCATTCACTTCAAAACCTCTTAAGGATCATTTACCACAATTCATATCAAAATTTACTACATTATCATACTAGTCAAACTCATGTAAAATTTAATTTCTAAAAGATACACATTTCATACCATGCTTCAACAACTTTCATGTTTATACATTATCATATACAAAATAACACCTTAACAACCTAGGTACATGCCATTTTACCAAAAGAAAAGTATGCACCACTTTGAGTCCAGGATTGGCTTGGATGCTGAGTCCTTAACTTTCTTTCGTACCTAGACCTGCGAACGAAAACATACCGTACGCTGAGTATACACTCAGTGGTATTTCTATAAACTAATACTGAAAACAATAATAAGCTATGTATATACATTATAACATAACTTTTTATTTCATAATCTTATTAGCTTCATCGCTTATCTTTAACTTATAACTCTTGAATGTATTTAAACAATTCTTTTTATACTTTTCATATCATTTAATATCTTTCAATACTTGTATAACAGTTACATAGTCAATAGCAGTTAGTCTTTGTCTTTAGTACTTTCAATTACCCCTATTAACATAACTCGGACCTGGACGGATACACGGATCCCACCCACACACTGGGGATAATGTACAGTGTTTCATCGGCCGAAACTGGAATATAGCGTAGGGTAACAGTAACAGTAGCAGTAACAGTCATAGTCAGGTATAGAGTACCTCTTCGGAACAAATCTGGAACAGTCACAGTAATCGACACATATAGTGTCTCATTGACACATAGTCGGAATATCCCTGAACACTTCCAATCCTATGGCATGCCAATTATATCTGATTAGTCCGACACTTGTTAATAGGGTGTACAAATTGTTACATTTCAATACAAAAGCAGTAATAATTTCTATTATATCATTCATTATACATTCTAACTACTAAGAATAGCAATTACATTGTATTAAATCATTAAGCATAGTTTATAGAAATACAAACCGAATTTCTCGAGTTTACTCCATATCCTCGTTCACTTTTCTCCTTTCCCTTTTTCGATGATGTTTCCGGTGCTACTTTGGCTACATAAAATTTAACATTTAAAATTATCAATATATATTATTTAATAACATACTCTTGTATTTCCATGTTTCTTTTACTTAAATTCTAATTTAGTCCTTCCACCATAACTATTCTTTTTCTTCAAAATAAATCCTATATTTTCATTCATTATAATTTTAAACTATTCCAACTCTTAAAATTTCAGCATAAAACACTAATTATAACATCTTCTCAATTCAATCCCTATTATTGCAAGACCTACATTTTCTTTCACAATTTAATCCTTCTCCCACTTCTAACTTGAATTTCCATCAAATTAACACTTAATTCTTCCATTTATTCAACTTAATCAACATCTCAAAATTCAATATCTTTCTAAATTTCAACATAACTCAAGTAGTATTCTTTCCTAGGATTCCATAGACATCAAAATTACAAGAAAATGGATCAAATTGACTTACCAATCAAGCTTGGAACTCCAAAACCCTAAATTTTCCTTTTTTTTTCTTTCCCTTTTTCTTTCTTTCTTTCCCTACTCTGTTTCGTTTTCATTCATTCTTTTATTCTATTTGTTTTATTTAATTACTTTATTATATTATATTATTATAATATACTTTTATCATTTTTATTATTTCTTATTTAAAAGTAAATACTTATTTATACATACATTTGTACCAATTAAAATAATACAAATGTATTCATACATACCACACACTTATCTCCTAAGGCTTATTTGCTAATTTAGTCCATTGAATTCTGTATAGTTTATAATTAAACTTTTACACTATATTCAGTCTAGTCCTTTCACTAAATTAGCCTTGATTAAGCTAAATTTACTTAATTAAAATCTAATTAACTTCTCACTTAACTTCGTAAATATTTACGAATCTAATTTCCAAGATCGAAGACCCAAAACCTCACTTTTTCGATGACCTAAAAATTTGGGTCATTACATTTGCCGTGTCATAATGTTGAAGGCTATTTTTTACTATCTTCCTTGAAGTTGAAAATAACTTAAAATGCTTGAAAATAAGACCATTTTACCAATAAACACTACAACAAAATAGGTTTTTAGTGGCGTTTTTAGCTGCGTTTGGATAAAAAATGCCATTATAAATCGAGCATTAGCGGTGCCGTTATAGATCGAGCATTAGCGGCGCTTTTTAAAAAATGTCGTTATAAGTCGACCATTGGTAGCGCTTTTTGAAAAACACCGCAAAAAAATTAAGCACAATGCCGTCGTTTTATGTTGAGCTTTAGTGGCTTTAGCGTCGCTTTTTAAAAAACGTCACTATAGATCAAGCATTAGCGGCGCTTTTTAAAAAATGCCGCTATAGGTCGACCATTAGTGGCGCTTTTTGAAAAACACTGCAAAAAAATTAAACACAGGCCGTTGAGCTTTAATGGCATTAGCAGTGCTTTTTGAAAAACGCCGCTATAGGTTGACCATTAGCAGCGCTTTTTGAAAAACATCACAAAAAAATTAAGCACAACGCCGTCGTTTTATGTTGAGCTTTAGTTGCATTAGCGACGCTTTTTGAAAAACGCCGCTATATATCGAGCATTAGCGGCTTTTTTTGAAAAAAAGCCGCTATAGGTTGACTATTAGCAACGCTTTTTGAAAAACGCTGCTATAGATTGAGCATTAGCGGTGCTTTTTAAAAAATTCCACTATAGATTGACCATTAGCGGTGCTTTTTGAAAAGTGCTTCAAAAAAATTAAGCACAACGCCGTCGTTTTATGTTGCTTTAGTGGCATTAGCGACGTTTTTTGAAAAACGCCGCTATAGATCGAACATTAGCTGCACTTTTTAAAAAATGCTGCTATAGGTCGACCTTTAGTGGTGCTTTTTAAAAAATGCCGCAAAAAAATTAAGTACAACGCTGCAATTTGCTCAACTGTGCTCGCTTGCATCTAAGCCAGAACAATAAAAAAATTAAGCACTATATAGAGGAATGCTTAGCGTGGTGGAGTGGTTATATCTATTGGAAAGGTAGAAAACTGACTTCAATTAACAAGAGAGATGAAAAGGCCTGGTCAAGAAAACCAGGGGCAATAAAACTACATTAATCCCGAGAAACCAAACAAACATCAAAAGCCCCAAAACAAATAGTTGAGCTCTCAACCCAAACAAGATGCCAAAACTAATAGGGCAAAAAGAGCTCTATTTCCTCATCAAGACAAAACAAGGTCACAGAAGTTGAATCGACCAAACCACCCCTCACCGATCTCCGTCAACATAAACAGTAGGGACATCTGGGAAGAAAGGCCCACCTCGTGGAAGCAGATGAGCCACAATGTTGCAAAACGGCATCGTTTAATATATAATTAATTATTTAATCTTCACATAAAATTACAATAATTATTAAAAATTATGGTTATACAATAGAAACACATTGTTTACACAATAATAATAAAAACTTCTATATAATTAAAACTTATTTACAAATTATTTTATTTTACGCTTCTATATAATTAGACATATAATTAAAGCAAATACTTATAATTATATACATAATCAAATTTTAAAATATTTCTTTTAACTTATTGTAAATATTTAAAACATGTATCTATTAAAGTTGTGAATCATTAATTGTAGTAAATATAATAAAATTTAAAGTGCAGAAAGTAGTATTTGAGTTAATGAATCTTAAAAATCTAAATAATAGACTGATATAGAAATTAGATTATCATTTTATTAAATATTTATTGGACAGAAAAGAAACAAAATCAATATTTAACATCTCTATAATTAAATAGAAACGAAGTGTCGGCTTTTAGTTTCCTTTAATTTTTTCTTCTCTCTTCAAATCGCAGGGCTTTTTTAAGCTCTCCCTCTCTCTCTAGAACCTTCACTATTCTTTTCTTTTGTTTGTTTATATGGCATCTCAAGCCAGCCTCCTCTTTCAAAAATAGCACAAAGGTACTCCTTTTCTCTCATTGATTTCATTTTTGATGATTTCGATTACTTTTTGCTTTTTTTGGGAGGTTTTGATTTGTTGTATTTTCGTCAGATCTTTGTAAGAATCAAGTTGATGGGTTCTCGGCCGAATTGGTTGATGAAAACAATATCTTTGAATAGAGTGTTACAATTATCAGACCACCTGATACTCTTTAGTAAGTCCTCCCACCTTTTTTTTTGTAAAGTTTCTTTCTTTCTTTTGTTATTATAATTGAAATTAGTTGTTTCTTATGGGTTCTTTGATGTGGATTTTGTGTGTTTACATTTGACTAGGAGATTAATGCTTAATAGGGTTTAGGGTTTTTTAAATTAGATTGATTTAGCTGAACTTTCATTTATGCCATAGTTGGTTTTAAGGTGTTCTATTAAATTCGAATGGGATTTTGGGGTTCTAATTTGGATTATCTTGATTGAGTTTTAGGTGATTGTAAGGTTAACGTGTGATTTTGAATTTTACCTATTGATTGTGCTACCAATTGCTAATTGTTTAGGTTTCTCGAATTGATTGCATGCAACAATCTTAACAAAACAAATTGTTTGTTTTCGACCACTATACATAATAACCATGGATAGGGGTTGTTGAATGCTTCTTTTCATTATAAATATACATCATTAAGTTTTACCATCAAGACCTGGTTCTTGTAGTATTGGTTCTCTTGAGAATGATATGTGGTAGTTTTTTAGCTTCTGCAAGGAGGTTGTTGGTTCTAACGAGCAAAAATTTTTCTTCTTGTGCTTTTGGAATTTGTTTAGTCACAAAAGCTTGTCAACAGTTGTCTTTGCTTGTAGCTTATGTTCCTTGTTACGTGTCTTACCTTCCTGTTTCTTGTTATCCTTAAGTAATCTTGACATTGAATTGAGTTCTGTAGGAACTCTACATCTAGTGGTTGTGGCTGTGGGTTAATCTCTCGTTTGGGGATATATCTTTTACCTTTATGTTTTTTCTTATTAATGTTCTTTAACGTATATAGTTTAAAAGTTTAAATTTCAAAAATAAAACATAATATAATATTTATCATAGAAATTAATATTATTTAATTAAAATAATTTTTTAAAGGTCATGTTTTATAGGGGTGTTTGTGGGAGAGCGTCGCTAAATATCATGTTCTATAGCGATATTTTTAGGAAAAGTGCCGCTAAAGGTCTTGTTCTATAGCGGCGTTTGTGGGAAAAACGCCACTAAAGGTCTTGTTCTACAGTGGCGTTTGTGAAAAATTGCCGCTAAAGGTCATGTTCTATTTAGCGGCGTTTGTGGAAAAAGCGCCGCTAAAGGTCATAGGCCACACATTTTTGCGGCGTTAGCTATAGCGGCGTTTTTTGCGGTGTTAGCTATAGCGGCGTTTTTTGCGGCGCTTATCAAAACGCTGCAATTAGTTTTAGCGACGCTTATAGGCCTAAAAAAATGCTGGTAAAAGTCTGTTTTGCTGTAGTGAAAAGCCCATTTCTAACTTTATTTATGGAAATGGGCTACTTTTTTTATTATTTATAGGAATGGGCTAAAAACTACAAAATGCATCCACGTAGGGGCGTTTTAGAGGGAAATTTCAGCAAATCGCGTCCTTGAGGGAGCGATTTTGCCATGTCAGCACATAACGTGCTGACGTGGACGCACTTTGCTGATGTGGCAAAATCGCTCCATCAGGGATGCGTTTTAGCCTGTGTTTTTCTAGAGTTAGGGTTAGGGCTATTTACATGTTTAGTGCCTAGGGTTTGTGGGTTTAAAGTTTTAGGGTTGTAGTGCTATTGTTTTGTTAAAATAATTTAGGGTTTTATTTATTTAAGGTTTAATAATTTTAATATATGAATTAGGTTTTATATTTTTTTTAAAAAATTAATTAAATTAGGTTTTAGAGTTTTTAAATAAATTAATTAAATTAGGGTTTAGAGTTTTTAAGAAAATTAATTAAATTAGGGTTTAGTGAGTTTTTTAAAAATAATTTTGTGTTTAGGTTAAGGGTTTAGAAAAAGAATATATTGACAAGAAGGATTTTGTTTTTTTTTCTACAGTAATTTCAGAAAATTAATTTTGAGAAGACGGTTCTGAAAAGATAATGTTAAAAACGCTTTAAGCAGGATGCACTGTCAGCAATATTACTGAAAAAAGCTCCCATGTGGACGCTCTTTTTCTACAGTAGTTCTTGAAAAAATAATTTTGAGAAGACGGTTCTGAAAAAAAGTAATTTAAAAAACACTTCAAGTAGGATGCACTGTTAGCAAAATTACTGAAAAAGATCCCACATGGATGCTCTTTTTCTACAGTAGTATCTGAAAAAATAATTTTGAGAAGACTATTATGAAAAAATAGTGTAAAAAACGCTTTAAGTAGGATGCACTATCAGCAAAATTACTAAAAAAACTCCCACGTATACGCTCTTTTTCTACAGTAGTTCTTATTTGGCCTTAGGTTATAAATGAGTCAAATTTCATTCTCATGTTGCATAAGTTACATCAAGAAAAATTAGAGAGGCTAAGCAGAATAGAAATTGAAGATATTTGAACATATTAGTGCTATTATTTACTATGATGGTGAGGTCTGTTACACCAAGAATGGCATTGTTTTTTTATTGGAGAACATAACGCGATTGCTTTTTAACCAGAATATAGATTTGATAGAACTTCATAAAAGACTTAAACGAAAAATCTTCAGAACAACGCCAATTCGCCTATTAAGTATCAATTTTGTGCTTCGGTTAATCCCGTGACATATGACTTATTTGGTATCAAATGTGGTCGTAGCTTAGAGGCGATTGTGCAGACTCATCTCGCTAGTGGATCACCCTATCTTGAGTTATATGTACAATTTTCATCGCCAAATGAAGCATTTGCAACTTCAACATCTATTGCCGTTCGAGAGGAATACAAGACCTCTACCCAACACTCCGTTAGTGGGAGGCAGAATATAGAAGCACCCGTGTTTGATGGCGGTATAGAATATACAACTCCTGCATGACAATCTGTTAGTGGAGGGGATATGCACCTCGGTGGGTCAATGTTCGATGCTAGAAATACGTACTAGGGAATGACATCAACTTTTAGTAGCTGGCAATCCATATTTGATTGGGGACGTTACGAAATATACACAAGAAAGGATGGTGTACTCCTTACGACATCCACTGGAGAGAGGACCTCGTATGTTGCAGATGATGGTGGGTTGGATGATGAATCCGATATGGATCCACTTTAAGTTCCCGACCTCAATAGTTTTAGAGGTTGCATTATTTTCTAAACCGGAGTCTATTTTAACCGAACTTGAAGACGGTGAAGGGGGTTCAGATAATGAAGAAGAAGAAGAAGATCCGTGATCCTGGGTGTAATCGTCTCCATCCCACATGCATAATGTTGATCTATCAGCAGATGATGTGTTAGAGTTTCCAAATCTACCATACAGTAGGCGTGATCGTACAAGTTCGTCATTAGATTCAGGTGAATTAGAAGTTGGTAAGGAGTTTTCCAGCAAGGATAGTTTTCTTGGTGCATTGAAACAATATAACATCATGAACATGGTTAACTACCACGTGTTTAAATCCAAATCTGAGAAGTTCGAGCCAAGTGTACAGTGTAAGACGGTACATGTTCATGGAAAATCATAGCTTCGATTAGGAAAAGGACAGACTTGTGGGAGATAAAAAAGTACAAAGGTACACATACTTGTGTTGTCGGTACAGTATCATTGAGTGTTTAGGGTTTTTGAATAATACTGATATTACTTAATGTTGCATTATTTAACGTACACAAGATCATCTCAATATAGATTCAAATATGATAGCTAGCTTAATACTACCGATGGTGAAGATAAATCCCAAGACTTCTGTTCGGTCTTAATTCTCAATATTCGTAGCCAATTGAGGTACACGCCTTCTTACCACAAGGCTTGGATAACTAAGCAGAAGGCATTGGAAAAGATGCATAGTGGGTGAGATGCTTCATATAATGAGGTGTGATAGTGGTGCTAGGTGTTGGAGAGGTACGTCCCAAGTTACATAACAGACCTTGAAACGGGCCCTGCATACTACAACGATCGCTTGCTCCATGGATGCCAAGTGTTCAAGCGTCTATTCTAGAGCTTTAAGAAATACCGGGACGTATTTGGATACTGCAAGCCATTGGTACAAATTGACGGTGCCTTTACGTATGGTAGATATACCCTTTGGCTATTGCTAGCTGTGACACAAGATGGCGGTGGGAGAATCTTTCTAATTGTATTTGCAATAACACTAGGGGAGTCATATGATGATTGAGATTTCTTTATTTTTACGTTTAGGGGGCATGTCTGCCCCCCAACCTAATATCTGCGTTATATCGAATTAGAGCACTGGAATACTAGTAGCAATTGAGCGACAGGGAAGCTTATGGGATCGCACATATCATTGGTATTGTTTAAGGCACATTGCGTCTAACTAATATGGGCAATATCTGTCTACCACTGAACGACGACAAGTGACTAACATGGGTATTTAATTTCTATTAATATAATTTCGATTGTACTATTTGATTTATTTTGAATGGAAGAGTGATATGTAATTTTCGCTATCAACTTGTATTGACAGGGTACGAGATCAATAATGACCATTTTCATGAGATGTTGGCAATTTTGTGGTCAGTTAACGAACAAGGCACAGACTACACCTGTAACATACTTTTCTATCAGTGGACACAAGCATACGACGGTGGCCTATGATATGGTCATATAACCTCAAACCTAGCTAAATGCATAAATTTTGTTGTAAAAGGAACATGTCATTTACCAATAACCTCATTTGTGCGAGACATATTTGCATTTGGTGACACTATTTCCAAAACGAGTAACAAGTTATAAAGGCCAAATGCAGGGACGTCATGTATGGTACCGGAAGGTATTGTAAGAAATTAACAAGGCGAATGCATAGGTCAACACCATGCACACAGTGTGTCACGATTGCGACAACCTATGGTTTCGTGTGACGGAGCTCAACAGACCGAACCAAGGTATTACTGACGGGAAATATCATGTACACCTTAGAAATATGACTTGTGACTGTGGGACGTTTGACGCACTTTGTTATCCATGCACTCATGTAATTGCAGCTTGTCAAAATTTATATTTGGATATTATGATCTATGTCGACGAAATGTACAAAATAGAATACATGTACAACGTGTGGAGACATGTATTCCCACTGATCCCATATGAACGTAAGTGGTCACCTGTATCACTTGCTCCATTTAAGTTGTTACCAGATAGAGAATTGCATCACAAACCAAAAGGTCAACCTTGCTCGAGTACAATACATAATAATATGGATATTCAAGAAAGAACGAACCAACAGAAGTTGTGCGGATGGTATAGAAACCCAGGTCATACAATTCGAACATATCCAAATCGAAATAGTTGATAATTGCTTAAATGAAACTATGTTACATTATTTCTATTGCCTTATTCAACAGAACTTCTATTTTATTAAATAGGAAAAAATATGAAAATAATTTACTATTAAAATATTCAAAACAATTTTTATTTTATTGCCTTATTTAAACGACAGTGCCTCGTACGATCCCTCTTGCGACTATGACCTATATCATCAGCTGAATCAGAGTCATCGAGAAAGGAGATGCAATAGGTCATGCATTCCAACCTAGTATAGGATTGGGAAAAGGAAACATATAAGGGTTAAGATACGCACTTGGCATAATCTGAAGGGGCTATGGTGTGGGTGTCGTCCCTTGAGGCGTTGGGCCCAGTGATTGTGTGGACGCTGTTAATGGGTCCATGCCGTCATCCATTTTTCTTGGATTTAAAGGGCCCCGTTGTTCCATTTTGACACGGATTTGCCAATGCCTCTACTCTTCCAAGAGCAAAAATGGCTTGCCATAGATCCTAAATCATGTCAAGTAATCCGGCGCACACGCTAACTTTAGAACGATGATCGGTTCGTGAGTAGGTATATGATCATACCGTTTTTTCCAAATTTTGATATATTCCGAGAAGAATATTGGCCAATTTGTATTTGATTGCCGTAAGTCAATTTTGTGCTCATCATCGAGCACCTCAGGTGTCACGAGAATCGATTGTTGGAATCTAAATTGCTGTAACACTCTATCTGTCTGATGCATCTCGAAAGTATCATAGTTGACTAATAGGACCTTAACATGCCAGGTGTTCGAATTTTGAAAGAATTCATCCAGAATTACTACCCGAATTGACAGATCCTCGTATGGTGTCCATTGAAGGTATATGAACGTGATAAAAATATTAGTTATATACATAATACTAAGTACTAAATATGAAACGACTATGTTATGTATATATATATTATTTAATACTTACATGCGCTTCCGACCGTTGGTCTAATAGAAGTCGAATATCTTCAAAAGTAGTAGGTATTCAAACATAACTCGCTGAATGGTTTCACCTAATTAAATAAATTTTTAGCATAAAATTATATTTTAAATCTATGTAATAATTGTAAAATCTAATATAAATTTTACCTCGTTATGAGTGGGAATGTATATTGGTGGTTTACTTGAGGACGTAAAAATGGAAAGCGAAACCGAACCCATGATTGTAGTAGTGATAGGCAACCTACGATTTTGGCTTTATTTGGTGGCGTCACCTCGCACATCTCCCAGTACAATGTTGCCAACACGGCAGACCTCCAACTAAGTTCACCAGCTGCTCTAAAATCAATGAGTTTCAGTAGCCACCACAGATGTACGAGGTTTCATGACAAGTTTGGCATTAGATAACCTCCAATGATACCAAGGATGTATGCCAGAGCATATCGTATTCTTTCTACTTCAGTCGAATCATTACCCAGCTCCAGGAATGTGTCTTGTAACCAGCCTATCTCAATTCATCCTCCGTAAATATTATCCGGAATCACACCCAAAAGATCGTAGCATATGGTTCCCCAATCAACAGATTGAACAGACCCGGTGAGTACGAACCCATCTACTGGCAATCCCAATTGTAACTGCACGTCCTCCAAAATGATGATACACTCTCCGCATAAAAGATGGAATATGTGCGTCTCGGGTCTCCACCTCTCTATTAATGCACTAATGAGTTTCGGGTCCAACTTGTACCCTCTGCCTATATTGGTCACGTGTAACAGCCCGAATTTGACCCTAATCAGAACGGTGGTTTTGGGACCATGAATCAGAGTCAGAAAAATATTTAAATATCATTTTTTATGTTTTGAATGTATGAATTTAGGTGTGCTAAATTTTCGTGTTTAGATTCGATGATTTGAGTGCTTGATTATTAAAAAGGATTAAATTGCATCAATTGATTAATAAGCATGCTATCATGAAAATGTTAAAGTGTTATGTCTTTAGAATATTGAGGTTTTGAATGGCAATTATATCATTAATAAATATATGGACGGTTATGGCTTAATGCATGATGTCTTTATATGTTTATTTTAAAGTTATTTGTGAGATAATTATTTTTATAAGAATTATAAAACATAAAATGGAAAGCCATGCATGTTTGTATCTTTAGGGCCGAATTGAAGGGTTTTTTTGTAAGTTGGAGTATTTGTGATGATATTTAACCTTAGACAATTGATATGGACGGTATGGGACATAAAAAAATAAAGCTATGTTATTTTTTTCAAAGGTTAAACTAGTAAATTATTATTAAGTGAAGTTTTAATAAAACGAAGCATAAGAAAAAAAAAGAGAACATGCATGTAGTTCATCTTGGAGGCCGAACAAAGGAGAAAGAAAATAAAATTTGTGGCTTTGAAGTTTCAGCCATTTGAAAGCAAAAATTCAAGGTAAAATTCATGTTGTTTTTGTTAATTTTTAGTATCATTGAATTCTTTGCTTAATTTTCTCTAAAACCCATGAGTTAATTTTTGTTTTGGTGAATAATTGATGTTCGGCCATGAGTTGATAAGCTAAGAAATTTGAGTTTGATGTTAGAAACTAGAAATCAAGTGTTAGATGAATGCCTTTTGTGTTACGATTTTATGTGATTTTGAGTTTAAGATTAATTTGTGAAAATTATTTAATAGGAGGGTTAAATGGTTAAAAAAATGAAATACGAGAATTGATATTTGAATAAGACATATTCTATTTTAGTGTGCCATGGGAAGAATTTTAATTATTTTGATGTATTAAGGATGTTTGAACCGAAATGTCAAAGCCTAATTTTAAAAGGGGTATTATTTAAATTATTATATTATATGATTTTTGAGTGAAAATAAAATGATTAATTAATTAAATAAGTTTAAATTTCTTTTAACTAGCTCAAGATCAAAAGAGAGTTGATTTGGATCGGGGGAAGTCGAAGCTAGTTGAGTAATCGTTTTTACCAAAAGCTAATACCTGAGGTAAGTTTTTAAGCAATTAAGTCAAATTGAATTTATCATTAATGAGGTTTATGAATTTATTGAAAGTATATATATAGGAAGGCTATTATTATTGCCGAATGTGATATTTAGGTGAATGTCTTATAATCGAATGTGATAGATACATGGATTGATATAGTTGAATATGATATATATATATATTTGACATAACTAAGTGTGTATATATGTGTAGTTGGATAAAGTTGAATGTCTATATATGTGTGATTGGATATAACCGAATGTGTATCCAGGTGTAATTTGATATAGCCGATTGAGATGTACATATATATATATGAGTTTAATATATCTGAATGAGATATTGAATAGGGAGATGAATAAGTTAATATGTGGTTGATGTTTAAGCTTATTGTGTATATGTATAAATGAGTAATAAGTTTGAGGGATGCACTAAGTGTGCGAATTTGATACTGAGCACTAAGTGTGCGAAATCAGTTATTGAGCATTAAGGGAGCATATTAATTTCATGCTAAAAAATTGAGTTTGGTAAGTCCTTAAGCTATGTTATGTACTAAATTTAAATAAATGTTAAATATAAGTGCCGAATTGAATTGTTAGAAGTTGTTATACCACTGCCGAATGATTTTGTAAGGTGAATGATATTATTATGGTGTAAAAGTGAATGCCGAAGGTGATCTAAAGTGATGAATGGTTTTAATGGATGTATATTGAGGTAGTCAAATATGATTTATAATGTGAATAATATATATGCTATGTTTAAATGTGAAAGTCGAATGTGTCTTATGATATAAAGGATATTTGTTATGTTTCAATGTGAATGCCGAACGTGATTTATAAGGGTGAATAATATTGTGATGAGTTAAATGTGATGGCCCAATGTGATTTTGAGTTGGAAATGATAATTCAAAGACTTTGATAGTGTTCTGTTAATGACCAGTAGCGTAAGACATGTGATTGAGATATTCAGGCTCCGAGCCTAGCAGGCCTTGTGCCGGTGGATTCATTCAAGCTAAAGCCTAGCAAGTCTTGTGTTGTTAAGTTTATTCAGGCTTTATGCCTAGCAGGCCTATTGCCGGTGATTAAATATCAGACCTTGAGTCTAGCAGGCCTAGTGCCGGTGTAAGATTTAAGGTTATAATCCTAGGAGGCTTCGTGCCAGTGAATAAAATCAGGCTCCGTGCCTAGCAGGCCTTGAGTCAGTGAATTGTATTAAGTTATAAGTCTAGAAGGCTATACACCGATGTGAGATCAAATGTGGTAAACGAGCCCTAAAGGTTTGGAGAAATTGGATTATTAATTATCTGAAATAAGGTACGTATGTGTTTCGATATTTATTGTCAAAATGTGTATATTTGTGAAATAAGTATGTATACGAATTCGATTGTCAATGAACATTTGGTATAATTGGTTATATGTGATTTTAAAGTGATTTGGCATATGTGATTAGGTATGAACTTATAATGAAGTGATATATTCGATTGTATATATATATACATGAGATTATACAGGGTTTGTATATTCGGCCTTGTGAAATAATCTATTGAAGTGAATCATTAAATGTCATGTGATGATATATTGAATTCATACATGTATACTTATTCATCATTTCGGGATATAAACAATGTAGTGAATTTTATACATTTGATCTTATGAGTAAGAAATCATGTGATGTTGAAATTAGCTACGTAGATTTAGCCAAGTTCACTTAGCTAAGATAAAGTATGTTCCCAATGGTATTTTTTGGCCCATTAAGTGATGCTTGTATATGAAGTTAAATCTTGTCTTGTGAGCTTGCATAAATGAGTGGAATTATAGTTGAATGTATAATGACATTTACATGATTTGGTATCGTCGGCCATGTAGGCTATGTATACATATGAGTGATATTATACTATGAAATTTGGATTTGTTTATATGGATAAATGTATGTATGATGATTATGATTATTTGGATTGGAAGTGATATGATTATGATTCGATAATATATGGTCTATGTGAAAATGAGATGTGATTAATGGCAGTGACTATAATCAAATACATTATATAGGAAACGTGATATGGTAACCGTGTTCGTAAATATATGATTCTGGTACATGTGAATTATCTTTGAAACTCAGAAATGTAAAGTGATTATGTATTTAATAATGATATGTGAAACATGTTACCATGCATCAAAGAAAGGTACACAGATGAATATATGATATATATGCTTGCCATATGGCATTGTGGTCCTATGATTTGAACATAGGAAATATGAAATAAGAAAAATGGTTTTGAGATATGACTAGGTCTTAATTTGAAATCTGGACATAAAATGGATATTAAGATGGTGATATTATGATGCGTGGTTTTTATATTTATAAATCAATTAGTGAAGCAATGACAATGGTTTGGTTGGTTACATAATGAATATGTACAAGTTTGATTTATATAATTGAGCTAACTATTATTATTCTAATTTAAAAGCATAGTTATATGTTATTGATAAATAAAATAAGTGAAGTTATTTAATGAATTATATGAACTTAAGAGTACAATGGATGTACATGTGATTGAGATTGTTAAATTTAGTTTAGTGTTATGGAATTATAATTATCATTGAAATGATTTATTTGCTTATGGCTTACTAAGCTCTCAAAGCTTACTCTGTCTGTTTTTCCTATGTCTATAGAGCTTCGGAGATTTGCTCGGGTTGGAAGTCTGGGAGACGTCTTCACACTATCCAGTTTTCGTTTCGGTAAATAAGTGTTTTGAGAATTGGTTATGTGGCATGTATAGGCTAGTTTCGATACGATTCATTTTGATTTGTACACATATAATCCATGCAAAAATGGCTTGTTTATTATGTCAAATTAGTTTAGTACTTTGATTAAATAAGGTTACACATGTTGACGAATCAACCAAAGTATATTATAAGTCTGGACTATGCTTGATATGTTGTTTGTGGTTTTGATGTTTTGGATATTTCAAGTAGTAATGTTCATGTGCCGAATAGGGTTAGATAAAGATGATGCATATTCGATTATGTATCTTTTTATAAGATTCATTAATGAGATCTTTGATTGATTTAAGAGTTTAAGAAAATGATTACTTATGATTGATATGAATATATGTGTATTTTTGATAATGCCTCGTAAACCTTCCGGCGAAGGATTCGGGTTAGGGGTGTTACACCACGTGCTAAAAACCCGCTTCCCTCAAGTAATTTTCTATCAACTGTGATGGAGGACTAGACATATTACGAATATAACATTATAACACCTGACCTACATGCTGTTATAAAAAATTATAAGATCAAAATTAATTAAAATTACATAAATCAAAAAAATATTAAATAATATTCAAAAATTGAAATTAACTCATACCATTTTCATTTGTTTGACAGAGATAGGTTTATGATGGAGACGAATTAATTCCCAAGCCATTGCTAACACGATCAAATATTTTTTAAATTATAAAAATAATAATACTACTTTAGAAAAAAATTAAAGGAAATAATTAATTAAAGAGAGCTTTGAGAAATTTAGGAAGAAATTTGAGAGCTTTTCTGAGAAATTTGGAAGAAATGTTGTGTGAAAAATATCGGAGAGGATTTTTATAGTTTTTTTTTACCGTTGGACCCCCCAACGATTAAAATTTTAAATAACCGTTGGGAAAAAAATGGTTAAAATGTGTCCCTGAGGGAGTGATTTTGCCACGTCAGCGTGTTTTGTACTGACATGGAAAAGTCGCTCCCTCAGGGACGCGATCTGCAGGAATTTTTCCTTAAAACGCTCCTATGTGAACATGTTTTGTAGTTTTCAGCCCATTTCGGTAAATAATGAAAAAAGTGGCCCATTTCCATAAATAAAGTTGGAAATGGGCCTTTATTGGTAAAATGGTCTGAAAATAACTTAAAATGCATGAAAATAACTTAATTTCATTATTAAATTGTAAAATCCTAAAAATGAAAAAACACTACTAAATGTAAGATTTCCAGACATACAAAAATAAATTTCTACTCAAAAGATGTAAATTTTGTATATAACAATGAGTAGAGTTGAATCCATGGAATCAAGTGATAATTCTATTCATTTAGTAAAGGAAAATAAAAACAAAGGGTTAAAATTAAAATTAAAACTATGTAAGAAAATCGCAAAATAAAATATAGTAAAAACTAATATGTTGAAAATCTAGCAAAAGGTAAAATCTTCATTTGATTCATGAGTTTGATCATCAATACAAAGATAGTTTTAGTGTTTTTTGATAAATTAATTTTAGTTGCCGATATCATGCCTAGCAACTAATCTTTCCTTACCTTCTCTATAATCAAGGGGAAGCTCATTGAAATTATTTCCCTTGTCAATAAACAACCCTATAAGTTCAAGCCTAGGATTTAGCTTACCGATAGTATTACTTAATTCTAACCAGGTGGAATTCATTTAGAATCAATTAAATAATTATAAATTTAGTTAATTTAATTCACAAGGCAATATTTTAACAAATGAATTCGTTTGATGCTTTGCCCTTTATTAATAAAATTTTATTTGCTGAGCTAAAAAAAATAAGAAAAAAAGAAAAAATAGTTGCAATGCCTTTTTGGTGGTGAGTAGGAGATTGAAGAAGAAAATAGATGGAAAATTAAATTAACTAAAACAAAAGGCAAGTCTAGTTGTCCACTAAAACTTTTCCATTGTAAAGAAATAAAAAACACTTAAATAGCTAGAAATATTTTATTATCATTGAAAAATTAACACAAAAGTAAGTCTAGTGTGGAAAATTGAAAAATTACATTGTAAAGGTCAAGTGGAATTTAGAACAAAAGCAAAACAGGCCTTAATTAGTGCTTATAGTCAAAAAGTAATTGGACACAACAATTAGAATTGCAAGGTATTTTCTGATTCATATTATTGAAGAATTCAAGACCCATAGCTCATTTGCTTCATATGAAACTGAAGAAAGATAATTGTGGGTAAATTAAATTAATTGATACAAAAAGCAAGTCTAAGTCAGGTTTAGTAGGCCTATCAAATTTGACCCTATCACACGTTATTGAGACATTATTCACATTGGAGTCATAAAGTGATTAACTAAAGAAGAAAATTGAACGCATAAACATCCATAATCGCTAATTAGTGCTAACTATAACAAGGTATTTATAAAATTAATCCCATCACATTTATAAATAAGAGTTTTAATTTTACAAGAAAATTGATCACACTTATATATAAATAAGAACTCTCACTTAAAAAGACAATATTTATTAAATTTGTCACTCTAAATTCATCATTTCTATTTTTGTCAACATTTTCTTTTATTAATTTGATCACCCAAAAAAAAAATTATCAAATTTGTCACTCTACCATTAATTCGATGTGGTAGAGATTAGCGCAGTGAAAATATAAAACGGGAGAAAAATGTTTAAAGCTTGGTGGTGAGTTTTTGCTTTGTTGTAATCGTAGGTCTATTAAGTGATTGAATGTGTTTTATTTTAGAATACTGTATTATTAAACTTTTGTTGCTGTTCTGTTCGTATTTTACAACAGAACAGATCAAATAAAGCAAAAAAAAAAAGACTAACTATGCATTTACATGTAATTTTTGTTTTTTGGTGTCGAAAATAGGAGTAACTCTTATTTAGAGTGACTAACAAGATAGTTTACCGTAATTTTAAAGTGACCAAAATAAGAATAATTACAATTTAAAGTAATCAAAATAAGAAATTTGCTGTAAACATTCTGTTACAATTTAATGGTGGAGTAACCAATTTAATCAATTTCTTTTATGTCGGAATTATAAAAAAATTGGACTCATCAAAATAGGAATGACTGATCCCTATTTAGAGTGATAGTGAGGTAGTTTGCCCAAATTAAAAATTGAATTGTGAAGAGGTTAATTTACAATATATCATTTTTTATAGTTTTTATAAATGCTTTAAAAACGATTAATTTTTTATTATTAGTACCATATTTAAATTATTAAAAGAATTTATATATTTAAATTATGTTAATAATTCTATTAGTTACATGAAATAAAACTATTTTTCATATTGAATATATTAAAAATACTTCAATTATGATTTGAATTTTTTATTATAATATTTGAATTGTCAAACAAATGACGTAATTATAACTAATTTTTTATCAGATAAATTATATATATATATTAATAATTATTAAAATGTAAGTATATAAAATCATTAAATATATTAAAAATTAAAGATAAAAGTAAATATAATTTGATAAATATTAAAAAATAAAAATCCAATTTCAATGTTTTCTCTACAAAATGTGAACTTATTTCATTCCTCATTTGTTTGATTTCAATTTCTTAAGAGATTCATTTCTACTTTTTCGTTTCCTTTTCAATTTATTAATATTTTTATTATAATGGATATTAAAAAATTTAACACCTATAATTTAATTGTCCACACACAGTTTTCTACCTTCTCTTTTTTCAATAAATATAATAAAATATTATTAATATAAATTTTAAATTATAATTACAATTAGATTCCAAAAATGTAGAAAAGTTAAATTGCGTAAACAATCCTTTGTGTTATTATTTTCTTTATTTTATCACAATGTCACATTCAGTGGCTACTATAGCCATCACTGTAATGACTCGAAAGTTAGTGGTGTCAAAAATACGGTTTTGGGATCTCGTTTCCATGAACCAAGCTCGTAAATATTTAATAAAATATTTTTCGTGAACGAGTTGATGACATCCATGCACCACCTACGTCTACGTTCCCGAACGCATCCCAAGCCCTGGTAAGGTTCTTCGCTTCAGCATCAAAGTAAACCACATGCTCCACCGCTTGTGCAGGCCCCCATCAATTCCTTTAAGTTTCGTTCTTGCAAACAATTATACAATATGACTAGTATAAAAATTTTCTTTATTAAATTGTCGACTCAAATATGACAAATATTTAAATTATCTTAATGGTAGCATGTAATGGGCCACTGTCAACTGCTGCTCATCTTCATTCTTCACATCTTGTCTCAACAATGTTGATTCCAAAATTTAAACTTAGTCCAAATGTATAAGGAAGATGTCTATTTCCACTCCCCCTAACTACTTGTTGGTTGAATTTTTAAAAAATTATATATATCCTTTTATTAAATATTTTAATTTCCTAATGTATCTATTTTTTATAATTTTTATTTTTGAGTGTATATATTTAGAATTTTCTAAAATTTAAGCATTTATAATTTAGTTTTTAGATTTTTATAATTTTTCCATTTTTGAATTATTTATATTTATTTTAGATAATTAATATATTATTAGAAAATTTAATATATTTTGTTCCATTTTATATTATTTTTAAAATTTTAATTTAGCACCTTCACATTTTTTTAATTCAAATGTCCGAAAAATTATTAAAATTTTAAATTTAACTTTTTTGCGAACTCATATATTACAAAAATAATAATATTTAATTCGAATTAAAATTTGAATAAAAACATTAATATAATTTTAACATAATAAATAGATTCAAATTCTTAAATAAACTTATTAATTCAAATAATTAAAAAATGAATTAAATATAAAATTATTATCCAAATTTATTTATTTTTCCTATATTAATATTTATAATTTTTTTGACTTAAATTAGTATTCAAAAAATTTTTCCATCCACTATATTAATACCAAAACTTAATGCTGTTAGTTTTTTTTTTTTAATGTGACAATACTGACCAATCACAGGTAGGCATGTGAAGTGCTCTTTGTACTTTGTTGAAAGACGAAATAAAATACCATCACTAACACCTCTTTGCATAATTTTGTCCTTTTTCCTTAAACTTCTTTCTTTCGACTTCGTTTATTCTTTTGCCACGCAGCTTCTCTTGGTTCTTAAACCAAATTAATTTCTTCAACTTTATGCCCTTAAATGGTAGGTGGAACATACATCTCATTTGTTCCACACAACTTGGGTCTTTTTAAGGAGGGCTTTGCCTGTGCTTTCAAAGCATTCACAGATTAAAAGAAGAAAACATAAATCTCATTAGTTTCAAAGCCACTTCATTGGGTGAAGATTATGATGTCAAGTAAGAGGTCTCATAAACTTCTACTTTTACATTTTGCAATATTTTGTCTTCTTCTTCTTCAGGAGAACTGCACCGAAGCTAATGTGATATTGTGCAAAGAGAGCGAGAGAAAAACGCTGCTTGAATTTAAGCAAAGCCTTCAAGCTGTGGATTCGTCAGGCAATGACGTCCTTTCTTCATGGAAAAGTAAGGAGTGCTGTGGTTGGGTGGGTGTCAGTTGCAATAACCTTACAGGGTACGTGGAAAAGCTCGATTTTAGAAGCAAATTCAAGGATGTAGCAGGTACAATTAGCTCTTCATTGCTTAAACTACACCACTTGCGTCTTTTAGATCTCAGCTATAATGATTTTAATGGAAGTGTCATCCCTGAGTTTTTTGGTTCTTTGAAAAAACTAAGATACCTGGATCTCTCTAATGCTAATTTTGGAGGGTCAATTCCTTCTAACTTAGGAAACCTTTCCATGTTGGAGACTTTTAGATTGGGTGGCAATGGTGAAGGCCTGTTTTATCGCCATAATATAGGAAATATGTTTACTGTTGGAAAGCTTGAGTGGCTTTCCCATCTATCTTTTTTAAGAGGGCTGGACCTCAGTTTCGTCAGCCTCAGCAGTGCCGATGATTGGTCCCAAGTAATTAACAAGCTTCCTTTCCTTGAAGAACTATCTCTGAGTCATTGTGATCTTTCAAGCATCTCTCCATCTTTTTCCTTTACCAACTTTTCTACATCTCTCACCTCTCTCGATCTCTCCGGTAATAGTCTCACTTCTTCTTCCATATACCCATGGTTGTTTAATGTTAGTAGCAACCTTGTTTCCCTTGACCTCTCAATGAACCAGTTGAAAGGTCCAATCCCAGAAGCTTTTGGGAACATGATTACCATGCAAGAACTTTATCTAAGCCATAATCAGCTTGAAGGTGAGATATTCAAATCTTTTGGAAATATGTGTTCTTTGGCATTTTTAGACATGGATTCCAACCATCTTAGTACCTTTGGAATAGTTCAGAACACATCTTTATCATGCACAAGATACTCGTTGAGAGAGTTGAGTTTAGCTCATAATCAACTCAAAGGCAACTCTGTGCTCAATGAAATCACAAAACTACCATCCTTGTCAGTACTAGATCTTGGGTACAACCTTTTAAATGGAACCATAAAGGAAAGCATTGGGCAACTACCAAACCTCAAAGTCTTACGGCTTGCAGGGAATGCTTTTGATAATGTTGTGATTTCCGAAGCTCATTTCTCAAATCTTACCAAGTTACGTAGTTTGGACTTATCCTACAGCTATCTGACTTTGAAAATAAGCTCAGGATGGAGCCCTCCTTTTCAACTCGGCTTTATGCTACTTTGCTCTTGCAAGATAGGGCCTAGTTTCCCAATTTGGCTTCGGACTCAAACTGCACTTGTATTCCTTGATATTTCTGCTTCAGAAATTTCGGATTCTCTTCCTGATTGGTTCTGGAACTTAGTTGATAGTTTGGTGTACTTAAACATGTCTTTCAATCAGATCAATGGTACTTTGCCACATGAACTTCGTTACAAAAGGCATTTAGATCTAAGTTCTAATAATTTCACAGGTCCATTGCCAATGTCTCTGTATTCTTTGTGGTCCTTAAACCTTTCTAAAAACAAGTTTACTGGTTCAGTCTCTGCAATTTGCAATATTATGGAAAAATGGAGTTTGTATTTGCTCGATCTTTCATATAATGTATTTTCTAGAGAGGTTCCTGGTTGTATTGCAGAATTCGTGAGATTGAAAGTTTTGAATTTGGCAGACAACAGTTTGTCAGGCCCAGTTCCAAGCTCCTTAGGATCATTGGCTTCTCTTGAAATGCTCAGTTTACGTGGTAATAAATTCTCAGGAGAATTACCTTCATCTTTACACAATTGTAAAATGTTAAAGTTTCTGGATTTGAGTAATAATGAATTATCAGGTGAAATACCTAAGTGGATCGGCCAAAGTTTATCATCATTGGTTTTTCTTAGCCTTCGAAGGAATCAGTTTAAAGGAAAGATGCCCCATCAACTTTGTGGATTAAAGTATGTGCAAATTTTGGACCTCTCTCTAAATAATATCTCTGGTTCCCTTCCATCATGTTTCAATAATTTCACTTCCATGGCTCAAAAACTGAGTTTAGATCAAAGGATTGAGCATGTGTTTAGAAAGTTTTTGTGATTCCCTTTGATCCCAAGTATGTTGATGAGGCATTGCTTACATGGAAAGGAACCAAGCAAAGGTATGCAAAAATTCTTGGGCTGTTACTTGCCATTGATCTCTCTTGCAACAAATTAACAGGAGAGATTCCTGAAGAACTAACTAATCTTCAACAACTGATTGCATTGAACTTGTCAAGAAACTCTTTGATCGGAAAAATCCCTCAAAAGATTGGGCAGCTAAGACAACTAGAAGTGCTTGATCTCTCAAGAAACAAATTTTCAAGCAACATCCCAACAAGCTTGTCAGAGTTAACATTTCTGAGTACCTTGGATTTGTCCTATAATTACTTGTCTGGAAAAATACCAACAGGTAGACAACTACAGCTCTTTGATCCTTCATCATATTCCCATAATCAAGGACTTTGTGGTCCACCAGTTTCACCAGATTGCTCAATGGTCGAGCCACCACAAGTTGAACATACAAGAGAAGGTGAAGAAGATTCTATTAATGAGTTCATGAAATGGTTTTACACCGGCACGGGACTTGGATTTGCTGTGGGTTTTTGGGGATTTTGCTGTGTTGTGTTCTTCAAGCGTTCATGGAGGCATTCATATTATCGCTTTTTGGATAATACGAAGGATTGGCTTTATGTATCATTTATTCTGATGAAAACAAGGTTGATGAAGAGAATCAAAGCTCTTCCAACAAGTTGCAGAAGGTAAATTGCTTTGCTAAATTTACTTTTTCTTTTCAACCCATTAAAACTCAATTAGCATGTTTTAATGATAGATCAAGTTGATTAAATAAATAACGAGTTTTATCTGATTGTGTTATTGTCAGGTCTGGTTAGAACTACAACTGCAAGTGATCTCTCCTACATGTGAAAAGTTCTTAATAAATAAATTTCAAAAGTGTGTTCATCAATTTGATGCTTTTTAATTTCTCTGTATTAAAAATAGTGTGTAATGGTTTTCTTTTTGTTCTTTCTTGTAATGTATACATGGAATAGTATATAATTAATATTTGGCTTGTAGTTATTTTTGTTTATTTGGTTTATATCAATGACAAATGTGTGTTTGTGGACTAACTAAGACAAGTTTCTCTACGCATTAGAAATTCTATCTTCTTTACATGTTGAGGTGTGTCAACTCCATAAGCCTCGTGTTCAACCTTAATCACTTGCTTATTATTGCAACAATCAAGAACTCGAGAGTTTGTTTGGGTTTGTTTCACTGGTTTATTATGGTCGAAGCCTAGTTAGACTCTTTAACCCAATTGGCCCGAGGCAATTGCTCCCCTGTTAAAGAATCTTGTATTGAATCTGTCGATCAACCAACTATTATAGGTTCCATTTATGATAACAATGCAATATTAGTACAGTTGGGTGAGAGGGAGTTTGGGGAGGCAAAAGTTGATGCTGAGACTCAACTCAACTCGACGAGGTAGAGGATAATTTCTTTGGTGGGCGGGCGACGTGTGGTATATAGAACTCTAGCCCTTTGTTAGATGAAGATGTGATTTTAGCAAATGAGAAGTATGTTGAATATATATCAGTATGGGATTATTCAAAAAAGGTTAGAAAAGTTAAATCTCTATTAAGCCTAAGAGTAAAGGGGGAGGGGGAAGAAAAAAACAAAATCCCAAAACCTAAATCTTCCGGGGTCAAGTTCGCTAATGAACCTTTATCCAAATCTGACTTTTTTTGGTTGATGAAACAAACCCATTCGACATTTTTTGGGCTTGTGTCTTTAAATAGCTTTAGTTAAACCTTTAGATTCCATTCGAATCAATATATTATGGGCCTAAAATAGAAGTTTGTAGCTCAAATTATGACCAAAATACTAAAATTGTGCTGTGTTGAAAGTCTAATTAGGTAAAACTTAATAAAAATACACTTTAACCTCATTTCTTCAAATATTCCCTAAATACGTAATAACAAAAATATAAGTATAATATCATGATTCAAGGAGAGAAATATCACAAATAAATTAAGAAATTACACACTTATCAAATTCTCCCCCTCCACTTGAACCATACTTGTCCTCAAGCATGAAACTAAGGAAATGAACATGCAAATACAAATATCGCCTAAAGAAGTACTTAAATCGAAAATTGAATATATTGTTATATACCATAGAGTAAGAAGACACATTTTCACGAATATATTTAAAAATCTATATGCTAAATAAAATATATTGTTAAAAAAGGACTAAATTCTAAAAGAAGTGTAAAAATCAATTTTTATTGTCATTTTGAGTTAAATGGTTAAGAAAATATATCTGTATGGTTTTAATAGTGGACCGTAAGCATCATTTTATTTGAATTTTATATGTTTTATACGGTAAATTAGTTAATAAAGTTAATAATATAATAAAAACAAAAGAATTAAGTATTCATCATCTTCATTCTCTTCTATCTTCATTCTCTTCTATCTACAACCGTAAAACTCCATTTCTAAGCCTTGGAGCTTTTGTTTTGGCTATTTCATGGTGAATGTAAGTATTTCTTAGTTCATTTTTCATAATTTTTAAGTTTTAAGCTAATTGTGATGAAATCTAGCTAGTTAGGGGGCTAATTTGTGAAATTATCAAAGTATAGAGAATATGCCATTGATGATTTTTAATGATTTTGATGTTAGTAGGTTTTATTGGAAGCTTGATTGTTAGATATAGCTAATTTGTAAAGTGATTTTTTTTTGTAATTTTGAGTTTAGGGACTAAATAGGTAAAATGTTGAGTTAGCTTGTTTTATTGTGAATATTTAAAATTTAAGGGTTGTAATAAGATGGTTTAAAATTTGGCTACATGGATATAGATTTTAATTGTAGAAATAAGCTTGTTTCGGTTTTAGGGATTAAATTGAATAATGTGAAAAAGTTTACAGAATTTGTGAAAATTTATTAATAAAAATGACATATGAGTTAAATTGAATAAATTATAAAATTGAAGCTAATAAATTGAAATAAACTACTTTATAGATCAAGAACAAGTTGATAATTGTGGAAAAGGAAAGGTTGCTGACTAGTTCCTGAACTTTTATTATTTCTACAGTTTAGCCCTGGCAAGTTAGTACGATTTAATTTTGTATAAATTTAAATCTTACATTATTTGTGAATTTAGATTGTTGAATATCTTGAATTTCTTAAATAGAAGTAATGAATGTGAGTTGAGAATGTAATTAAATGGATCATTGGTGTTCTACATTTACTTGAGTTGATGAACGTAGGATAGGATACAATGGGTATGCCAATAGGTTATACCGTGCGATGTACGGGGCTGATTGGTGTGGAGATGATGATTTTTGATTTATTCTTGTTTACTGAATATACCGAAGTTCAACATTTGTTGTGGACTATCATGTTATATTACAGTGATTCAGGTGTGTTTCTGGGGGCGAATGTAAAGCCTTTAGGCTTGGCACTTAGTGTTGAGTTGTGTTTTGGAGGGATGTTAACCTACGTGTTTGGAAATTGGTGCCCAGGTGTGTTCTCGAAGGATTAGATCATTTGAGCAATTTGGTGGGTTCTGGATTGTTAACCATGTATCCGAATCTATTATAACATTAATTGAGCATATATTCAATGGTATAATGTAATTGATTGGATTGTATCATTTGCATTTAAGTATAAAGCTCACCTGTGACTTGATTGTGATTGATTGGATTTTGGTTTATTTTCTGTATTCTGTAATTGATATGCTTATTCGATAAGTTTATTGTTTTAACCGTCAAACTTACTAAGCTCAAATAAGCTTATTCATGTCTTTTCTCTTATTTCTTTGTAAATATATTTTTGTGGAGACAGGTGATTGGATCAAATCAAAGAATCACACTATCCAGATATCTTTCAGTAGTTTTTGGATGTTTACTTTTGGCTTATGTAGCATGTAATAGGTGAAATGGTATAAGTTTTAATTGTTCCATATTTGTGGTAATGGTTAAATTGATGAATTTGTGTTTCTGTTTTGTAATAGCTATAAGTGATCATGTTTTAGACATTTTGTGGTTATGGTATTGTTATGTTATTTGGTCATTTGGTAGAAACCTTATATTGGTGGTTATGTTATGGCAAATTTGAATGTAAATGGATGAGTTGAGTAATGGTAAGTTTTGACTTGAATGTAAGGTAGTTTATGACCTTAAGTGTAACCAAGTGATATATGCTAGTGACATGATAACGTAGCTTTAATTTTGGATTGTTTAGGTATTTGAATTGTGGTGTCAATAAGGGCACATGGGTTAGGCACTTAGGATGAATGTTTTGACATATTTTAGGCTTGTTTTGTTAAATGTGTTTTTAATATATGGAATTGGTTGGCTTTGATTTGGCTTGATACATAAGTTTTGGATGAAAATGTGCCTTGTTTTACAAAATTTTTAAGATACACACAGCCTAGGACATGGGTTGTCACACGACTGTGTGCCTTATTTGTTTTTGCTGTAGGTTGGTCCACAGGGTACAGAGAGTTACATGGTCTGACCACACGGCTGTGTGACCTTATTTTACATGGGCACAGTTAGCTACACGATCTGCATATATGGGCGTGTAGAGTAGCCACTCGGCCATGTTCTAAGCCACATGGTCTGGGCTCTGTCACACGGCCTAGCTACATAGTCATGTGACCCCTGTTTTCAAAGATTTTCAAAATTTCCTTATATTTTTTTTTGTTTCAAAATGACCTGGGATTGTTTTCAAATTATTTTTAAGGCCCCGTAGGCTCGATTTAAGGTTTATAAATGTATTTCTACCTTCATTTATATGATTTATTAAATGTTATAAGATAAATTGTATAATTGTTTCTATTTGCATTTAAATGTTCTGAATTGTATTGTAATACTTTGTAAACCTAATCTAGCGATAGAGACGGGTTAGAGGTGTTACACCTAGTTGGTATAAGCACTATTTGAGTTAGTTCTTGTAACAGGATTAGTTGGGAGGTAACAATATTGATTTGACTCTTGTCTTGACTAGTTTTCCATATCGTCAAATAGCTAAATTTTCTTTTACCTACCTTAAATTTTGGTAGGGGCAGCAAGAGAAGCAATTTCAGTAAAATATTGCTATGTGTCAAGATCCATTATGATGGAACTAACTATATATATGGCAAGAAAGGAACATTAGATGGTTTTCTTTCCTTCTATTCCAAATTTTGGACTCTTTTTCTTAAAAATTAAATATTCTCTTCTTTTTCGTTAAGTTAGAAGCTAAGGTTTGTAGGACAATCGGTGGATGTTTCACCCTTCTAGTAAGTTTGATAACTTTGCATCTCATGATTTTGAAAAAGTAAGGATGTTAGTATAATAATAGTAGGGTATGAATAAGAGGCATTACATAAAGGTCGTTTGAAATTGAGATGTGGTAAACTGTACGTAAATGGGGTTTAATGGAAGTTCCATGATCTTTTAAGCAGTTGTTGCTACTGGTTCAGGTAGGATCATTGGAATAGAAACTTTGAGTTGAAGTAAAGGTGTGACAGCCCTAATTTGACCTTAGTCAGAAAGTGGTTTCAGGACCATAAAACCGAGTCATAAAAATAATTAACCGTCATATTCTATGTTTATTATATGTGAATATACATGTGTGAAAGTTTCATACTTTACTTTTGTCATTTGTATGTGAAATTTATTAGTTGGGACTTAAGTGAGACAATTGTGAAATGTGTTAGGCAAATGTAAAAGTGATCTAATAGTACATGTTGTCAAAAAGGTTGGACTTGCATGTCAAATTAGCCAATTCTTTTAGATAGTGGCCGACCATGTTATTGATTAAAACATATTATATTTATTTTATGTTAACATTTTATATAACAAAAAGGAAATAATGAATAAAGAAAATAAAATATTGATTAGTGGGAGGAGAAACCAAAGTTAGTCCATGTTTGCTCCTCCATTGCCGTAATTAGAAGAAAAAGAAGAAGAAAATCTTTGAGAAATTGGGCTATGGTGGTTGGCTAAATTAAGGTAAGTTCAATGTTAATTCTTGGATTTTTAGCATATTTTGAGTTAGTTATTAAGTTCATTACTTAACCCATGACAAAATTTGGAGTTGTGTGATGTCTTGAGCATTCGGCCATGGTAGAAAATGAAAGGGGTATATGGTTGTTTTCAAGTTTAATGAATAATTTACGAATGGAAGAAAATTGAAATAGTTTAAGATATTTGTAAGTAGTTTAGATGAATGAACAATAATAATAAATCATCTTGTGTATTGGTGTAATTGCCGAATTTGAACTAGGGAAATTTTTTGAATAATGTTTGTATTTTAAATGATGGAATAGAGTGAATGCTTGGGATGTGTTATGCATGAATTATAAGTTGGATTAAAGGCTGTTATATTGCCTTGTCATTTTCGAAAATGTGCTTTGTTAAAGAAATTGAGTGTTGATGTTTAAGTGATGTAAGTATAGGTATATTCCGCTTGTAGTTTTATAAGTGTAATATGAGTATTTTGCTTTGTAAATAAGTACTAAGTATGTTATGAATGGTTCTTATATATGCGTATATACAATGGAATATATTCTTTAAATGATTAGTATATGTATGTGAAATATTATTTCGACACATGAGTTTTTGCATTTGAGTGAAAATGTACTAAGTTTAAATATGTCTTCTTGGCTTTGGAAGTGATTAATAATATGTTAGTAACTATATGAGTATTCGGTCAGAATGATGTTTAAGTACAAATGTATTTATGTGGATGTACTTATAAGTATAACTTGAGATTTAATGGTATTTAGTCATTATAAATAACCATACTTGTAGAATTTATTAAATACATAATTGGTCTTAATGTAGATATGCATATAACTATAAAGTTGTTAATGCCTAAGTAAGATGTTTGGTTGTGCATGACTAGGGAATATATATATATGCATATGGTGCTTGATAGTTAATCATTAAGTCATATGTACCTTAACCTTATAATATACATGTGTTATATTAAATCGCCTATTTGATAAGAAATTAAATGAATTCAATTGTTTTAAATCAAGCTCAAGAGCAAAGAGGATCTAGATCTGATAAGGGAAAGGAGAAAGCAATCGAATAGCCTATCCGCCACTGTTCAAAAATATCCGAGGTAAGTTTTGAGTAATTACAATTATTAAATAATTGATGTAATGAGATAAGCATGATAAATGAATTGCAATCTATTGTCTCTACTTGAATAAGGTTGTTTAATAAATAGCTTGAGTATATGGAATGTAATCGAATGGATATTAGGAGTTAAGATGAGATAGTGAATTGGTTATGTGTTCTTGCGTAAAAGTGTTGAATCGAAAGTTATATTGAAAGTGTGTTTTCGTTGTGTGCATATACTCGAATGAAGAAAGTAAAATACAAATGTGATATGTTATTTGAGCCGAATTATCATGTGGATAAATATGCTTAGCTCTCGATATATTATATATCCGGGTTAAATCCCGCAGGCTTCATGCTGGTAATATATATCCGGGTCAAATCCCGCAGGCTTCATGCTGGTAATATATATATATCCGGGTTAAATTCCGTAGGCTTCGTGCTGGTAATATATATCCAGGTTAAATCCTGCAGGCTTAGTGCTGGTACTATATCCAGGCTTAAAATTCCGCAGACTTTGAGCTAGTAACTGGATTCGGGTTTTGAAACCTAGCACGCTTAACGCCGGTGATTCGAATGAGATTACAAATTCAAATGATCAAAGTAAACTATTATCGAATATGTATGATACATGGAAATGACCAGGTACGTATTATATACTGATATGTGAATTGATTGCAAAGTGAGTCATTAGTATTAAACAATGATATAATTGTGTGAATGATTAAAATATCTATGAATAAGAGAAATGATCGATTCGATCAATGTCTGCATTATATGAAAATATGTGATTTAAATTAGTTGTATGAGCCATAAAGTAAAGTGAAGCATGTGCTGAAAATTTCTTTGTGTATTTATATGCGGCCAATAGTTTTTATGTGTGGCATACTTGTGTAAATTCGGCCTTGTGATTGTAATTAGAGTATGAATTTGGTAATATTCATTGTTCGATTTAAGTGACATGTTTTAATTGTTTAAATGATTAAAACTTACTAAGAATAGTAATGCTTACTTTGTTGCCTTAATTCTCTATTTTGTAGATTTTGTTCGTCAGCTACAGTCTCGGGGATCTCAAAGTCAAAATCGTCCATACTATCTAAGCTTTTTGGTACTCTACTAGTTAAATTTCGATATTGGCATGTATAGGCTTGACTTTTTGTTGTTAAATAATTATCTTTTGATGATGTATATATGTTTAGCCATGTGAAAATGGCTTGATAAGTTACTGTATGTGTTCCAAATGGTTAATGTGAATGTGTGGTTGAGATTTGATTAATGTTTTAAATTTCTGATGTGAATTGAACTTAAGAAATGAATCAATATACCTAATTATCTTGATATGGCTCTTTTGTATATGGTAATACTCTTTAACCCTCCGGTGAAGGGTACGGGTTAGGGGTGTTACATTTTATTGGTATCAGAGCTACGGTTTAGTCGATTCTAGGACTAACGTAGCGTGTATGAGTCTAGCTATACATGCCATATAGTGTTAAACGATAGTGTGATGATTTCTGACAGTTAAAAATGTGTTTTCATATAGTAATGGATCCCGATCCCAATCGAGCAGTAGCTGATGATGTTGAGAGTGTAGCGCCTGCTCCCGCACATGGAACAACGCCGATAGACTCTCAACCTATTGCAAGTAATCAGAACGATGAGGCTAGACAGGCTTTCTATAACGTATTGAATGATTGGTTCAACCAATACATTCGAACCAATACGGCTGTTCCACAACCCCCACTCCCGAATAATACACCCCCTGCACCTACGATACCTCCGGTAACTGATCAGACGAGGTTAAATAAGCCCCCGATTGACAGAATCCGAAAGCACGGGGCTACTAAATTTAAGGCTACAGATAGCGATGATGCTAAGCAAGCTGAATTTTGGTTGGACAACACTATCCGAGTGTTTGATGAACTATCCTGCACACCCGATGAATGCTTAAAATGTGCTATATCTTTGCTACGTGACTCTGCCTATTATTGGTGGATTACGTTGATTTCTGTTGTGCCCAGAGAGCAAGTGACTTAGGAGTTCTTCCAAACCGAGTTTTAGAAAAAGTATATCAGCCAGAGATTCATTGATCAGAAACGGAAAGAATTTCTTGAACTTAAAAAAGGTTCCATGTCTGTTACTAATTATGAACGAAAATTTGTGAGGCTTAGCCGGTATGCCCGAGAATGTGTTTCTTCAAAAGCTATAATGTGTAAACGTTTCGAAGATGGACTGAACCAAGATATAAAATTGTATGTTGGCATTCTCGAAATCAGAGAATTTGTAATACTTGTCGAGCGAGCTTGCAAGGCCGAAGAGCTTAGTAAAGAGAAAAAAAAGCTGAGGTGGGAGCAAGAGAGTTCCGTAAGAGATCTTCGGGAAAACTCTTTCAGCAGTCACCAAAGAAATTTAGAGAGGATTCAGGTCAATCTAAAGACACTTCGGGCTTTTCCAGACAAGACCATAATCGACCCCTAGTGAATAAGCGAGCCACTTCGGTTGCCAGTGTTGGAAACGATCGTCGGGACAGAACAGAGTGCAAGTATTGTGGTAAATTGTATTCGGGGAGTTGTAGATTTCATGACCTCTCTTGTTATAAATGCGGATCAGCCGACCACTTTATTAAGGACTGCCTGAGATTATCTGAACAGAATATGAATCCGAGTGGGAAACTGAGTACTACAGCACGAGGTAGACCACCTATGAATACGGGGAATGCTAGTGGCGGTCAGAGAGTGTCTAGAGATGCTACAACCAGATCCGAGGCTCGTGCTCCTACTAGAGCTTATGCTATACTCGCACGCGAGGATGCTTCTTCGCCTGATGTTATTGCCGGTACTTTTACTCTCTTTGATGCTGATGTGACTGCTTTGATTGACCCTGGTTCTACTCATTCATATGTATGTGAGACTTTAGCATCCAGTAAGACTCTACCGGCTGAGTCTACTGAGTTCGTAATCCGAGTGTCAAATCTCTTGGGTCGATATGTGTTAGTCAACAAAGTGTGCAGGAAATGTCCCCTGATAATCCGAGATTCCTGTTTTCCAGCCGATTTGATGCTTTTACCATTTAATGAATTTGATGTTATTCTCGGTATGGATTGGTTGACCGTTCATGATGCAGTTGTGAATTGCAAAAGAAAGACTATTGATTTGAGATGTGCAAATGATGAGATAATCCGAGTTGAGTCTACTGATATGAATGGGTTACCAGCAGTTATATCCTCGATGTTGGCTTAGAAATATGTCAAAAAGGGGTGTGAAGTGTATCTTGTGTACGTACTTGATAGTAACGAATCAGAAAAGAAGCTTGAATGAGTATCAGTGGTTTGTGAGTATCCAGATGTGTTTCCCGAGGAATTGCCAGGGTTACCACCTGTTCGGGAGGTAGAGTTTGGTATTGAACTTGTACTTGAGACTATACCAATTTCGATAGCGCCGTACTGTATGGCACCAACAGAATTAAAGGAATTGAAAACTCAGTTGCAAGAGTTGACGGATAAAGGTTTCGCTCGACCGAGTTTCTCACCTTAGGGTGCACCAGTATTGTTTGTGAAAAAGAAGGACGGAACCATGAGATTGTGCATCGACTATCGTCAGTTGAATAAAGTGACAATAAAGAATAGATATCCGTTACCGCGTATTGATTATTTGTTTGATCAGCTGAAGGGAGCATCAGTATTTTCAAAGATAGATTTGAGATTGGGTTATTATCAGTTGCGAGTTCGAGACTCAGATATACCTAAAACTACTTTCAGAACGAGATACGGTTATTACGAGTTCTTAGTGATGCCGTTTGGGCTCACTAATGCCCCTGCAGTATTTATGGATTTGATGAACCGAATTTTCACGTAGTGATTGGAACGGTTTGTAATTGTGTTTATAGATGACATCTTGATTTATTCACGTGATGAAACTGAACACGGCGAGCACCTGAGATTAGTGTTGTAGATTTTACGGGATAAGCAGTTATATGCTAAGTTCAGTAAATGTGAGTTCTGGTTGAGAGAAGTTAACTTTTTGGGACATGTAGTATCCGCATCAGGTATTCGAGTTGATCCGAGCAAACTTTCAGCCATACTTGATTGGAAGCCTCCGAGAAATGTTATTGAAGTTCAGAGCTTTTTGGGACTTTCTGGTTACTACAGACTGTTTGTAAAAGGTTTCTCGATGATAGCCACACCAATGACGAAGCTACTTCAGAAAGATATTAAGTTGGAATGGTCAGAAAAGTGCTAGAAAAGTTTCGACCAACTGAAAACGCTTTTGACGAAAGCCCCAGTGTTAGTGCAGCCCAAATCCGGAAAAGAGTTTGTTATTTACAGTGATGCGTCCTTACTGGGCTGGGTTGTGTATTGATGCAAGAGGGTCGAGTTGTAGCTTACGCATCGAGGCAATTGAAGCCACATAAGAAGAACTATCCGACTCATTATCTCGATTTAGCTGCCATAGTTTTTACTTTAAAAATATGGCGACATTACTTGTTCGGAGAAAGATGTCATGTATATTCAGATCATAAAAGCCTCAAATATTTAATGACTCAAAAATATTTGAATCTGAGACAAAGACATTGGCTTGAATTGTTGAACGATTATGATCTTGTTATTGACTATCACCCTGGAAAGACTAACGTGGTTGCCAATGCTTTGAGTCGCAAATCACTGTTTGCTTTGCGAGTGATGAATGTTCACTTGTCCGTTTCATCCGATAATGTGTTAGTAGCAGAATTAAAAGCCAAACCATTATTGATTCATCAAATACGTGAATCCCAGAAAGTCGACGATGAATTGGTTGCTAAACGAGCTGAATGTGTTGCTAATGTAGATTCAGAGTTTCAAATTGACAACAATGATTGTTTGAGGTTCAGAAGTCGATTATGTGTTCCAAGAAATTCAGAACTTATTTCGATGATTTTGAACGAAGCTCATAATAGTCGAATGTCAATCCATCCTGGTAGCACAAAAATGTACAACGATCTGAAACATTAGTTTTGGTGGCCTGGTACGAAACGAGACATTTCTGACTTTGTTTCGAAGTGTTTGGTGTGTCAACAAGTGAAAGCGAAACATCGAATGCCTTCGGGAATACTTCAGCCGATTATGATACCTGAATAGAAATGGGATCGAATTACGATGGATTTTGTATCTGGGTTGCCATTGTCGTCAAGTAAGAAAGATGCGATTTGGGTTGTTGTTGATAGACTGGCAAAGTCGGCTCATTTATTTCCGTACGTATGGATTATTCACTTGACAAACTAGCCGAGTTGTATGTTTCTCAGATTGTGAGGTTACACGGGGTACCTATTTTTATTGTGTCGGATAGAGACCTGAGATTCACATCGCGATTCTAGAAGAAGTTACAAGAAGCATTGGGTACCAAGTTGCATTTTAGCACCGCTTTTCATCCCCAGACTGATGGTCAATCCGAGCGGATCATTCAGATACTCGAGGATATGTTGATATGTTGCATCCTTGAGTTTAGTGGTTCATGGGAACGATATTTGCCTTTGATTGAATTCGCTTACAGCAATAGTTTTCAATCAAGCATTAAGATGGCACCTTACGAGGCTTTGTACGGTCAAAAATGCCGTACACCGTTATTTTGGACCGAGCTTAGTGAAAGTAAAATCTTCGGGGTTGATTTGGTTAAAGATATTGATCAGAAAGTAAAAGTAATCCGTGAAAGTCTGAAAGCAGCTTCAGATCGTCAGAAGTCGTATGCGGATTTAAAACGAAAAGACATTGAATATCAGGTTAGAGACAAAGTGTTTCTTAAGGTTTCACATTGGAAAAAGGTGCTCAGATTTGGTCGTAAAGGAAAATTAAGTCCGAGGTTCATCGAGCCGTATGAAATATTCGAACGAATTGGACCAGTTGCATACAGATTGATTTTACCTCCTGGACTTGAAAAGATTCACAACATTTTTTATGTCTCGATGCTTCGATGTTATAGATCTGATCCATTGCACATAATTAATCCATCAGAGGTTGAAATTCAATCTGATTTGAGTTTTGAGGAAGAACCGATTCGTATTCTAGTTCGTGAGGTGAAAGAGTTACGAAACAAAATGGTTCCGTTAGTAAAGGTATTATGGCTCAAGCACGGGATCGAAGAAGCTACTTGGGAACCCGAGAACTCTATGAAAGAACGATATCCTAACTTATTCACTGGTAAGATTTTCGGGGACGAAAATTCCTTATGTGGGAGAGAGTTGTGACAGCCCTAATTTCACCCTAGTCGGAAAGTGGTTTCGGGACCACAAAAGCGAGTCATAAAAATAATTAACCGTCATATTCTATGTTTATTATATGTGAATATACATGTGTGAAAGTTTTATACTTTACTTTTGTCATTTGTATGTAAAATATATTAGTTGGGACTTAAGTGAGACAATTGTGAAATGTGTTAGGCAAATGTAAAAGTGATCTAATAGTACATGTTGTCAAAAAGGTTGGACTTGCATGTCAAATTAGCCAATTCTTTTAGATAGTGGCCAGCAATGTTATTGATTAAAACATATTATATTTATTTTATGTTAATATTTTATATTACAAAAAGGAAATAATGAATAAAGAAAATAAAATATTGATTAGTGGGAGGAGAAACCAAAGTTAGTCCATGTTTGCTCCTCCATTGCCGTAACTAGAAGAAAAAGAAGAAGAAAATCTTTGAGAAATTCGGCTATGGTGGTTGGCTAAATTAAGGTAAGTTGAATGTTAATTCTTGGATTTTTAGCATAATTTGAGTTAGTTATTAAGTTCATTACTTAACCCATGACAAAATTTGGAGTTGTGTGCTGTCTTGAGCATTCGGCCATGGTAGAAAATGAAAGGGGTATATGGTTGTTTTCAAGTTTAATGAATAATTTACAAATGGATGAAAATTGAGATAGTTTAAGATATTTGTAAGTAGTTTAGATGAATGAACAATAATGATAAATCATATTATGTATTCGTGTAATTGCCGAATTTGAACTAGGGAAATTTTTTGAATAATGTTTGTATTTTAAATGATGGAATAGAGTGAATGCTTGGGATGTGTTATGCATGAATTATAAGTTCGATTAATGGCTGTTATATTGCCTTGTCATTTTCGAAAATGTGCTTTGTTAAAGAAATTGAGTGTTGATGTTTAAGTGATGTAAGTATAGGTATATTCCGCTTGTAGTTTTATAAGTGTAATATGAGTATTTTGCTTTGTAAATGAGTACTAAGTATGTTATGAATGGTTCTTATATATGCGTATATACAATGAAATATATTCTTTAAATGATTAGTATATGTATGTGAAATATTATTTCGACACATGAGTTTTTGCATTTGAGTGAAAATGTACTAAGTTTAAATATGTCTTCTTGGCTTTGGAAGTGATTAATAATATGTTAGTGACTATATGAGTATTCGGTCAGAATGATGTTTAAGTACGAATGTATTTATGTGGATGTACTTACAAGTATAACTTGAGATTTAATGGTATTTAGTCATTCTAAATAACCATACTTGTAGAATTTATTAAATACATAATTGGTCTTAACGTAGATATGCATATAACTATAAAGTTGTTAATGCCTAAGTAAGATGTTTGGTTGTGCATGACTAGGGAATATATATATATTCATATGGTGCTTAATAGTTAATCATTAAGTCATATGTACCTTAACCTTATAATATACATGTGTTATATTAAATCGCCTATTTGATAAGAAATTAAATGAATTCAATTGTTTTAAATCAAGCTCAAGAGCAAAGAGGATCTAGATTTGATAAGGGAAAGGAGAAAGCAATCGAATAGCCTATCCACCACTGTTCAAAAATATCCGAGGTAAGTTTTGAGTAATTACAATTACTAAATAATTGATGTAATGAGATAAGCATGATAAATGAATTGCAATCTGTTGTCTCTACTTGAATAAGGTTGTTTAATAAATAACTTGAGTATATGGAATGTAATCGAATGGATATTAGGAGTTAATATGAGATAGTGAAATGGTTATGTGTTCTTGCGTAAAAGTGTTGAATCGAAAGTTATATTGAAAGTGTGTTTTCGTTGTGTGCATATACTCGAATGAAGAAAGTAAAATACAAATGTGATATGTTATTTGAGCCGAATTATCATGTGGATAAATATGCTTAGCTCTCGATATATTATATATCCGGGTTAAATCCCGCAGGCTTCATGCTGGTAATATATATCCGGGTTATATTCCACAGGCTTCGTGTTGGTAATATATATCCGGGTTAAATCCTGCAGGCTTAGTGCTGGTACTATATCCAGGCCTAAAATTCCGCAGACTTTGAGCAAGTAACTGGATTTGGGTTTTGAAACCTGGCAGGCTTAACGCCGGTGATTCGAATGAGATTACAAATTCAAATGATCAAAGTAAACTTTTATCGAATATGTATGATACATGAAAATGACCAGGTACGTATTATATACTGATATGTGAATTGATTGCAAATTGAGTCATTAGTATGAAACAATGATATAATTGTGTGAATGATTAAAATATCTATGAATAAGAGAAATGACCGATTCGATCAATGTCTGCATTATATGAAAATATGTGATTTAAATTAGTTGTATGAGCCATAAAGTAAAGTGAAGCATGTGCTGAAAATTTCTTTGTGTATTTATATGCGGCCAATAGTCTTTATGTGTGGCATACTTGTGTATATTCGTCCTAGTGATTGTAATTAGAGTATGAATTTGGTAATATTCATTGTTCGATTTAAGTGACATGTTTTAATTGTTTAAATGATTAAAACTTACTAAGAATAGTAATGCTTACTTTGTTGCCTAAATTCTCTATTTTTTAGATTTTCTTCGTCAGCTACGGTCTCGGGGATCTCAAAGTCAAAATCGTCCATACTATCTAAGCTTTTTGGTACTCTACTAGTTAAATTTCGATATTGGCATGTATAGGCTTGACTTTTTGTTGTTAAATAATTATCTTTTGATGATGTATATATGTTTAGCCATGCGAAAATGGCTTGATAAGTTACTGTATGTGTTCCAAATGGTTAATGTGAATGTGTGGTTGAGATTTGATTAATGTTTGAAATTTCTGATGTGAATTGAACTTAAGAAATGAATCAATATACCTAATTATCTTGATATGGCTCTTTTGTATATGGTAATACTCTTTAACCCTCCGGCGATGGGTACAGGTTAGGGGTGTTACATTTTATTGTTATCAGAGCTACGATTTAGTCGATTCTAGGACTAACGTAGCGTGTATGAGTCTAGCTATAGATGCCATATAGTGTTAAACGATAGTGTGACTATTTCTGACAGTTAAAAATGTGTTTTCATATAGTAATGGATCCCGATCCCAATCGAGCAGTAGCTGATGATGTTGAGAGTGTAGCGCCTGCTCCCGCACATGGAACAACGCCGATAGACTCTCAACCTATTGCAAGTAATCAGAATGATGAGGCTAGACAGGCTTTCTATAGTGTATTGAATGATTGGTTCAACCAATACATTCGAACCAATACGGCTGTTCCACAACCCCCACTCCCGAATAATACACCCCCTGCACCTACGATACCTTCGGTAACTGATCAGACAAGGTTAAATAAGCCCCTGGTTGACAGAATTCGAAAGCACGGGGCTACTGAATTTAAGGCTACAGATAGCGATGATGCTGAGCAAGCTAAATTTTGGTTGGGCAACACTATCCGAGTGTTTAATGAACTGTCCTGCACACCCGATGAATGCTTAAAATGTGCTATATCTTTGCTACGTGACTCTGCCTATTATTGGTGGATTACGTTGATTTCTGTTGTGCCTAGAGAGCAAGTGACTTGGGAGTTCTTCCAAACTGAGTTTCGGAAAAAGTATATCAGCCAGAGATTCATTGATCAGAAACGGAAAGAATTTCTTGAACTTAAAAAAGGTTCCATGTCGGTTACTGATTATGAACGAAAATTTGTGAGGCTTAGCCGGTATGCCCGAGAATGTGTTTCTTCAGATGCTATAATGTGTAAACGTTTTGAAGATAGATTGAACCAAGATATAAAATTGTATGTTGGCATTCTCGAAATCAGAGAATTTGTAATACTTGTCGAGCGAGCTTGCAAGGCCGAAGAGCTTAGTAAAGAGAAAAGAAAAGCTGAGGTGGGAGCAAGAGAGTTCCGTAAGAAATCTTCGGGAAAACTCTTTCAGCAGTCACCGAAGAAATTTAGAGAGGATTCGGGTCGATCTAAAGACACTTCGGGCTTTTCTAGACAAGACCATAATCGACCCCCAGTGAGTACGCGAGCCACTTCGGTTGCCAGTGTTGGAAACGATCGTCGGGACAGAACAGAGTGCAAGTATTGTGGTAAATGGCATTCGGGGAGTTGTAGATTTCATGACCGCTCTTGTTATAAATGCGGATCAGCCGACCACTTTATTAAGGACTGCCCGAGATTATCTGAACAGAATATGAATCCGAGTGGGAAACTGAGTACTACAACACGAGGTAGACCACCTAGGAATACGGGGAATGCTAGTGGCGGTCAGAGAGTGTCTAGAGATGCTACAACCAGATCCGAGGCTCGCGCTCCAGCTAGAGCTTATGCTATACGCGCACGCGAGGATGCTTCTTCGTCTGATGTTATTACCGGTACTTTCACTCTATTTGATACTGATGTGACTGTTTTGATTGACCCTGGTTCTACTCATTCATATGTATGTGAGACTTTAGCATCCAGTAAGACTCTACCGGCTGAGTCTACTGAGTTCGTAATCCGAGTGTCAAATCTCTTGGGTCGATATGTGTTAGTCAACAAAGTGTGCAGGAAATGTCCCCTGATAATCTGAGATTCCTGTTTTCCAGTCGATTTGATGCTTTTACTGTTGAATGAATTTGATGTTATTCTCGGTATGGATTGGTTGACCGTTCATGATGCAGTTGTGAATTGTAAAAGAAAGACTATTGATTTGAGATGTGCAAATGATGAGATAATTTGAGTTGAGTCTACTGAATTGAACGGGTTACTAGCAGTTATATCCTCGATGTTGGCTTAGAAATATGTCAAAAAGGGGTGTAAAGCGTATCTTGCATACGTACTTGATAGTAACGAATCAGAAAAGAAGCTTGAATCAGTATCAGTGGTTTGTGAGTATCCAGATGTTTTTCCCGAGGAATTGTCAGGGTTACCACCTGTTCGGGACGTAGAGTTTGGTATTGAACTTGTACCTGGGACTACACCAATTTCGATAACGCCGTACTGTATGGCACCAACGGAATTGAAGGAATTGAAAACTCAGTTGCAAGAGTTGACGGATAAAGGTTTCGCTCGACCGAGTTTCTCACCTTAGGGTGCACCAGTATTGTTTGTGAAAAAGAAGGACGGAACCATGAGATTGTGCATCGACTATCGTCAGTTGAATAAAGTGACAATAAAGAATAAATATCCGTTACCGCGTATTGATGATTTGTTTGATCAGCTGAAGGGAGCATCAGTGTTTTCAAAGATAGATTTGAGATCGGGTTATTAGCAGTTGCGAGTTCGAGACTCAGATATACCTAAAACTACTTTCAGAACGAGATACGGTCATTACGAGTTCTTAGTGATGCCGTTTGGGCTCACTAATGCCCCTGCAGTATTTATGGATTTGATGAACCGAATTTTCAGGTAGTGTTTGAAACGGTTTGTAATTGTGTTTATAGATGACATCTTGATTTATTCACGTGATGAAACTGAACACGGCGAGCACCTGAGATTAGTGTTGCAGATTTTACGGGATAAGCAGTTATATGCTAAGTTCAGTAAATGTGAGTTTTGGTTGAGAGAAGTTAACTTTTTGGGACATGTAGTATCCACATCGGGTATTCGAGTTGATCCGAGCAAAATTTCAGCCATACTTGATTGGAAGCCTCCGAGAAATGTTACTGAAGTTCAGAGCTTTTCGGGACTTGCTGGTTACTACAGACGGTTTGTAAAAGGTTTCTCGATGATAGCCACACCAATGAGTAAGCTACTTCAGAAAGATATTAAGTTCGAATGGTCAGAAAAGTGCTAGAAAAGTTTCGACCAACTGAAAACGCTTTTGACGAAAGCCCCAGTGTTAGTGCAGCCCAAATCCGGTAAAGAGTTTGTTATTTACAGTGATGCGTCCTTACATGGGCTGGGTTGTGTATTGATGCAAGAGGGTCGAGTTGTAGCTTACGCATCGAGGCAATTGAAGCCATATAAGAAGAACTATCCGACTTATTATCTCGATTTAGCTGCCATAGTTTTTGCTTTAAAAATATGGCGACATTACTTGTTCGGAGAAAGATGTCATGTATATTCAGATCATAAAAGCCTCAAATATTTAATGACTAAAAAATATTTGAATCTGAGACAAAGACGTTGGCTTGAATTGTTGAAAGATTATGATCTTGTTATTGACTATCACCCTGGAAAGGCTAACGTGGTTGCCGATGCTTTGAGTCGCAAATCATTGTTTGCTTTGCGAGTGATGAATGTTTACTTGTCCGTTTCATCCGATAATGTGTTAGTAGCAGAATTAAAATCCAAACCGTTATTGATTCATCAAATACATGAATCCCAGAAAGTCGACGATGAATTGGTTGCTAAACGAGCTGAATGTGTTGCTAATGTAGATTCAGAGTTTCAAATTGACAACAATGATTGTTTGAGGTTCAGAAGTCGATTATGTGTTCCAAGAAATTCAGAACTTATTTCGATAATTTTGAACGAAGCTCATAATAGTCGAATGTCGATCCATCCTGGTAGCACAAAAATGTACAACGATCTAAAACATCAGTTTTGGTGGCCTGGTATGAAACGAGACATTTCTGACTTTGTTTCGAAGTGTTTGGTGTGTCAACAAGTGAAAGCGAAACATCAAATGCCTTCGGGATTACTTCAGCCGATTATGATACCCGAATGGAAATGGGATCGAATTACGATGGATTTTGTATCTGGGTTGCCATTGTCGTCAAGTAAGAAAGATGTGATTTGGGTTGTTGTTGATAGACTGACAAAGTCGGCTCATTTATTTCCGTACGTACGGATTATTCACTTGACAAACTAGCCGAGTTGTATGTTTCTCAGATTGTGAGGTTACACGGGGTACCTATTTCTATTGTGTCGGATAGAGACCCGAGATTCACATCGCGATTCTAGAAGCAGTTACAAGAAGCATTGGGTACCAAGTTGCATTTTAGCACCGCTTTTCATCCCCAGACTGATGGTCAATCCGAGCGGATCATTCAGATACTCGAGGATATGTTGATATGTTGCATCCTTGAGTTTAGTGGTTCATGGGAACGATATTTGCCTTTGATTGAATTCGCTTACAGCAATAGTTTGCAATCAAGCATTAAGATGGCACCTTACGAGGCTTTGTACGGTCGAAAATGCCGTACACCGTTATTTTGGACCGAGCTTAGTGAAAGTAAAATCTTCGGGGTTTATTTGGTTAAAGATATTGAACAAAAAGTAAAAGTAATCCGTGAAAGTCTGAAAGCAGCTTCAGATCGTCAGAAGTCGTATGCGGATTTAAAACGAAAAGACATTGAATATCAGGTCGGAGACAAAGTGTTTCTTAAGGTTTCACATTGGAAAAAGGTGCTCAGATTTGGTCGTAAAGGAAAATTGAGTCCGAGGTTCATCGAGCCGTATGAAATATCTGAACGAATTGGACCAGTTGCATACAGATTGATTTTACCTCCTGGACTTGAAAAGATTCACAACGTTTTTTATGTCTCGATGCTTCGATGTTATAGATCTGATCCATTGCACATAATTAATCCATCAGAGGTTGAAATTCAGTCTGATTTGAGTTTTGAGGAAGAACCGATTCGTATTCTAGCTCGTGAGGTGAAAGAGTTACGAAACAAAAAGGTTCCGTTAGTAAAGGTAATATGGCTCAAGCACGGGATCGAAGAATCTACTTGGGAACCCGAGAACTCTATGAAAGAACGATATCCTAACTTATTCACTGGTAAGATTTTCGGGGACGAAAATTCCTTATGTGGGAGAGAGTTGTGACAGCCCTAATTTGACCCTAGTCGGAAAGTGGTTTCGGGACCACAAAAGCGAGTCATAAAAATAATTAACCGTCATATTCTATGTTTATTATATGTGAATATACATGTGTGAAAGTTTTATACTTTACTTTTGTCATTTGTATGTAAAATTTATTAGTTGGGACTTAAGTGAGACAATTGTGAAATGTGTTAGGCAAATGTAAAAGTGATCTAATAGTACATGTTGTCAAAAAGGTTGGACTTGCATGTCAAATTAGCCAATTCTTTTAGATAGTGGCCAGCAATGTTATTGATTAAAACATATTATATTTATTTTATGTTAATATTTTATATTACAAAAAGGAAATAATGAATAAAGAAAATAAAATATTGATTAGTGGGAGGAGAAACCAAAGTTAGTCCATGTTTGCTCCTCCATTGCCGTAACTAGAAGAAAAGAAGAAAAAAATCTTTGAGAAATTCGGCTATGGTGGTTGGCTAAATTAAGGTAAGTTCAATGTTAATTCTTGGATTTTTAGCATATTTTGAGTTAGTTATTAAGTTCATTACTTAACCCATGACAAAATTTGGAGTTGTGTGCTGTCTTGAGCATTCGGCCATTGTAGAAAATGAAAGGGGTATATGGTTGTTTTCAAGTTTAATGAATAATTTACAAATGGATGAAAATTGAGATAGTTTAAGATATTTGTAAGTAGTTTAGATGAATGAACAATAATAATAAATCATATTGTGTATTCGTGTAATTGCCGAATTTGAACTAGGGAAATTTTTTGAATAATGTTTGTATTTTAAATGATGGAATAGAGTGAATGCTTGGGATGTGTTATGCATGAATTATAAGTTCGATTAAAGGCTATTATATTGCCTTGTCATTTTCGAAAATGTTCTTTGTTAAAGAAATTAAGTGTTGATGTTTAAGTGATGTAAGTATAGGTATATTCCGCTTGTAGTTTTATAAGTGTAATATGAGTATTTTGCTTTGTAAATGAGTACTAAGTATGTTATGAATGGTTCTTTTATATGCGTATATACAATGAAATATATTCTTTAAATGATTAGTATATGTATGTGAAATATTATTTCGACACATGAGTTTTTGCATTTGAGTGAAAATGTACTAAGTTTAAATATGTCTTCTTGGCTTTGGAAGTGATTAATAATATGTTAGTGACTATATGAGTATTCGGTCAGAATGATGTTTAAGTACGAATGTATTTATGTGGATGTACTTATAAGTATAACTTGAGATTTAATGGTATTTAGTCATTATAAATAACCATACTTGTAGAATTTATTAAATACATAATTGGTCTTAACGTAGATATGCATATAACTATAAAGTTGTTAATGCCTAAGTAAGATGTTTGGTTATGCATGACTAGGGAATATATATATATGCATATGGTGCTTGATAGTTAATCATTAAGTCATATGTACCTTAACCTTATAATATACATGTGTTATATTAAATCGCCTATTTGATAAGAAATTAAATGAATTCAATTGTTTTAAATCAAGCTCAAGAGCAAAGAGGATCTAGATCTGATAAGGGAAAGGAGAAAGCAATCGAATAGCCTATCCGCCACTGTTCAAAAATATCCGAGGTAAGTTTTGAGTAATTACAATTATTAAATAATTGATGTAATGAGATAAGCATGATAAATGAATTGCAATCTATTGTCTCTACTTGAATAAGGTTGTTTAATAAATAACTTGAGTATATGGAATGTAATCGAATGGATATTAGGAGTTAAGATGAGATAGTGAAATGGTTATGTGTTCTTGCGTAAAAGTGTTGAATCGAAAGTTATATTGAAAGTGTGTTTTCGTTGTGTGCATATACTCGAATGAAGAAAGTAAAATACAAATGTGATATGTTATTTGAGCCGAATTATCATGTGGATAAATATGCTTAGCTCTCGATATATTATATATCCGGGTTAAATCCTGCAGGCTTAGTGCTGGTACTATATCCAGGCTTAAAATTCCGCAGACTTTGAGCTAGTAAGTGGATTCGGGTTTTGAAACCTAGTAGGCTTAATGCCGGTGATTCGAATGAGATTACAAATTCAAATGATCAAAGTAAACTATTATCGAATATGTATGATACATGGAAATGAACAGGTACGTATTATATACTGATATGTGAATTGATTGCAAAGTGAGTCATTAGTATTAAACAATGATATAATTGTGTGAATGATTAAAATATCTATGAATAAGAGAAATGATCTATTCGACCAATGTCTGCCATTATATGAAAATATGTGATTTAAAGTATGAGCCATAAAGTAAAGTGAAGCATGTGCTGAAAATTTCTTTGTGTATTTATATGCGACAAATAGTCTTTATGTGTGGCATACTTGTGTATATTCGGCCTAGTGATTGTAATTAGAGTATGAATTTGGTAATATTCATTGTTTGATTTAAGTGACATGTTTTAATTGTTTAAATGATTAAAACTTACTAAGCATAGTAATGCTTACTTTGTTGCCTTAATTCTCTATTTTGTAGATTTTGTTCGTCAGCTACGGTCTCGGGGATCTCAAAGTCAAAATCATCCACACTATCTAAGCTTTTTGGTACTCTACTAGTTAAATTTCGATATTGGCATGTATATGCTTGACTTTTTGTTGTTAAATAATTATCTTTTGATGATGTATATATGTTTAGCCATGCGAAAATGGCTTGATAAGTTACTGTATGTGTTCCAAATGCTTAATGTGAATGTGTGGTTGAGATTTGATTAATGTTTTAAATTTCTAAGTGAATTGAACTTAAGAAATGAATCAATATACCTAATTATCTTGATATAACTCTTTTGTATATGGTAATACTCTTTAACCCTCCGGCGACGGGTACGAGTTAGGGGTGTTTCAAAAGGTGAGTTTCAGGTGAGTTTTTAATCTGATTCAAGCATGTTAAATTACAATAGTTATTTGTATATGATGTTTTCCTAGGTAACTGATGAGCGTATGTGTGTAAGCATCGTAAGATTCTACATGCTTACAAATAAGGTATATGATGTGTTGTATCAATAAGATGATGAATGGTATCAAACATATGTTATTGAGTAACTGTTGAATGTATATATGTGATTCTTGTAAAGTAAATGTATGAGTTTAAGTGAGATATGTGATAAGCATAATATGCAAAATGATTTTGATGTGGTTATGAGTAAAGATGGCATGAATGTGTATTTATGTAATATGTGAATGATGTATGATTGAAAATAATTGGAGATATGAGGGGGTTGGCGGAGTGTAGAGATGATGTAGAATACGAGATTTTTACTACGGTGGTATTCGATGAAGTCTGTCAAGGCAGTAAACATAAAACTTTGGTATGAAAAAGTCTTAGGAAAGACAATGGCTGTGGCATGTTCTGGAAATGGTGGATGAGCCACATTTATCTACTAGAGTTTCTGCGTGTCCTAGGACGATGATGGGCAAATCTCATGCGATAATGGGTAAATCTCATGCGATGATGAGTTTAGAGAAATCCATATCGCAAACACGACAGTTCATGTGGTGCCTTGATGGCATCCAAACAAAACCTTTGTGGCATATTTTGTAGAGCATTTGTGGTGTATTCTGAATAGCGTTTGTGGTGTATTCTGTCTGGACTTTTTGGCGTATTTTGTACATAGCCTTTGTGGTGTATTCTGTAAGGCTTTTATGTTGTATTCAAAGAGGCTTGTGTGGTGTCATATTTGTATGACTTATTCTGTAATGCCTTAGGGTGAAGTCTGAGTTAAGTGCTTTTGTGTTGTGATTTGGGTAAGTTTTGAGACTTCTCTATTAACTACTACTATGAAATGATCTGGTAAGTTTGATGATATTTTTGTTTGGCTAGTTATATGATAGATTATGAAAATAACTTAAAAGAAACTTCTGAAATAGTTTCTAACAATATTATTTGAAAGGTGAATCTTCCATATTAGTCCGTCAGTTCAAGAAATCTAGCATATTTGAAATTATAAGTAGTAAATGTTTGTCAGACCTGAGTTTGTCAATGCCATGTGTTTAAGATTGATTAAGTTCTATAGTATTTGCCAAATCTGAGTGTGTTCCGGCGTTATCTGAAATTTAAGTTGTCTGTCAAATTTGATGTTATTAGGATATGTGATATGATTATTTGGAATTTCTTAAGATGACCTAGAATGTTATTAGATTAAGTTGAAGATTGGGTTGATTTAGAGATATGAATTGGCTGGTGTTCACTCGTTAACAAAGTTCTTTCAAAGTTGAGAAATATATCCTTAAGTAAATAACAAAGTTGTATATTATTATTTTTCAGGTGTGATTAGAACTGCAACTGAAGGTGGTTTTTCCTGCATGTGAGAAAATCTTAATAAAAAACCTATAAATTAAGACATGTTTGTCTTTTTGATGATTTCTAATTTCTATATATTAGGAAGAGATTTGTGATGACTTTCTTGTAATACGTTTATCTTATATTTGGTTTGTACATTTCTTTTCTATCGAATGTAATTTTATCAAAACAAAAGGACTCCTTGCTAATAAAAAGGAAAAATATATTGAGGAGAAAATTTATCAAAATTATAACAATAGCTAGTTTCCATAAAATATTGAAAATTTTCTTTATTTCTATGCTTAACTTATAAATTAGTATCTAAACTATACCCTTTTTTCTTATCTTGATATTTAAACTTTTTTTTTGCTATATAAGGTATCTAAACTACTTATTTTTCCCAAGTTGGGATCTCTGTTGGTTAAACCGTCAAATCAATTTTTTAAAAAAAACTTAACCCATAAATTACTACCTAAACTATGTATTTTTTTCTATTTTGGAGCTGAAATATTTTTTTTTGTTACAAGTGATACATTATGTGGCAAAATAGACAAAAAGCATTATTTTCTTTTATATATATTGTTTTTATTATTTTTTCTTTCTTTAGAATCAAACTGATGGTCAAACTGGTTAGGTCACTAATTCTCAGTTTGATCAGTTCTTCTAATTCTAATCAAATATTATTAAAAATTCAGAAAAATTAAAAATAGAGATAACTAGTTCAATTGTCTTTTTAGCTTGGTTCAATCAATTAGTATCGGTCTGCAAGTCAATTGGTTCAACCCTCTATCTCGATTTAGTTGTGAAAACACTAGTTTTGATCGATGAAATAAATCATTATCATCTCAACCTCAAGAGGGTGAGAGAGAGAGAGAGAGAGAGATACGATGATGATGTAACAAAAAACTAAAAAATATTTTTTAAATTTTATATGATGTGGCAAATTATTATTGACTGGTTTTTCTAACGGATATAACATTTTTGTGTAAAATGGGTAACAAAAGAATATTTGAGGTACCACTTGTAACTTTAGGTGCCAAAATAAGAAAAAAAAATGCATAGTTTAGGTACCAATTTATGGGTCAAACATTTCCTAAAAATAGATTTAATAATTTGACTAACAGTTTGATTAATAGAGATATTGACTTGGGGAAAAAAGTAGTTTAAGTACTACTTGTGACAAAAAAATAAATAAATAACAAGATGAAAAAAATGTATAGTTTAAATGTCAATTTATGAGTTAACCCTTATTTCTAATATATAATATAGTATTAAAAATATTTATATTATTTTACAAATTTAACAATACTCATATTGCATTATATTATTTAATTTTAATATCATTATTCCGTTTTTCATAATTTTTTAAATTATGATATTTCAACCATTTAATTATTTTAAAATAAAATACTTAAATAAAATAATTATAAATAATAACATTTTAAAATGATTGTATTCTAAAATCTTGAAAATTTTAAAATTCCCTATCCAAACAAAGTTCTGTTGATAAAAATTAATATATATATATATAAAATTATTGGACTGATATTTAAAAAATGACATAATTTCAAATTTTTAATAATGTTTACCGACTTAATTTTTGTCAATGTCAGAAAACTTAGTTTAAGGTTGAATTTCTTAAATTGATTCCTTCAAAATTTTAAATCGAAAAATTATCAAGTTGTATGTGGGATTAATAATAAAACCTAACAGTAATTAAAAAAATTAAGGTTTTTTTTTAATAATTAGTACGATGACTAAATTATAAGGTGAGTAGGACGAAGAAATTTGATTGAAGCTTTGTACATGTCATTGATTAGCAAATGATCATGTCCTTAAAAGCAAATATTCCATGGTTAAAATAAACTGTGGCCAACCATGATCTATATCATTAAGTTCCGTTAGCTTATGCATAGTGACTTTATGAGCATTGAGTTCTTATATTTATTAATTTAACTAGTTAATTTTAATTAATAATAGATAAGTATAGTGGAAGGAAAAATAGATAAGGCTTATTTTCCTCATCTCCCTCGCGGTTCTTTTCTTCATTTACGTCCATTAGATTGCTCAAGGAAGGTGAGTTTTAGTTTGAATTTTTGTTGAAGTTCTAGGCTTTGATAGTTGATAAGCATAGCTCAGTTATTAGATTAAGTAATTGATGATGTTTAGTTGAGAAATTGAAGATAAGAACTTTAGATGAAAATTATGTTATAATATTAGCAAGGTAATGGTTTTTATAAGAATAAGCTTGATTTCTCTTAAAAGGCTTTGAAAACATTGTGGAATATTAAGGACTGAATTAAATAAATTGAAAGTTCGAGGTTTCTTGTGGAGAAATATAAAATTAGTTTTCAATCCGATAAAGCAAATCGAAAATTACGAATATTTCGGATATTAAGGCTTATAGGAACTAATAAAATAAATAGAATGTACTCATGTCAATGTTGTGTCAATAGTTGCTTCTAGTTTGTGCTACTATAATTCACTTCCAATAATATGTTCGTAGATTAACTAGTCGTTATAAACAAATATGATTTACATGCCAAGGTACCAAAACTATGAGAGATGATGAATTTGAAATTGTGATTGCTGAATCAAGTTATGAATGGTTGAATTTGTGCTTTCTCTGTATATGCTTGATATATATAAGTATTTAAATCTTGATGCTATGGTTGGATGGGTTATAATGATGATTATAATGATAATGCCCCATTAAACTAAGTTAAATGTAGTCTGAGTGTAGTTTGACATGCCATAAAATTATAGATATCAGTGATTTATCAACTTCAATTCTCAAAGGGTTGTAAGCATCCTTAATTCTCAAAGAGTTGACATGACATATTTTGACATATAGATTGAGTAGTCTCAATTTTTAAAAGGGTCATGGACTTATTTGTGTTAGATCTAAGTATTCATTTTAATGTCTATCGTCGATTAATAGGGGTCGAAATGAGTAAGTAATGAATGATGATAAAATAAAATAGATTTAAGTATTCATTCTAATGTATTTTTGGTGGTGAGTATGAGATTGAAGAATAAAATAGATGGAAAATTAAATTAAGTAAAACAAAAAGCAAGTCTAGTTCTCCACTAAAACTTTTCCATTGTAAAGAAATAAAAAAAAAACACTTAAATAGCTATAAATTTTTTTACCATTATCATGGTATATATAAAAATAATTTAATACAAATAGAGTCAAAAAGTAATTGGAGACATGAATTGCAAGGTATTTTCTGATTCATATTATTGAAGAATTCAAGACCCATTCTTCGTTTGCTTCATATGAAACTGAAGAAGAAAATTGTGGGTACATTAAATTAATTGAATTGAAACAGAAAGCAAGTCTAAGTCATCAATTAAAGGTATAGTAGGACTAACAAATTTCACCCTATCACACGTCATTGAGACATATTCACATTTGAGTCGTAAAGTGATTAATTAAAGAAGAAAATAGAAAGCACAAACATCCATAATCTCTCATTATAAATAACAATGTATTTTACAAATGAGTATGGGGAGCAATGATAAGATTAAATGAAAATTAAAACAAAAGCAAAACAGGCCTAGTACTTACTCCTTAATTAGTGCTTATAGTCAAAAAGTAATTGGACACATCAATTAGAATTGCAAGGTAATTTCTGATTCATATTATTGAAGAATTCAAGACCCATAGCTCATTTGCTTCATATGAAACTGAAGAAGATAATTGTGGGTAAATTAAATTAATTTAAGGTTTAACAGGCCAATCAGATTTCACCCTATCACACGTCATTGAGACATTATTCACATTGGAGCTGTAAAGTGATTAACCAAAGAAGAAAATTGAAAGCATAAACATCCATAACCGCTAATTAGAGCTAACAATAACAAGGCATTTATAAGATTAATCACATCTTTTAAATTTACTAAAATAATTGGTTAAAATTTTACAAGAAAATTGATCGCACTTATAAATAAGATCCCTCATTTAAAAGACATTTATTAAATTTGTCGCTCTAAATAGATGATTCCTATTTTTGTCATCATTTTCTTTTATTAATTTGCTCACCAAAAAAGAAATTTATTAAATTTGTCACTCTACCATTAAAATGGTAATAAAAGACTAACTATGCATTTGCATATATTTTTTCTAGGCTGTCGAAAATAGGAGTAACTCTTATTTGGAGTGATTTTAAAGTGACAAAAATAAGAATGATTACTATTTAGAGTGACCAAAATAAAAAAATTCACAGTGAACATACTATTACCATTTAATGGTAGAGTGACCAATTTAATTAATTTTTTAGTGTCAAAATTATAAAAAAATTTTGGGTGACAAATATAAAAAACGACCGACCCCTATTTAGACTAACTAGTGAGGTAGTTTACCCAAATCAAAAATTGAATTGTGAAGAGCTTAATTTACAATATGTCATTTTTTTATAGTTTTTGCAAATGCTTTAAAAACGATTAGAAATTTTTTTATTAGTACCATATTTGAAATATGAAAATAATTTATATGTTTTAATTATGTTAATTAGTTATTATTATAAGTAATAGTGATTTCTATTAATTACATGAAGTAAAACTATATTTCATATTGGATATATTTAAAATATTTCAATTATAATTTGAATTTTTTATTATAATATTTGAATTGTACTTATCAAAAGCAATAAGTGACATACAGATAATTAATTTTTTTATCATATAAATTTTATATATCCTTAAAATATTTTATTATTATGTTAATAATTATTAAAATTTAAATATATAAAATCATTAAATATATGAAAAAATTAAAGATAAAAGTAAATATAATTTGATAAATTTTAAAAAATAAAAATCCAATTTCAATTTTTTCTCTACAAAATTTTCGTCAACTTATTTGATTTCAATTTCTTAATAGATTCATTTCTACTTTTTCGTTTCATTTTCAATAAATATGAAGAAATACTATTAATACAATGTTTAAAGTAATTTCTCATTTGTTGTTTTCATGAATAGTATTACATTACCTTCATAAAAATATTATTTATTAAAAGAACAATTACTTTAAATATAATTTTATAACATCAAAAATAAAATAATTTTTCATCAAATAAGAAGTTGATCGAATAAAAACATCTTTTTATCCTAAATAGATAATTCAACAAGTTTAAATATTAATTGTTTTATAAACCATTATTAATATTTTTTTTATAATGGATATTAGAAATTTTAACGCCTATAATTTAATTGTCCACAAAGTTTTCTACCTTCACTTTTTTAAATAAATATAATAAAAAAATTATTAATATAATATTTAAATTATAATTACAGTTAGACTCACAAATGTAGAAAAATCAAATTGTGTAAAGATTCTTTTTTGTTATTATTTTCTATATTTATCACAATGTCCCCTTCAGTGGTTATTATAACCATCATTGTAACGATCCGGAAATCAATGATGTCGAAAAATACGGTTTTGGGATCCTGTTTCCATGATCCAAGCTCATAAATATTTTTATTATATTATGAATTGAATTTTGAATAAGTGATTTTACCAAATTAGAGATTAATTAAGGTTCAGGGACTAAATCATAAATTCCAATCACTATAGATTTTTAATTAGAAAATGGCTTGAGAACCTAAATTGCAATTAATTAAATGACTAAAATTTGCAATTAGACCTTGTTGGAATTTATAATTGTGGATGGTAAGGACTATGTATGTATATAAATAATTAAAATTAAAATTGAATTAATAACTTAAATTTAATTAACTAAATGTAATAAACATAAAAATAGGGATGGTGGATGAAAACAACATTTTCATCATCTCTTTTCATTTTTTACCTGAAGCTAAACAAAGAAAAACTAATGAGAACTTCAAAGTATTCGACCCAATTTTGGTAAGGGTAATTTAGTTATTTTCTTGTAATTTTTATGGTTTTAGGTCATAGGAGCTTGATTTAACTAGCCCATGTACTAATTTGTGAAACTATTAAAGTTTTAGGAAGTATCATTAATGAATTCTTGATGTTTTAGATGTTAAATTGATATATTTTAAGCTTAGAGGTGAAAATTAACTAAATTGTGAAGTTAATTGATAGTTTCATACATTAACGATTAAACTAAATAAATTGAAAATTTAAATGTAGAAATGAGAAATAGGAGGTTCCTAATGGTTAATAGTGAACACCGATTTCAATTTGAAGCTTTAGATTGAAAGTTATGTTAGTTCCAGTTTTAGGGACTAAATTGAATAAATTGTAAAGTTTGAATAAAATGAAAATTGATTGCAAGTTGGTTGTTTATTGATAGTTCTATGTGTTTATGTTCATCCGTAGCTAATGTCAATCCGGATTCCTCAAAAAGGAAGGAAAAATCCAAAGTCGTCGACGAATAGCTCAGAAATTACAATATGTATTTCTATGACTTAAGTCTTATTTAATTTCCGTGCTTTCATGCTATTTCACATACGAGCATGTGTAAATACATTAATCAATCTATTTTAGTAAATATTAAGTATACAGAAGCTTAAAAATAATTTGGGCATGAATAGGGATCAATTTGAAAAAAAAAGCTGAAAAAAATCTGAAAATGGGGGTCACACGGCTGTGTGACAAAGCCCAAATCATGTAGCTCAAGATGTGACCGTGTGGCCAAACCATGTAACAAACTATGCCCGTTTAATTTGTCGTCTGATTGTGTAACTCTCTATGACTATGTAGACCTTGGTCACACGGTCGTGTCGCTGGTTGTGCCAAACCCACACCAAAATATAATAGGCCATATGGCTGTGTGGAGTGACTGTGTGGTAGACCATGTGTCAGCCCGTGTGTACTTGAAAAGTGTATTTTAAACCAAGCTATTCAACTATAGAATGCTTATTCTCCAAGCTATGATTTAAGTCAAATTTCAACCTATTCAAAAGCATTCAATTCAAGTAAAAAATGTCACTTATAACAATTATCCTAAGTGCCTAACCAATATGTCACAATTGGCACCTCAATCAACAATTCAAACCTAATTAAATGATCCTACTCAATCATATCATTATGTCTTCAATGGCACATCAAACAAACCAAGCCAAACATAAATAAGAATAACCATTTAACCATTTCACAAATGATCTTCATATTAGCTTAATGACCTAGATACCAAAAACAACCAAAAACATCCAAGTAACATAGGTATAGATATCAAACATACCAAAAATTTTCTAAGGCCTAGCCTAAACATACCATTCCCAAACACCAACCAAAATACAACACAAAGCCTAATATTATCTCAACCATTTGAACATCATATATATAACTCAAGCAAACTATCAAAATATCAACCAAATAACTAATACAATCACACACACATATACATACACTAATATGTGTACACTTGTAAAGGATTCAAAATAGCATCAAGATACAAAACAAATCATATTAACTACAAGATTTCCTAGATACATGCTAGGACCAAAATAAAAGCATCACCAACACTTGAGTCCTGGATTTTTGTTAGATGTTGAGTCGATGATTGTATAGCTAAATACCTAACGTGCGCACGGGAAAAAAAACTATACACTGAGTATAACTCAATGGTATTTCTATAATCCGAACATTTAAATCATATTATAAATCTTAATGATGCATAAACTTAATAAAGATGACATGCAACACGTAAATTCAATAAAATAAATCATATAGTCATTCAAACCATATTACATATTCATTATAACAACCAATTCATTTATGCTATATCATACTTTCTTAGTTCATATCAACATATTTCCTCGATACCAAAACTTGGCAATTACATTACATAAATCATTTGGTAACTCAATCATGTAATGGAACAATTCATATCACTTTACAATTTTCATATTTCCATTGAACATAATCAATCTATGTTCGTAGCTCAATCCATAATTTCATTCCACTCCATTTCATATATTTCACTTTCATTTCCATCATTTTCCATTTAAATATCAATATTTTGTTTTTACCATTTATTTCCCTATTAACATGACTCGGAGTTTGATGGATATATGGATCCAACCAAAACACCAGTTTGACACTTAGTGCCTCATCAGATAAATCTGAAGTAAATAGTTGCGCCCAACGCTATAATTAAGTTGACACCTAGTATTTCATCGGTTAAACCGAAGCAAATTGGCACCAAATGCCTCATCCACTCGTGGTCGAAGTAACCCTAAGCTCTTCCTATTCTATGGCATGCCAACTATATCCGACTTTACCCGAACAGTTAATAGGGTTTCCATTTTATATGTTTCATTATCAACAATTATCTCAATTCACACTTAGCTTAAATCTTAAACACATTTAATTAACATATAACAATAATAGATCATCACATACATATTCAATTTTACGTTTGTATAAATATACACACTTTTCATACTTATTCAATTTAGTCCTTAAATATATCAATCAATCCAATTCAGCTCAATTCATTTCATTATCACAAATGACTCACCTCGTAACTTACCATACAAAAACAGTTCATAATGCAACAATTTATGAAGAGTTCAAATTATAGAAACACAAACAGTAAACTCCAAGCTATTCGTTGACGACTTTGTCTTTTCCTTTCTTTTTCGAGAAATCTGGGTCGATGTTAGCTATGGAGTATGATGCGGTCGTTGAGATCACAAAAAATAACCTATTCCCTGTAAAATGATAAAAATAGAAAAAGAACAGTAAAGGGGAAGTAGGGTCGAATCCTCAGGGACCGTATTATACGAATGCTTATTTCTCAAAATCCTGGGCAGAATCGTGCCCAAGAAAACCTACGTTCCTGGAAAAAAAATAAAAAAAAAAGAATTTAAGAATTGATTTTGGAAGTGAAAATAAAATAAAAACAGAATTTAAAGTTTACTGAAATTATGATTATAAAAATAATAAAGGGACTTGTAATACCCTGAAAATTTTTACAGTAAGATATGATCCTTGATATAGTAAAATAAGGAAATAAAGTGACAAAAAGGGAAATTTTGAGTTATGTCAATATTGAGAAGTATATTATAATATATTAATTCAAGAAAGGACTAAATTGTAAAAGTGAGAAAAGTTTTGTTGCACAAGAGTAAATATTCGTAATTTGAAGGGTTAAAGTGTAAATATGAAAAAGTTGAAGGACCAATAGTGTAAATAATTTAAGAGTGGAATGATCTAGAAACTAAGGAAAATGGATGAATTAGGACCAAATTGAATAGATGAAGAACTATGAGGGACTAAATTGCAATTTTACCAAATTAAATGATGACTCAAGGATGGAATTTTAAAAGATAATGAAGGGAAAAATGGTCAATTAGAAGAGAGAGAAATCTAGAAAGTAATAATGATGCTAAAGATATTTTGATATTTTATAATTATTTAATTAGATAAATATTATTTTATTAATACTTTAATAAGATATTTTATTATTATTTTATTAGTATATAAAGAAAGAAAGATGAGAAATTCTCATCCATATTTTCCCATGCACTAACGTGAGAGAAAGAGAGGAAGAAAGAAAGTTTTTCTTTCTTTACAATTTGGTCCTTTTACCAAAAATTCACCATTTTCACCCAAAAATCAAATGAATTTCCATAGCTACCAAGAGACAAAAATGTTAAGGAGAGCATGGGGAGTTAGAATATCAAGTTGGATTCAAGAAATAGAAGCTGGAGGAGAGAGAAAATCAAGTTAAAGATTAGTATCAATAGAACAAGGTAAGTATATCAAGATTTCAATATGTTTTTAAGTTTGTTATTATTGACAAAGCATGGAAATAATGTTATAGTAGAGTTTTCTTACATAAGGTCCTATGTTTTTGATATGTTAGTGAAGAGAAAATAAGAGAAAGTGATGAGAAATGGTGTAGAAAAAGAAAATAAGGGTGTTATAACATGGTAATTAATAGCTTGCACAAAAATAGTTTGGACAGCAGAAGTAGACTAAATTTGAAAAATCACCATAAATTGTAGAAATCGAATTAGAATATGAAAAAAATATGGAATTAAAGATTATTGAGTATAGTTTCTCATAGAAGAAATATTGTAAGCAATGGATTCGTAAATTTTGAGATATAATGAATTTTGTGAGACAAGGTCAGAATGAATTTGGGTCCCCTGTTCTGACTTTGAAAAATCATAAAATATTGAATAAAAATAATTAGGGGCTTAAATTTATATTTATAAAATCCTGAATGAGTCTATTTTTAATAGAAACAAACAATAACATCATTTTAATCCTTTATGAGGAGATAATTAATTTTTGGTGAAGAGGGGTCAGAACTGTCACACAGCAGAACAGGGGTAACTTTAAAGAATAAACTGTACTTATTGGCTAAACCAAAAATTCTGAAATTTTTATGGTAAGAATATATATGAGTCTAGATTCATGGAAAATTATTTGATATTAATTTGGAGTTCTATAGATCCAGATATAAATAATTTAGTGACTATGATGCAGATAGACAGCTTGAATATTCATAAAAGTAAATAATAAAAATTATGGATAATGTTACTTACAAGTGTGTTATCTACATTAAGGATGTGGAATGGAGAGGAGGAGGAGGAAAAATATGTATGAATATTCATCTAGAATGGCTAACTTGCATATTTTAGGCTCAGAGATTAAATTGAATAAAAGTAAAACTTTATGGGCAATTTTGTAAACATGTCAAAAATAACCAAATTGCATGAAATGGATTATTTTATTATTTAAATTACAAAATTGAATGAAATTATTAATTTAGTTCAAGATTAGGGGAAAACATGTTTTAGGGATTAAATTGAAAAGTGATGAAATTATGAAAAATTCTGATATTTTATAGAATTCATGGATTTTTAGCAATATATATATGAGAATAATAGCTGGAAATAAGGATTAAATTGCAAGAATTTTATTTTCCTGACCCTAAAGATGAAATTGTCATTAATTAAAAGTTTAGGGGCAAAATGGTAATTTTGCCTAGAGCATTAATTAAATGCATTAGAATATGAAATGAATGAAAATGATGATTAAATTTATTTATAAATATCCGGACGACTCAAATATGAGACTTGATCGTGGAAAAGAAAAGATATCACATTAATGGAATTATAAACACAAACAAGAAATGAGGTAAGTTCGTGTAACTTGAATTATATTCTTAAATGCCTGAGATTGTATGTTATTTATGTGAATATGATTTGAATGTTCATTGTATGAAAATTTATGAAACATTGATAAATTTGATAAAAGGAGAAGAAATCCCGGTTGAATGAAAGGAAAATTCGATGGATCTCTGAAAAGGAATTGACGATAAAAAGGATCTAGCCCGGACGGGTGATCCTATCCTGCTATAGCCCTCCCGAAGAATATGTGTAAAACGGATTTAGCCCGGACGGGTAATCTGAATTAGGGTCTGAATTTAGCCTGGACTGGTAATTAAGATCCAAGCTCATTAGAGTAATTGTCGTTGCAGGGGATTTAGCCTGGACTGGTAATCCCACTGTAAGGATGAGGTTCGCGGGAGTGTGCTCTCTGATATGAAATGTGTAAGACAATGGTTGAAAGATACCATGGCAACCTGTGTGTAAGACCATGGTTGAAAGATACCATGGCAACCTGATATGAAATGTGTAAGACCATGGTTGAAAGATACCATGGCAACCTGATATGAAATGTGTAAGACCATGGTTGAAAGATACCATGGCAACCTGATATGAGATGTGTAAGACCATGGTTGAAAGATACCATGGCAACGTGACATGAAAAGAATAAGACCATGGTTGAAAGATACCATGGCAACATGACAAAAAATGAGAAAGACCATAGTTGAAAGACACTATGGCATCACGTCAAAGATAAATAAGACCGTGGATAGGAGACGCTATAACATCTGTTGAACAATTGATATTCAGGTAAAATGTATCAGATGACGAATGGTTATATGAAATGGTTGTGTGAAATGTTTACAAGAACTGGTCATATGGAAATATATGTACAAAAGCGTTGCATGAAATAATTATGAAAATGGATAAAAGAAATAAGTATGAATACATGGAATATAATTTATGTTAAGTTTGATATAAGCTATTACCAGAATAAATATACATAAAATATATGGAAATGATTGAGCATAAAATATTGATATAATGAAATGAATGATATATGCTTGTGAAGAAACCGTAAGAGCATGATATGTTTCATGACATGTACATATATGATTATCTTTGATATGTTGATACAAGGAAATTATGTAATTGAGACTATTATTAAACTCAAGTTCGACATGTCGAGAAAATAGATATATCAATGTTGAATTTATATGAGATATGTGCAAGTATACTAACAATATTGTTGTTTGATGCTTATACAAGTGCCAAACTGTTGATTGAATGGTAATATATTTATTTTATATGATGCATTGAATCAGTAAGTATTTTAATTTTTTTAAGTGATCTGCAAATGGTAGTAATGCTCTGAAACCTTGTTCTGGCAGCGGATACGGGTTAGGGGTGTTACATTTAGTGGTATCAGAGCTACGGTTTAGTCGGTTCTCGGACTAAACGTAGTATATGTGAAGTCTAAAAACGCATGTTATTATAATATGTGATAGTATGATATCTCCCGACTCTGATGAGATTTGTTTTACTTATAAAATGAGATGCTTTCTAACCCTAGATAATTCTGATAATGCTAAAAACGATACTCAGGTATATGAGTACATAGTTGATTAGAATGAATCGGAATTCATAAAGGTATGAATAAATACATGTCGATGATGAATGTTATGTATATTATTAAAAGTAAATTATATTGCTACACGAAATATTGTGCTGATGACTAAATTACAAAATATATAAAAGTGGTATATGAAGTACATGATAAGGATTATTAGTAAATTATGGATGAATAGTGAATTTTGAAAAATATTACATGTATTAAAGGTAGATAAGACATAAATAAACGGATTATTGGTACAAGGATTAAATTGTAAAGCATGTAAAAGCATTATGCGAAAGGTGTAAAAGTGATATGCGTGCATGAAATAATTTGCTCAAGTAGACAAGATTAGAACTACTAGAAAATTAAGGGACCTCAACATGCTCTCTGATTACTAGCACATTAGTGCTATCTGATTATTAGCATATTCAACACATTCGTACTCTCTGTATAGCACTTCAGTGTTCTCTGTTTAATAGTGCATAATAACGCACCTCTATATAAGTCCCGTATATCCGAAGTGTTCTATCTAGTCTACTGGGCCTCTGCTAAGTAAAAAGTAAACAATTTTCGTTATGAGGAAAAAGATTATCTCTGAGTAAAAATGTTAATTATGATGAAGCAGAACTCGTAAAAGTACAGATAAATGTTTTATAGTACTTGAGAATGATAAATGTTATATGAGTAAATACATGAAAATTAAATTACGAGGCTTTACGATCTATACCCCTTTACTAATACAGTTATATGCAATGAAAGTCATGAGATTTATATTGATTAAGTTCAGAAGCGGAAAGTGAAAAGCTCAATGGTTGAACAATTGATAATGCAGTCAGAACTGAGAATGAGTTAATAAGTAAAGATGGGTTCTGAATAGAGATATCAAATTTTTCTTAAACTAGTTGAGATATACAATATCACTGTTAAAGAAAGAAGTTATTTATGGGAAAATCAATTTATTTAAATATGGTATTTACAGAATAGTTAACTGAAAATTTCTTCCGAATTAGTTTTTTTGGGGTGAAATAAATAATGTGAAATTATTGATGACTATACTAGTCAATAGATTGGTGAATAAATTGCAAAAATATTTGAATATAGCCGTTATAACTGGGTATATTATAGTAAATTTTTTTTTGGGGATTTTATATGGGTATCTTATATATATACTGATATTTTCAGAGGCATATGGAACTGTTCATGTTTGGATGCTATAATCAATATATGGAAAGGTTGGATAAATATGCTAATAGACAGAAATTATCGCAAGTCTGATTAATTCACAAGTGGTACTACTCTATCTTTCTTTGGTTTTCCAAGACAATATATGTGATAGAACACTTGATAATAAGATTCATATGATATTATTTTCTATTTCTGTTGGTAGAAGCTCTGAAAGGCAAATGTGAAATATTGTATTGAAAATAAATTGTGAAATGAAAGGATAGAGAATGGATATAAATGATAAACTAGGTAAATATGTACAGAAAGAAACTATAGAACTACAGAAATAATGAAATTCATGATCAAAAGAGAACAACGAAATTTCGAGGACAAAATTTATTTAAGGGGGAGAGAAATGTAATACCCTAAAAATTTTTACAGTAAGATATTATCCTTGATATAGTAAAATAAGGAAATAAAGTGACAAAAAGGGAAATTTTGAGTTATGTCAATATTGAGAAGTATATTATGATATATTAATTCAAGAAAGGACTAAATTGTAAAAGTGAGAAAAGTTTTGTTACACAAGAATAAATATTCATAATTTGAGGGGTTAAAGTGTAAATATGAAAAAGTTGAAGGACCAATAGTGTAAATAATTTAAGAGTGGAATGATCTAGAAACTAAGGAAAATGGATGAATTAGGACCAAATTGAATAGATGAAGAACTATGAGGGACTAAATTGCAATTTTACCAAATTAAATGATGACTCAAGGATGGAATTTTAAAAGATAATGAAGGGAAAAATGGTCAATTAGAAGAGAGAGAAATCTAGAAAGTAATAATGATGCTAAAGATATTTTGATATTTTATAATTATTTAATTAGATAAATATTATTTTATTAATACTTTAATAAGATATTTTATTATTATTTTATTAGTATATAAAGAAAGAAAGATGAGAAATTCTCATCCATATTTTCCCATGCACTAACGTGAGAGAAAGAGAGGAAGAAAGAAAGTTTTTCTTTCTTTACAATTTGGCCCTTTTACCAAAAATTCACCATTTTCACCCAAAAATCAAATGAATTTCCATAGCTACCAAGAGACAAAAATGTTAAGGAGAGCATGGGGAGTTAGAATATCAAGTTGGATTCAAGAAATAGAAGCTGGAGGAGAGAGAAACTCAAGTTAAAGATTAGTATCAATAGAACAAGGTAAGTATATCAAGATTTCAATATGTTTTTAAGTTTGTTATTATTGACAAAGCATGGAAATAATTTTATAGTAGAGTTTTCTTACATAAGGTCCTATGTTTTTGATATGTTAGTGAAGAGAAAATAAGAGAAAGTGATGAGAAATGGTGTAGAAAAAGAAAATAAGGGTGTTATAACATGGTAATTAATAGCTTGCACAAAAACAGTTTGGACAGCAGCAGTAGACTAACTTTGAAAAATCACCATAAATTGTATAAATCGAATTAGAATATGAAAAAAATATGGAATTAAATATTATTGAGTATAGTTTCTCATAGAATAAATATTGTAAGTAATGGATTTGTAAATTTTGAGATATAATGAATTTTGTGAGACAAGGTCAGAATGAATTTGGGTTCCCCTGTTCTGACTTTTAAAAATCATAAACAATTTAATAAAAATAATTAGGGGCTAAAATTTATATTTATAAAATCCTAAATGAGTCTATTTTTAATAGAAACAAACAAGAACATAATTTGAATTCTTTATGAGGAGATAATTAATTTTTGGTGAAGAGGAGTCAGAATTGTCAGACAGAAGAACAGGGGTAACTTTAAAGAATAAAATTTACTTATTGGCTAAACCACAAATTCTGAAATTTTTATGGTAATAATATATATGAGTCTAGATTCAGAGAAAATTATCTGATATTAATTTGGAGTTCTATAGATCTAGATATAAATAATTTAGTGACTATGATGCAGATAAACAACTTGAATATTCATAAAAGTAAATAATAAAAATTATGGATAATGTTACTTACAAGTGTGTTATCTACATTAAGGATGTGGAATGGAGAGGAGGAGGAGGAAAAATATGTATGAATATTCATCTAGCATGGCTAATTTGCATATTTTAGGCTCAGGGACTAAATTGAATAAAAGTAAAACTTTATGGGCAATTTTGTAAACATGTCAAAAATGACCAAATTGCATGAAATGGATTATTTTATTATTTAAATTACAAAATTGAATGAAATTATTAATTTAGTTCAAGATCAGGGGAAAACATGTTTTAGGGATTAAATTGAAAAGTGTTGAAATTATGAAAAATTCTGATATTTTATAGAATTCATGGATTGTTATCAATATATATGAGAATAATAGCTGGAAATAAGGATTAAATTGCAAGTATTTTATTTTTCTGACCCTAAGGATGAAATCATCATTAATTAAAAGTTTAAGGGCAAAATAGTAATTTTGCCTAGAGCATTAATTAAATGCATTAGAATATGAAATGAATGAAAATGATGATCAAATTTATTTATAAAGATCCGGACGACTCAAATATGAGACTTGATCGTGGAAAAGAAAAGATATCAGATTAATGGAATTATAAACACAAACAAGAAATGAGGTAAGTTCATGTAACTTGAATTATATTCTTAAATGCTTGAGATTGTATGTTATTTATGTGAATATGATTTGAATGTTCATTGCATGAAAATTTATGAAACATTGATAAATTTGATAAAAGTAGAAGAAATCCCGGTTGAATGAAAGGAAAATTCGATGGATCTCTGAAAAGGAATTGACGGTAAAAAGGATCTAGCCCAGACAGGTGATCCTATCCTGATATAGCCCTCCCGAAGAATATGTGTAAAATAGATTTAGCCCGGACGGGTAATCCGAATTAGGGTCTGAATTTAGCCTGGACTGGTAATTCAGATCCAAGCTCATTAGAGTAATTGTCGTTGCAGGGGATTTAGCCTGGACTGGTAATCCCACTGTAAGGATGAGGTTCGCGGGAGTGTGCTCTCTGATATGAAATGTGTAAGACCATGGTTGAAAGATACCATGGCAACCTGTGTGTAAGACCATGGTTGAAAGATACCATGGCAACCTGATATGAAATGTGTAAGACCATGGTTGAAAGATACCATGGCAACCTGATATGAGATGTGTAAGACCATGGTTGAAAGATACCATGGCAATGTGACATGAAAAGAATAAGACCATGGTTGAAAGATACCATGGCAACATGACAAAAAATGAGTAAGACCATAGTTGAAAGACACTATGGCATCACGTCAAAGATAAATAAGACCGTGGATAGGAGACGCTATAACATCTGTTGAACAATTGATATTCAGGTAAAATGTATCAGATGACGAATGGTTATATGAAATGGTTGTGTGAAATGTTTACAAGAACTGGTCATATGGAAATATATGTACAAAAGCGTTGCATGAAATAATTATGAAAATGGATAAACGAAATAAGTATGAATACATGGAATATAATTTATGTTAAGTTTGATATAAGCTATTACCAGAATAAATGTACATAAAATAAATGGAAATGATTGAGAATAAAATATTGATATAATGAAATGAATGATATATGGTTGTGAAGAAACCGTAAGAGCATGATATGTTTCATGACATGTACATATATGATTATCTTTGATATGTTGATACAAGGAAATTATGTAATTGAGACTATTATTAAACTCAAGTGCGACATGTCGAGAAAATAGATATATCAATGTTGAATTTATATGAGATATGTGCAAGTATACTAACAATGTTGTTGTTTGATGCTTATACAAGTGCCAAACTGTTGATTGAATGGTAATATATTTATTTTATATGATGCATTGAATCGGTAAGTATTTTAATTTTTTTAAGTGATCTGCAAATGGTAGTAATGCTCCGAAACCCTATTCTGGCAGCAGATACGGGTTAGGGGTGTTACAGGACTTTTAAGTGAAAAGAAATTCTTATGGGAAAGTTCCAGCCTTCGGTTGTCTCATTCCGCCTTGGGCTCAATCCTTGGCTTTTGGATGATCCTTCTCGACTCAAGTAAGCCAGTTATAGTGGAAGAGGACGCCTACGACCACCAGCTCCAAAGATTAGACTTACCATTTTTAAGGAACCTGACTCTGGCCAGTAATCTATGCTAGATCAACGTTTCTCAATGGTGAATCTCACGCCATTTTGTCTCTTTGGCTCACCAACCTCTGACGCAGTAAGTTAACGAACCGACTATGCAATCCTTCCAAAACATACAAAGCGGTCGCCTTCGCATATGCTGAAAAGCTTACTTCTTAAGGGCCATGGACTAAAGCGTCAACCCGTAGTGCGGAGAAACGATGAATACTTGGCGAGAAGGCTAAGTACGGATTCTAGGCCTCAAGAATCCTTTTTGGGGAAATATTGACAACTTTTGGCTAGAAGGGTTTTAGTGGCTCATGATAATGGTGGGAAAGCAAATAAAATTATGGAAAAAAATTTATTGAAAGAAAAAATATGGAAAGAACAAAAGACTTTTGGGGGGAGTGTTTACAGAAAAAGATGCTCCCAAATAGAGTCACTTCACCCCCTATTTGTAGTGCTAGGGAGATAGTCTAATTGAACTTAAATTCTAAAAAGATAAATACATTTAATTAAAGATAAACAAAGATAATTAAAATAAAATCCTAAATTTGAATAATCCTAATAATTATCTTAATATTAATTATCCTAATAGAATAAAATAAAATAGAGTCTTCCAAAATAAAATCTCTTCTATTTGCTTTTAAGTCCTTGTGCCTTCCATGTTCGCACTTTTGGCACCATATTTGTCCCACATTGCATATTGGCCCATTTAATCTCCAAATTGACGCTTTTTCCCTTGAATTTACTTTTCGCATCCAATTTAGTCCCTAAAAGATAAAAAGACATAAATAGCTCAAATTAGTAGGCTCAAGCTCAAAATAAACACATGATTAATATATAAAAACACGTCTTTTTTAGAGTATTATCAAATTCCCCCTTACTTAGCCCATGCTTGCCCTCAAGTATGGTTCCTATCGACTGTGAAAGCTAGATTCTGCCATAAAAGAAATATCACTCCAAAGTTTCATAAAAATTAGTTAAAAATGCATATGAAAAATAAAGAGACCTCTAGGCTTGCTTTAAGTAAAACAGAAAAAGTATTCCAATTAATTCACACAAAAATTAAGATCGACTTGAGTTATGCTATTTAGGTAAATTACCAAACCTACTAAGACGCCTTAATTATTTCCTCCTTTCGTCCCCGAAGTGCAACTTTATTAGTACTTATTTTTTTTCTTTTTTTTTCTCTTTTTTTCTTTTTTAAAAAAAAAATTATTATTATTTATTTACTTAGGAATATATTAAACCTTTTGACGCGAAGAAAGATGACAACCCAAGTACCCCACCTCGGTTACTCAGCCCAACATACTCCTAAAATTATTTATTTCCGGTTAGCGGAGTTTTACTTGTCACGTCACACAACTTTTTGACACGAAGTAGAATGACAACCCAAGCACCCTACCCCGGTTACTCAGTCAGTCACGATTTGAGCCATACTCATAACCTCGGCTAGCGGAGTTTTACTTGTCACGTCACACAACTTTTTAACGCGAAGTAGAATGACAACCCAAGCACCCTACCCCAGTTACTCAGTCAGTCACGATCTAAACTGTACTCATAACCATGGAAAACTTTTATTAAAAATTAAATGATATTTAAAATTCTTGAGAACTCAGGAGAGAAAAAATTTAAGTTCAAAAATAAGTTTCAATAATCACATAATAGCCATGAACATTAATTAAGCACACAATCATTTTAAGTGTTCACTTTATATTAAACTTGATCAATTTTACGAAAAAGCAAGATAGAATTAACCCTATTAATCACAATTATTTTTAGCCTAATAAAAATAAAACAGTGGAGATGGCATCAATTATGGGAAAAATCATAACTTCCTTAGAAGGTAAGAATCATGCTTGTAGGTCAAACAGTAGGCAAAGTCATGGTTAAATTCTTGGGCATGAAAAGAGGCAAGATATTCTTAAAATAAATAGGCAGAAACGAGCACAAAACAGCAGTAACATTAATATAACAGCAAAAATAGCAGATAATAACAGTAACAACGAAGAATGCCTCCCCCCACTTAAAACACATAGTCCTCGATGTGAAAGCAAAAGGAGAACAAATAGGTGGAGAAAAAAAAGTTTAGAAAAACTCCCCATGTAGTTTCCGTCAATAGGCGCACACGGTGGAGAAGAAGATGGCGAAATGGAAAGAGGTGGAGACGGGGTGGGTGACGTGGCAACGGCGGTTCAACTTCGAGTTCTCACCATGGTGGCTGAGAAATCGGCGGTGGGTGGTGGAGGATAAAGGAGTTGGCAGTTATGGAGAAATTTGGGAAAAAAATGTAAGGTTTGGGGGTTTTATTTGCTGAAAAGAGGTGTTTGGCTGCAAGTTTTGGGGATTCTAAGGCTGGAATAGGACTGTTTGGCTGCAGAGATATAGCATTCTGGGCTGGAATAGAACTGTTTGGCAGTAGGGATATGGCATTTTGGTGCACACTTTCTATTTTTTTTCTTCATATTTTCGCTCCATTTCACCTAGATGGAAGAAGAGAAATTTATTAATATTTAACTAAAATAAAATAAAATAATAAATAATAAATAATAAATAATAAAAGAAAAGAAAGAAAAATAATAAATAAAAATAAAGATTGGGTTGCCTCCCAACAAGCGCTTGTTTAACGTCGCTAGCTTGACGCTTCAACTAGAATTGGAATTGTTCCAAATAAATTCTTTCATTTGTATGGGTTTGGAAATTCTCCTTTTTTATCACATCCACCATATTTGGGTTTAATCGTCCTTGCGCCTCTTTCCTTAGTTTCATACTTTCCTCGAAAGGGTTGATCCCTTTTAAGTAAGCAATGGTCTCATGATTCTCCAAAAATGTGAATTTGAAACGCTCGAGAAGTGGTTTTAATTTCGGATCTGGTGCCTGCACAACAGAAGGTAGAAGTTTAGTATCCATAGGAGCCAATAATTTATTTACAGATTCAAAATCATCAAACATCATTTTAGGTTTATCTCCATAAGATGACTCAAAAGTTTTTTCTACTGATGAGTCAATTATGTCGACACGGTTTACGTCCAAGACTTCACTTGGGTGACTAATAGTGCCATAAACGTTAAACTTCACGATCTCCCCGTCAAACTCCATTGTGAGGGTTCCGCTTTGTACATCAATCTTAGTATTCGCAGTACTAAGGAAAGGTTGCCCCAACAAGATGTCTGAAGACCCAGGAGTGTTATCCTCCTCCATTTTTATCACATAAAAATCTGCAGGGAAGATAAGCCCATTGAATTTGACTAATACGTCCTCGAGGACCCCTTCGAGATGCACAATGGACCTATCTGCCAACTGAATGGTAACACCTGTCTTTGTCAAAAAACCCGCGTTAAGTGATTCATAAATAGAATAAGGCATTACATTTATGGAGGCCCCTAAATCTCACATAGCCTTTTTAATTCCTAAATGGCCAATTTTGCATGGAATAGCGACCATACCCCTATCTTTGCATTTAACCGGTATTTTTCGCTGTAGAACTGCGGAAACATTCTCACCAACACTTACCTTTTCATTACCTGTTAGTTTTTGTTTGTTGGTGCAAAGTTCTTTGAGGAACTTGGCATACCGCGGAATCTGTCTAATGGCATCTAACAGTGGTAAGTTGATTTTAACATTCCTGAATGTTTCGAGGATCTCCTTGTCTTCCTTACTTTTTCGACACTGATTTAATCGTCCTGGGATTGGAGGTTGGATTTTCGGCAGTGGGGGTTTCTCTCGGATCTGTTCGTTGTTTTCTGGAATTTCTTGGGCGATTTCTTAACCAAGATTCTTGCCAGGAACTGGTTCCAGGACCTTTTCGCTTCATAATGTTACTGCATTCGCATTCTGCCTCGGGTTTGGTTCTGTATGTGATGGCAGTTTCCCTTGAGAGTTTAATTTCTCAATTGATGTGGTCAACTCCCTTATCGATGCTTCGGTTTTCTGCTGAAAACCCTTCATTTCTCTTTGGAAATTGAGAGTTTGCTGTTTAAAATCAATGACATTAGTTGCTAATTTGTTGACCAAAGTTTCTAGAGAATTACCTGAATCTTGTGACTGTTGCGAGGCTCGATTTTGGTATGGCTGGTTATATCGTGGATTAGCCCCATAACTAAAATTAGGGTGGTCCCTCCATCCTAGGTTGTAGGTATTGGCATAAGGGTCGTATCGTCTTTGTGGTGGCCCAGGAAAATTTCCCACAGCATCTAAATGGGCCATAGAATCGTCATACAGACCAGGGCACGCATCAGTCATATGTTCAGGTGTAGCACATATTCCACATACTCGGGCTGGTTTCGATTTTTCTGTAACAAGGGAATTCACAATATTAGTAAGTCTATCAAGTCTATCTTCAATGGTAGAATTACTTAGCTGGTGAACCCTTCTAGGGGGTTCAGGATTGGCTCGAAATTGCTGGGAATTCACAGCCATTGTGGAGATTAAGTCTCTTGCTTGTTGTGGAGTCATGTTGACTAACGCTCCTCCACTTGCGGCATCTACCATATTCATCTCCATGGGTTTCAAGCCTTCATAAAAGTACTGGAGCAAAGACTGTTCCGTTATACCGTGTTGTGGGCAACTTGCACACAACTTCTTAAATCGCTCCTAATAGTCGTATAGAGTCTCTGCGTCTTTTTGCCTTATGCCCACGATTTCTCTTCTTAACTTAGCTGCTCGTGATGCAGGGAAAAACCTGTTAAGAAATAAACGAGATAGATCAGCCCAAGTTGTAATGGATCCAGGAGGTAAATAAAATAACCATTCCCTAGCTAAATCTGCTAGGGAAAAAGGGAAAGCGCGTAATTTAATTTGATCCTCAGTTTCCCCTTGAGGTTTCATACTCAAACAAACCATATGGAATTCTTTTAAATGCTTGTGGGGGTTTTCATTTTGTAAACCACGGAAAGTTGGCAGTAGCTGAATCAAGCCTGACTTTAATTCAAAATCAGTATCCATAGTAGGATACGCGATGCATAGTGGCGGTTGTTCTGTCGGCGCTTCGATCAGTTGCTGAATTGTCTGAGCCATAGGTTGAGGTGCTAAATTAGGGTTTTCGTCAACCCTAGCGTCAAGGACCTCTTCAGGTGAATTGACTTCTTCTTCTTTACTTTCTAACATTCGAGTAGGGTTTTCGTTAACCCTAGACTCTACTTCATCGTCGATTCTAATTTCTGGCGGTGGATTGCTTTGAGTTCCAACCACCCCTGACTGCTTTTTCCTAAGTTTTGTTTCCTTTCGATTAGCTTTTGCAATCTTTTCAATTTTTAAGTCAAACGCAAGAGTGCCTGGAGCAGATCTGGTCATAGAAAATAAAGAAAAACAAGATTAGTATGCTGCCGATCCCCGGCAACGGCGCCAAAATTTGATACGGTCGTTGAGAGCACCAAAAATAACCTATTCCCTGTAAAATAATAAAAATAGAAAAAGAACAGTAAAGGGGAAGTAGGGTCGAATCCTCAGGGACCGAATTATACGAATGCTTGTTTCTCAAAATCCTGGGCAGAATCGTGCCCAAGAAAACCTGCGTTTCTGGAAAAAAAATAAAAAAAAACAGAATTTAAGAATTGATTTTGGAAGTGAAAATAAAATAAAAACAGAATTTAAAGTTTATTGAAATTATGATTACGAAAATAATAAAGGGAGTTTTAAGTGCAAAGAAATTCTTAAGGGAAAGTTCCAACCTCCGGTTGTCTCATTCCGCCTTGGGCTCAATCCTTGGCTTTTGGATGATCCTTCTCGACTCAAGTAAGCCAGTTATAGTGGAAAAGGACGCCTATGGCCACCAGCTCCAAAGATTAGACTTACGATTTTTAGGAAACCTGACTCTAGCCAATAATCTATGCTAGATCAACGCTTCTCAATGGCAAATCCCACGCCATTTTGTCTCTTTGGCTCGCCAACCTCTGACGCAGTAAGTTAACGAACCGACTATGCAATCCTTCCAAAACATACAAAGCGGCCGCCTTTGCATATGCTGAAAAGCTTACTTCTTAAGGGCCATGGACTAAAGCGTCAACCCGTAGTGCGGAGAAACGATGAATACTTGGCGAGAAGGCTAAGTACGGATTCTAGGCCTCAAGAATCCTTTTTGGGGAAATATTGACAACTTTTGGCTAGAAGGGTTTTAGTGGCTCATGATAATGGTGGGAAAGCAAATAAAATTATGGAAAAAAAATTTATTGAAAGAAAAAATATGGAAAGAACAAAAGACTTTTGGGGGGAGTGTTTACAGAAAAAGATGCTCCCAAATAGAGTCACTTCACCCCCTATTTGTAGTGCTAGGGAGATAGTCTAATTGAACTTAAATTCTAAAAAGATAAATACATTTAATTAAAGATAAACAAAGATAATTAAAATAAAATCCTAAATTTGAATAATCCTAATAATTATCTTAATATTAATTATCCTAATAGAATAAAATAAAATAGAGTCTTCCAAAATAAAATCTCTTCTATTTGCTTTTAAGTCCTTGTGCCTTCCATGTTCGCACTTTTGGCACCATATTTGTCCCACATTGCATATTGGCCCATTTAATCTCCAAATTGACGCTTTTTCCCTTGAATTTACTTTTCGCATCCAATTTAGTCCCTAAAAGATAAAAAGACATAAATAGCTCAAATTAGTAGGCTCAAGCTCAAAATAAACACATGATTAATATATAAAAACACGTCTTTTTTTAGAGTATTATCAGCTATGGAGTAAAACAAACATAATAATTTATCAAGTCATCGCTAATCTCATATTCAATTTCTAATTTATGCAACTTTTACAATTTATTCAATTTAATTTCTAAAATCGGGACTAACATAGCTTTCGAATTTAGCCTCCAATTTTTATATCATTTACACTCTAGGTCTAATTTAACTTCCTGTTTCACATTTTCACCACTAAATTAGAAATTTGTTCATTTTAGTCCTTATTGCACAAAATCATCAATTAATTTTACAATTTAGTCATTTATTAGTTCTAAACTAAACATATATCAAAACAACACTTCAAACTCCCAATATTCAATAATGGCAACATTTTAAGTCTTTAACAGTAACAAAAATTATGACATGAGTCAGCTAGCACTAGGTATTGAGATTTCGAAAATATAAAAATTATTAAAAAAAAATCACTAACAGCTTGAATGTTTTAAAACCCTTGCCGTGCATTGAGGGTTCTTTTCTTCTTTGTTTCGGCTTGTTGAAAATGAAATGGATGAAAAGTAATTTTTATTGCTTCCACTTTCTTTATTATATTACTATATGTTTTATTAAGTTAGTTTATTTACTTATTTTCTTTTCTTCCATAATTTGTTTATCACAAATTTTAACTATATAAAAAGCCATGTTACCGTCCATTATTCATATTACATAGGTTAAATTGCGTTATAAGTCCTTTAATTATAATTTGACTTTTGACACTAACGTAGTTTAGTTTCTGTACCCAAATCGAGCCTTAATTCGATAAAATTAATGAACCTAAATTCAATTCACTTCTAATATAACTCAATAAATATTTAATAAAAATATTTATAGATTCAATTTATGGAAATAGGATTCCGAACTCACATTTTATACCTTTAACTTTTAAATCGTACAAAACTCTAAATCAATGCTGAAAGAGTGACTAATATGTCTTGAATCTATAATTAATTAGCTCTAGTAGTCAAAAAGTAATTGGACTCAACAATTACAAGGTACTTTCTGATTACATTAATTATATAATAATATTAAATAATTCAAACCCAATAGTTTACTAATACTGAAATAAGGAACTAAGTCGTCCATTAAAGGTTGAATAGTGTGGAAAATGATAAATGCATGTATCAACTCTATTAATGCAAATCTTAAATAATTAAATACATCCCTATAGTATGAATGCTCATATTCCATTCATGTTGGATCTTTATAAAGGGGCCTTTCCTCAGCTATTAGCATTCAGAATTTAAACAACAAAACACTATTTCATTTCCTCTTGCTTCATATTTCATGATTACGGTGTCAAGTATGAGGTCTCATAAACTTGTTTTATTTTTTGCAATATCTTGTCTTCTTCTTCAGGAGAAATGCACCGATGCTAGCGTGAGACTATTGTGCAAAGAGAGTGAGAGAAAAGCGCTACTTGAATTTAAGCACAACCTTCAAGCTATGGATTCGTCAGGCCACGATGCCCTTTCTTCATGGAAAAGTGAGGAGTGCTGTCTTTGGGATGGTGTCAATTGCAACAGCCTTACAGGACACGTTGAAATGCTCGATTTTATGTACCGGTCATGGTTTGTAGCAGGTACAATTAGCCCTTCACTGCTTAAACTACATCATTTGACTTCTTTAAATTTCTTCGGTAATGATTTTAATGGAAGTCTCATACCAGAGTTTTTTGGTTATTTGAAAAACTTGAAATTACTGGATCTCTCTAATGCTAATTTTAGAGGTCCAATTCCTTCTCAACTTCGAAATCTTTCAATGTTGGAGACTCTTAGATTGGGTGGCAACAGCATAGACATGACGTTTCGCCATATTTTTAAAAAAATGTTCAGTATTGGAAAACTTGAGTGGCTTTCCCATCTTTCTCGTTTGAAACAGGTTGATCTTAGTTTCACTAACCTGAGCAATGCAAATGATTGGTCTCAAGTCATTAGCCACCTTCCTTTCCTTGAAGAACTAGTTATGACGGATTGTGATCTTCCAAGCATATCTTCTTCATCACCTTCTTCTTCCAACACTTCTACATCTCTCACCCATCTCGATCTCTCTGCTAATAATCTCCCTTCTTCTGCCATATATCCATGGCTGTTTAATGTTAGCCGAAACCTTCTTCACCTTGATCTCTCAAGTAACCAGTTGAAAGGTCCAATTCCAAAAGCTTTCAGGAACATGAATGCTATTGGAAAACTTTATCTGAGTGATAATCTTTTGACATTAGCTGAGAATCAACTTAGGGGAGATTCCGTGTTGAACGAAATCGTAAAACTACCATATATTACGGCTCTAGATCTTGGGTACAACCTTTTAAATGGATCCATAAGCAAAAGCATTGGACAAGTTTCCAACCTACAAGTCTTGCGGCTTGTAGGGAATTCTTTTGATGGTGATGTGATTTCCGAAGCTCATTTCTCAAATTTCACCTATTTACGGGAGTTGGATTTATCCTACACTTATTCGACTTTGAAATTCAACTCCGGATGGATTCCTCCTTTTAAACTGATTCAAATAAGGCTTTGCTCTTGCAAGTTAGGGCCTCGTTTCCCAGATTGGATTCGGACTCAAACGGACGTCGAAATCCTTGATATTTCTGCTTCAGGAATTTCAGATTCTCTTCCCTACGGGTTTTGGGACTCATTTCTGGGATTAACGTACATAAACATGTCTTTCAATCAAATCAATGGTACTTTTCCAAATAACTCTATCCACATAAGCCATCTAAATCTAAGCTCTAATAATTTCTCAGGACTATTGCCACATTTTTCTTTAGATTCTATGAATATGAGGACCATCAACCTTTCCAAAAACAAGTTTACTGGTCCAATCTCTCCAATTTGTAGCATTACCGGTGAAGGTTTTTTAGCATGGCTTGATCTCTCAAATAATCTATTTTCTGGAGTGGTTCCGGACTGTTTTGGAAGTTTCCCGTCTTTAACAGCTTTGAATTTGGGTGATAATAGTTTCTCAGGCTCACTTCCAAGCTCCCTAGGATCTCTGACTTCTCTTCAAATGCTCAGTTTACGTGGTAATAAATTCTCTGGAGAATTACCTTCATCATTACTGAATTGTACCAAGTTCAAATTTCTGGACTTGAGTGATAATGAATTATCAGGAGAAATACCTATGTGGATCGGCCAGAGGCTTTCATCATTGGTTTTTCTTAGCCTTCAACGGAATCAGTTCAGGGGAAGGATTCCTCGTCAACTTTGTGGATTGAAATATCTACAAATCTTAGACCTATCTGTAAATAAAATTTCGGACACTATACCACCATGCCTCAATAATTTCACTTCCATGGCAGAAAAAGTGAGTTTAGATCGAAGAATTGAGCATCACCTCTCAGATGTAGTGTCTTTTCAATGGTTCGCTCAGGTTCAGGTTAGGTATGTTGATGAGGCATTGCTTACATGGAAAGGAACAAAGCAAAGCTATCCACAACTTGGACTGCTACTAGCCATTGATCTCTCTTGTAACAAATTAACAGGAGAGGTTCCTGAAGGATTAAGTAGTCTTCAAGAACTGGTTGCATTGAACTTGTCAAGAAACTTTTTAACCGGAAAATTTATTCAAAATATTGGGCATCTAAGACAACTAGAGGTGCTTGACCTGTCAAGAAACAAGTTTTCAGGAAACATTCCTACGAGCTTGTCTGAATTAACATTTCTAAGTACCTTGGACTTGTCTTACAATGAGTTGTCTGGAAAAATTCCAACCAGCACTCAACTACAGAGCTTTGATCCTTCATCATTTTCCCATAATAGAGGACTTTGTGGTCCTCCTGTTTCACCGAATTGCTCAATGGTGGACCCACCTCCTGGTAAACCTGCAGTAGGAGGTGAAGAAGATTGTGATGAGTTCATGAAATGGTTTTACACTGGCATGGGACTTGGATTTGCTATGGGTTTTTGGGGGTTTTGCAGTGTTGTGTTCTTCAAGCGTTCATGGAGGCATTCATATTTCCGATACTTGGATGATGCAAAGGATTGGGTTTATGTTTCAGTTGTTCTGCTGAAAACAAGATTAGTGAGTAGAATTAGAGCTCTTTCAACAAGGTAACAAATTTGATTTCTTCACTCCTTAATGAAGTTCTTTCAACGTTGTGAAATATATCCTTAACTAAATAACAAAGTTCTATATGATTGTTTTTCAGGTCTGATTAGAACTGCAATTGAAGGTGATTTTCCTGCACGAGAGAAGATCTTAATAAAAAAAATCATAAATTAATACATGTTTGTCTTTTTTATGATTTCCAATTTCCACCACTTTTTTGACTTTCTAGTAATATGTTTTTCTTATATTTGATTTGTATATTTCTTTTCTTGTAATAAGAAGGAAAATTATATTGATTGGAAAAAATATATCAAAGTTATAACATTAGTTTCTATAAAATATTGAAAATCTTCTTTATTTTTAGGCTTAACTTATAAATTGGTATTTAAATTTTATCTTTTTTTTGATACCTAAGTTTTTTATTTTTTTTTGCGCAAATAGTATCTAAACTACTTATTGTCGAGTAAGATGAGGAGTTTGAAGTTAGCCCTCAAAGATTGGAATGAAAAACCTGATGGTACTGTAGATATATATATATATTTGGAATTGATAGAGGAAAATAAAATTGGAGTTGGATAATAACAACAATCATAAAGATCTGAATGGTTTGGAAATGGAAGAGCTTGGTCGGTTGAATATGGTGCCGTGGGAAGTTATCAAGTTCCGTGAGGCGGTATGGTGTGAAAATACACAGAGGTCTTCGTTACAAGAAGACGAATCCAACTCTGCCTTTTTTTCATAAAGCAGTTATGTTGTTTTAGAGGGGCATTGAGAGACATAAGAAGTGGCTTATGCTCTATTATCTGTACTAATTGCATCGACACTGATTATTGGTATGGTTGGCATGTGAAAGTCTCATTAGTATGTAATATAGTTTGCGTGTGCATTGGAGTGGCAGTTGGAAAGAAATTATAGACGTGGATGTTGCGGAATCTAGTCATTGGTATTGACTATGGTATTGATCAGCTATGTTGAGTTTATTTCGTAGTTGTTTAATGGCAATTGTTGCATGTAAATAAATGATGCAAATGTGCAAGTATACATGTCGTTCAAGTAATAAAATGATAAGTAAGTATCATCTCCATAGGGATCAAAAATTGATAAAAAATTGAGTAAGTTATTATTTTAATCCTACTAACTAAACTGAGCATAAGGAATAAATCTTAATTTGATAAAGATGTTTGATGAATGTACTAATAAAATCAAAGAGAAATGAAAAATATGATATGACAATTAAAATGTTGTGGCAAATTATAAAGAATATTAAATAGTGTTTCTGCTGCTGAATGAATAAGAGATTGGAATTATTGTTGGAAATTGGCCTGCATGCAGCATGTGAATTTCCAACATGTCAAGAAGCAGCCGGAACCATGCATGCAGCTGTGAAGAAAAGAGATCAAACTGTTATATTATTACCGGGTAAAGTACGTGCAAGAATCCATGCACATAAGTTTCCCGAGTAAAGTACGAGCAACTGAAGATGTTAATGCTACTGCTTCATCTCAGTTTCATTTTGTTACCTTTTAACAATGTTTTTTGTAATTTAGTTCATTTTAAATTATGTTTGGATGACAAGTTGATGTAACTTGATGGTCAAAGAGCTGGTTACCAGCTTTGTTTAAGTGTGCAAGTAATATCACCTAGTTCCAATGTAATAAGTGGAGTTAGGTAGTGTTTAGGTGATGAATTTATTGTTTTTGACCAGCCAAAGTCTAGTATATGTAATGGCTTTGAGCCAAAGTTTCTTTTTGAATGAAATCATTAGATTTTCTTTCCATATGCTCCATTTTCTTTGCCTTCAAAATTCTGTTCTTCATTCCTGGTAGTAGCTCAAAGCTTGAACTCCAAGCATTTTTCCTTCATTCTTTATCCGAGTAAAATACGTTGCTGTTAAAGTCCAGATTGAAGTTCTTACTTCATCTGGTTAAAGTGTGTCTAACACCAACAATTGGTATCTCGAGCCCTTATCTTAGTGGACCTGATATAGTTGGATCACATACTGATGGCTTCATCAAGCTTCTCACTAGCTGCACCTACAGTTTTCAATGGAGAAGGATATTACATTTGGGTAGTCAAGATGAGAACCTACCTCCAGGCATTTGATCTATGGGAGGTAGTTAACTCAGATGTTGAACCAGAACCATTGAGAGCAAATCCAACAGTGGCTCAAATGAAGCAATACTCTGAAGAAAAAAGTAAAAAGCACAAGGTCATGTCATGCATTCAGAACTGTGTTTCTGATGTAATTTTTACTAGAATCATGGCTTGTGAAACACCAAAACAAGCTTGGGACAAACTCAAGGAGGAGTTCCAACGCACAGAGAGGACAAGGCAGTAGCAGCTGTTGAGTTTGAGAAGGGAGTTCGAGAACTTGAAGATGAAGGAAGAAGAAACTGTCAAGAAGTATTCTGACAGAATTATGGCTGTAGTTAATAGCATAAGGCTCATTGGTGAGCAATTTGATGAGGCAAGGATTGTGGATAAAGTGCTCTCTACCTTACCAAAAAGGTATGAGGCAAAATCTCATCTCTTGAAGACTCAAGGGACCTAACCAGCATCTCTTTAACAGAGCTGATCAATGCTCTGTATGCACAAGATCAAATGAGGGCCAGCAGATCAGAAGAGCACCAAGAAGGTGCCTTTCAAGCCAAAGCCAAGTCTGCCTCGAGCACCTCTACCTACAAAGACAAGAATACCTGGTCAAACGAGCCTAAAGCAGATGGTACAGAAAGATATCCACCCTGCCCACACTGCAAAAGGGTAAGTCATCCGGGTAAAGTATGCTGGTTCAGGCCTGATGTGCAGTGCAGATTCTGCAAGAAGATGGGTCATGTAGAAAGGGTTTGCAAAAACAAGGGCAGACCAAGATACAACCAACCCCAGCAGCCAAGAGCTGAAGCTCAAGTAGTAGAAGAAGACAATGACCAAGAAGAACAAGTTTTTACAGTTTCTTACCCAGCTGCAAAAGGAAAAGCCACAAATGGATGGTTGATAGACAGTGGTTGCACAAACCACATGACCCTTGATGCTGAAAATTTTAAGTCAATTGACAGAAGCTTCAAAACAAATGTGAAGGTCGAAAATGGATACTTCATCAAAGTTGAAGGCAAAGGAGATGTGCTGATAAACACTCCTACAGGTACTAAACTTGTTACAAATGTCTTGTTAGTGCCTGAAATTGATAGAAATTTGCTTAGCATTGCTCAACTGCTTGAGAAGGACTATTCAGTTGTATTCAAAGGCAAAGAATGCCTGATTAGTGATCCTAGTAGATCCAAGCTCATGACAGTAGCTATGACAGAAAAAAGTTTTATTGTGGACTGGAATAAGAGTCCAGATAGTGCCTACACAGCTGCTGCAGATGAATCCAAGCTGTGTCACAAGAGGCTTAGCCTTGCCAACTACATGTCAATGGCTCAGCTAACCAAAGAAGATTTGGTTGAAAATTTCACTAATTCAGTTGAGAATGAAAGGAAACTTTTGACACTCAAAGAGGTGCATTATATGCATGGGAACCAATCATCTGCTTAGATAAAAGAATTAAAGGCACATGTAACTAGCTTGGAACTTGAGTTGAAATCATTGCAGGCAAGTAACAGAGATATGGCGGAGCAGTTAGAGAACAAAGCAAGTGAAGCAGAAAAACTGGGAGAACAAAATATAGGACTTCAATATCGCATTTCAGAACTCAAAATAATGGTAGAAAAGAGAGAAAAAGAAATTTTTATTCTCACGAAGAAACTTGAGGATGATAGTAGTGAGGCATTGTCTGGTGTGAAGAATTTGACTGCTCAGAAAAATAATCTGGTATTAGAGAAGGAGACGTTGCAAGCTGAGAAGGCTCTGTTGAAAGAAAATTTTGCATTTGAAGGTGATGAAGCATCAAATCAAGTACAGAGGTTAATAGATGAGGCAAACACATTGCAGCAGCAGCTGGAATCTCTTCATATTCAGAAGGCAAAACTGGAATTGCAGTTTGAAAGAAAGAAACAAAAGTCATCCGAAAGATTGAATGAAATGGAGAATCAAAAATTAGAGTTGAAGCAAATGGTCGAGGACCTTCAAAGAGATTTGGAAGCAAAAGGAGATGAGAAAAATGATTTAGTGAACCAAATCATCAGAGAATGCTTAATGAACAAAAGTTTGCAGCATGCAAGCCAAGGAGGAGTGTTGGAAATTGGCCTGCATGCAGCATGTGAATTTCCAACATGTCAAGAAGCAGTCGGAGCCATGCATGCAGCTGTGAAGAAAAGAGATCAAACTATTGTATTATTACCGGTAAAGTACGTGCAATAATCCATGCACATAAGTTTCTTGGGTAAAGTACGAGCAACTAAAGATGTTAATGCTACTGCTTCATCTCAGTTTCATTTTGTTACCTTTTAACAATGTTTTTGTAATTTAGTTCATTTTGAATTATGTTTGGATGACAAGTTGATGTAACTTGATGCTTAAAAAGTTGGTTACCAGCTTTGTTTAAGTGTGCAAGTAATATCACCTAGTTCCAATGTAATAAGTGGAGTTAGGTAGTGTTTAGGTGATGAATTTATTGTTTTTGACCAGCCAAAGTCTGGTATATGTAATGGCTTTGAGCCAAAGTTTCTTTTTGAATGAAATCATTAGATTTTCTTTCCATATGCTCCATTTTCTTTGCCTTCAAAATTATGTTCTTCATTCCTGGCAGTAGCTCAAAGCTTGAACTCCAAGCATTTTTCCTTCATTCTTTATCCGGGTAAAATACGTTGCTGTTAAAGTCCAGATTGAAGTTCTTACTTCATCCGGTTAAAGTGTGTCTAACACCAACAATTATTCAGGTGATATGTTCATATGATAATAATGCCATGGAAAAATTTTGACAATCCTATTGCTCATAGAATCACTGCTGTAATCTACCTCTTTCGATAGCTACATCTTAAGTTAATATTCTGAGTCTTTGTACATTTAGAGGACTCAAGAATAATAACTACATTGAATGTTCTTCTCTGTACAATTCGCAACATCTATGTCTAGAGTGTCGAGTACTTGCTTGCATTAATCAATTCATAATCCAGTGTACTTAATCTTTTTAGATTTAAATCCACCTAAGAACACAAAATACAATCAACTATGTCTAGAGCTTGCATGCATGCATTTAAGCTAAACTTAAATTGAATGAAATAGTAGTATAAAAAAATTCAGATCATGGGCATTAAAAATAATATAAAGTTCGCCCAAATAATTCCAACCCAGAAAATGTTTAGTTCATGGGTTGGAATGTTAAAACCAGAGTTAAATCATTCAACAACATTCTTCAAATACGTTTTTGATTCACAGAAATCCAATCAAGAAAAGTAAAGGCAGAACTGCAGGAAGTTTTCACTACAATCCAGCTCCTATTTCAATCCTAAGATTGTTCTCAAACCTATGGCAGATTTCTCTTCCCCTTCTTCGTCTTTGTGATATGATCTTCATAGCTGCTACCTTTTATTTTCTCTGAAATTCTTCACTGGAGTTCTTTTCTATGGAGAGAAAAAAAACTACTTTCACCAGTCTTTTCCCACACAAATCTCCTCTCCTCTTTCTTTTCTTCTCTGTCTTCCTTTTATAGGGTAGATTCGTCTCTCTCAGCACACACATTTTTTTCTCCTCTTTCTAGGGTGGTTTTTTTTGGTACACATACAACTTGCTGAGAGTGACATTGATTGAGTGTTGCGTCATCTTCCCAGAATTGCCATGGCATTTATGTTGGAAATTATTCTCACCATTTGCGATGTTAATGTTTCACTTCCTTCATTTTCCTTCTTCGTCCTAGTCTTCTTCTCCTTCAACCTACACCTGTTTCCAAACACAACCACACCTTTCCTTCCCAGTAGTAAAAGTAACAAATGATGACATTATAGTGCACTCCAAGCTTTGTTATGTAATACTCTAAAAATATCCTAACAATGCAAATGTATTTACTTAATTACAAACAATTAATTCCATCTAGAGGTCTAAAATATAACTCAAATATTCCATGGTTAAAATAAACTTTGTGGCCAACCATGATCTATGTCATTAAGTTCCATTAGTTTATGCATAGTGACTTTATGAGCATTAATTTATTTTATTTATTAATTTAACTAATTAATTATAATTAATAATAGAATAAGTATAGTGGAAGGAAAGAAAGATAAGTCTTATTTTCCTCATCTCCCTCACGGCAAACAAAGAAAATTTTCATGGTTCTTTTCTTCATTTACGTCCACTAGATTGCTCAAGGAATGTGAGTTTTAGTTTGAATTTTAGTTGAAATTCTAGGCTTTGATAGTTGATAAGCATAGCTCAGTTATTTGATGAAGTAATTGATGATGTTTAGCGAGAAATTATACTGAATACTAAGTTAAAGAGAGATTGAAGATAAGAACTTTAGATGAAAATTATGTTATAATGTTAGTAAGGTAATGGGTGTTATAAGAATAAGCTTGATTTAATCTTAAAGGCTTTGAAAACATTGTGGAATATTAGGGACTGAATTAAATAAATTGAAAGTTGTAGAAAAATTTGTCATGAATTGAAAGTTAGAGGTCTCTAGTAGAGAAATATGAAATTAGTTTTCAATATGATAAAGCAAACCAAGAGTTACGAGTATTTCGGATATTAGGGCTTATAGGGATTAAAATGAATAGAATGTACTCATATCAATATTATGTTGATTTTTGTTTGAATTGTGTGATTAATGAATTTTTGTATTTAGGTTTAATTACGTAGCTCAAAATGACGTAGAAGGGAAAGCTAAAGTCATTGACGAATAGTTGCTTCTAGTTTATGCTACTATAATTCACTTCCAATAATATGTTCGTAAATTAGCTAGTCGTTATAAAAAAAAATATGAATTACATGCCAAGGTAATTATATCTTTCTCCAAAACTATGAGATGATGAATCTGAAATTGTGATTGTTGAATCAAGCTTTGAATGATTGAATTTGTTCTCTCCCTATATATATGCTTGATATATATAAGTACTTAAATCTTGATGCTATGATTATATGGGTTATAATGAAGATTATAATGATAATGCCTCGTTAAACTATGTTAAACGTAGTTTGAGTATAGTTGACATGACATAAGATCATAGATATCAGTGATTGATTAGCTCCAATTCCCAAAGGGTTGTGAGCATCCTTAATTCTCAAAGGGTTGACATGACATATTTTGACATACATATTGAGTAGTCTCAATTTCCAAAGGGTCATAGACTTATTTATGTATAGATCTGAGTATTTGTTCTAATGTCTATCGTCAATTAATAGGGGTCGAAATGAGTAAGTAATCAAAATGATGATAAATGACATGTTGAAAATTGAATACATTATGATACGAAACCATGAAATGTTGAAGTAAATATTAAAAGAGTAGATTTGGGGAAAATATGATTATTGATTATGTGGAAAAAGAAAAAGGGTAAAGTAAAGAAATTTGATGTTTGCTTTGCATGTTTGATTTAGTTCAATGTTATTGTATTGAATTTCAATTGTATTAGCATCACTAAGTATACAATACTCATCGTATGGTTATATTTGTTTCTGTGCATAAGTCTCAAATGAGAGATCATAAATTACAAGTCGTTAAACATCCAACTCAACATCTCAGCTTAGAAAATCAACTGTTTGCCTATTTTGTATGTATATACTTATATATTGGTTATATGGCATGTATCTAGGTTGGTTTGAGCTTAAGGGAAAATCTAAGGGGGCTGTTAGGGGCCCAGCCCACCTAAAATGAAAAAAAATATTTTGGCTCTTTAAAATTTTTAAAATTTTAATTTAGTAAAGGTAAAATTACACTTTGCCCACCCTAAAAAGGATAGATTTTGATTTGATCCTTTAAAAATTACATTTTTACTAAAAATTACAATATTTCGGCCCCCTAAAAATTTTTTCTGACTTCACCCCTGTTGAGGCCGGTCACTTAAGTTGATATTTCGATATAGTTGGTACTTGACATATAAGGTTTAAAAGTTATTTCATCCTTTGATCAGCAGACAATTATGCTAGTTTATATAAGTTTTATTACACAAATTATTTGGTTGGGCATTGATGCATCAAATGACAAGATATGGTGTTCTTTGATTGTGTTTTGCTTGTGTCAAATTGGTTAAAATGAGTTGTGTAATGCTTTGGTATGTTAAAATAGGTTATGATCATGATTTGAATGGTTTGACATATTCATTCTAGGCTAATTTTCCATATAGTCTCCAGACCCTAAGATTATATTTTATCATTTGAGATGTTGCATTAGCATTGGTCTCAAGACCAATTATATAGGTATTGAGGCAACTTGACTTATGTCTTAAGAAAGAGTGAGTTATGTCTCAAGGCAACGGTACATCGAATTAATTACCTATCCACATAATGCAACTTAGTATTACTTAAACGTTAGTAAATAAATGAGACAATATTTTCTTACATTTCACATTGTGTGCAAAAATAATTGAGGATAAATACAAATGATATTAATGTGAATAATGAAATTTTATTTAAACCAATTTGTTCGAAAAGTTACGAGTGCAAATGATGAATAAACTTGACTTAGAGCAATAAACCCTAACAACTTAATTCCATAGAAATCAATCTCTCCGTATGTGTTTCTAAAACTGTAATGAAATTAAAGCTAGTTTACCATATGTATACAGTTGTCATCAAGTAATAATTGCAACAAGATACTTGCCTACACCAAAGGAGGGTAAATTTGCCCAAGTGATTTCATTCAAATATTCAATAGTCCAACATAAATTGAGATTAATAAACATAAAAATACAAAAAGAGAGAATAATATAAGCAAATTACAAAATGAAATCTAAAGAACCAAAACTACATGAAAAGAGATCTGAGCTTAAGAAAAACTAAGTCTTTCTCTATAGTTTTGATTCTAAAAACCTCTAAAAGTTGCCTCAAATCAACTAAAAATGTGTGTGTATATATATGGTTTGGTTGGTGAAAGGATGAAGTTGCCCTTAATAAAATTGTAATTTTCAATATTGTGTCACAACTTTACGATGAAATTTCACAATTTTCCCTTTTGTAATTGCTCGACATTTGGCTAATGTCACAACATCACGAGTCACGACATCAACTGATTCATGTCATGACGTATGGCCTAAAAATGCTCTTATTTTTCCTTTAGCATACATGACGCCGCAACGTTAGCTAATCCACTTTGTGAGGTCAGCCATATCATGACTTAGCCACAATCTGATCACGATGTCGGGCATTGATCAACACCATTCATGATGTCGTGATTTTAGCTGATCCAAATCACGACTTGGCCTTTGCCGTGTCATGACGTTGAAGGCTATTTTCTACTATCTTCCTTGAAGTTGAGTGTTTCTCTTACAACCAAACACAAAAAACATAAAAATTAATATTAAACATTAATAACACTTAAAATGCATGAAAAACAACGTAAATTCATTACTAAATTGTAAAATCCTAAAAATAAAAAAAACACTACTAAATGTAAGATTTCCGAGAACTACAAAAATAAATTTCTACTCAAAAGATATAAATTTTGTACATAACAATGAGTAGAGTTGAATCCATAGAATCAAGTGATAATTCTATTTATTTAGTAAAAGAAAATAAAAACAAAAGGTTTAAAATTAAAATTAAAACTATGTAAGAAAAATCGCAAAATAGAATATAAGAAAAACCAATATGTTGAAAATCTAATAAACGGTAAAGTTTTCATTTGATTAATGAGTTTGATCATCAATGCAAAGATAGTTTTAGTGTTTTTTAATAAATTAATTTTAGTTGTGTATATCACGCCTAGCAATTAATCTTTCCTTACCTTCTCGATAATTAAGAGGAAGCTCGTTGAAATTATTTCTCTTATCAATAAACAACCCTATAAGTTCGAGCCTAGGATTTAGCTTAATTAGCTATAGTATTACCTAATTCTAACCAATCAACACAAGTAGAATTCATTTAGAATCAATTAAATAATTACAAATTTAACTATTTTAATTCACAAGACAAAATATTTTAACAATTGAATTCGTTTGGTGCTTTGCCCTTTAATAATAAAAAATTATTTTCTAAGCTCAAAAAAAAAAGATTAGTTGCAATGGGTGTGTTTTTGGTGGTGAGTAGGAGATTGAAGAAGAAAATAGATGGAAAATTAAATTAACTAAAACATAAATTAAGTCTAGTTGTCCACTAAAACTTTTCCATTGTAAAGAAAAAAAAACACTTTAAGTAGCTAGAAATATTTTACCATTTTCATTGAACAATTAACACAAAAAGTAAGTCTAGTGTGGAAAATTGAAAAATTACATTGTAAGGCTCAAGCGGAATTTAGAACAAAAGCAAAACAGGCCTTAATTAGTGCTTATTGTCAAAAAGTAATTGGACACATCAATTGCAATTGCAAGGTAATTTCTGATTCATATTATTGAAGAATTCGAGACCCATTCTTCGTTTGCTTCGTATGAAACTGAAGAAGAAAATTGTGGGTAAATTAAATTAATTGAAATAAAAAGCAAATCTAAGTCATCAATTAAAGGTACAGTAGGACTCACAAATTTCACCCTATGACACGTTATTGAGAGATTATTCACATTGGAGTCATAAAGTGATTAATTAAAGAAGAAAATTGAAAGCACAACATCCTTAATCGCTCATTAGTGCTAACCATAACAATATATTTTATAAAAAAGTATTGAGTGCAATAATAAAATTAAATGAAAATTAAAACAAAAGCAAAACAAGCCTTACTCCTTAATTAGGGCTTATGGTCAAAAAGTAATTGGACACAACAATTAGAATTGCAAGGTATTTTCTGATTCATATTATTGAAGAATTCAACACCCATAGCTCATTTGCTTCATATGAAACTGAAAAAGATAATTAGGGTGACCAAAATAGGAATGATTGGCCTCTATTTAGAGTAATTAATGAGGTAGTTTATTTAAATTAAAAATTAAATTGTGAAGAGTTTAATTTGCAATATATCATTTTTTATAGTTTTTACAAATGCTTTAAAAACGAATAGAAATTCTTTTATTATTACCATATTTGAATTATTAAAATAATTTATATATTTTAATTATGTTAATTAGTTATTATTATGAGTAATACTGATTTCTATTAATTACATGAAATAAAAATATATTTCATATTGTATATATTTTATTATAATATTTGAATTGTCAAATAACAAATGACGTAATTATAATTAAAATTTTTTATCATATAAATTTTATATATCCTTAAAATATTATATATATATTAATAATTATTAAAATGTAAGTATATAAAATCATTAAATATATTAAAAAATTAAAGATAAAAGTAAATATAATTTGATAAATTTTAGAAAATAAAAACCCAATTTCAATGTTTTCTCTACAAAATGTCGTCCACTTATTTCATTCCTCATTTGCTCGATTTCAATTTCTTAAGAGATTCATTTCTAGTTTTTCGTTTCCTTTTCAATAAATATGAAGAAATACTATTGATAGTATTACATTACCTTCATAAAAATGTTGACATATTAAATGTTTTATGAATCATTATTAATATTTTTATTAAAATGGATATTTGAAATTTTAACACCTATAATTTAATTGTCCACACAGTTTTCTACCTTCACTTTTTTCAATAAATATAATAAAATATTATTAATATAATTTTTTAATTATAATTATAGTTAGACTCCATAAATGTAGAAAAACTAAACTGCATAAACAATTTTTTGTGTTATTATTTTCTCTATTTTATCACAATGTCACCTTCAGTGGCTACTATAACCATCAATGTAATGATCAAGACCGTAAATATTTAATAAAAATACGGTTTTGGGATCCCGTTTTCGTGAACCAAGTCCGTAAATATTTAATAAAATATTTTCGGAGTATTTATATTAATGAATTGAATTTTGAATAGGTAATTTATCGAATTAGTGATTAATTAAATTTTAGGGGCTAAATTGTAAAGTTTAATCACAATAGATTTTTAATTAGAAAATGAGTTGAGGACTTAAATTGCAATTAACTAAAGATCTAAAATTTGCAATTAGACCATGTTGGAATTCATAATGGTGGACAGTAAGGATTATGTATGTATATAAATAATTAAAATTAAAATTGAATTAATATGTTAAATTTAATTAACTTAATACAATAAACATAAATATAGGGATAGTGGATGAAAGCAACATTTTCATCATCTCTTTTCATCTTCTACCCAAAGCTAAACAAAGACAACCTAAGGAGAACTTCAAAGTATTCGGCCATATTTAGTTATTTTCTTGTAATTTTTATGGTTTTAGGTCATGAGAGCTTGATTTAGCTAGCTGAAGTACTAATTTGTAAAGTTATTAAAGTTTTAGGAAGTATCGTTATTGAATTCTTGAAGTTTTAGATGTTAAATTGATAGATATTAAGTTTAGGGGTGAAAAATTACTAAATTGTGAAGTTAATTGATAGTTTCATAGATTAACAATGAAACTGAACAAATTGAAAAATTGAATGTAGAAATGAGAAATAGGAGGTTCCTAATGGTTAATAGTGAAAATTGATTTCAATTTGAAGCTTTAGATTGAAAGTAAAGTTAGTTCTAGTTTTAGGGACTAAATTGAATAAATTGAAAAGTTTGAATAGAACGAAAATTGATTGCAAATTGGTTGTTTATTGATTGTGCTATGTGTTTATGTTAATCCGTAGCTAACCCTGATCCAGATTCCTTGAAAAGGAAGGGAAAATCCAAAGTTTTTGACAAATAGCTCATAATTTACAATATGTATTTCTATGACTTAAAGACCTATTTAATTTTTGTGCTTTCATGTTATTTTACCATGTAGTTACTATTAAATGACGAGGTAGGGATTAATTTGAAGAAAGTAGAAATTTTAAATTTGATTAGTTTTAGACAATTAGAATGAAATTAAATTGAGGTATATTGTGACATATGATAATTTATTTTTCGATAATAGAATCTAAATTGTAATGAATGTGATTTGGTCTACATGTAACGAAATAAGAAAAGGATAACTTAATAACTATAGGGAACGTGTCAAATAACAATTGCTATGCCATGAGGACTAAAGTACTATATAAATCATTGTTGTCAGACAATTTGTGGTGGTAAACCATCATTGTCGGGCAATCTTTGGTGGTAGGTCATCGTTGTCGGGCAACCTAGGATGATAGATTTGAATTGAGAAAACCATCATTGTTAGATAACTCGGGTTGGTAGGCATTGTGCTGAAAGTCATCATTGTCGGGTAATTCAGAATGACAAATTAAGTTGAAGTGATAATGAACTAAACATTACTTGGAAAAACAACGAGCTTATAAACTCGGGATTTTGTTGAGAAGGTAACATGAACTTAGGCTTTATGTGTAAGGAATGAATACCAAATGATGAGATCACAACTTAAATGCTACATTGCATCATCTCTATTTTGTTGCTTTATGTTATAAATATACTACTGAGTTATGTTACTCAGTGTATGATTTATTTTCCATGTGTAGGCTAGGTTTCAAGTAAAGGTCTTTTATATCGACTTCCACATCTAAGCATTACTTTCAGACTCAACAAAATTTATTTGTTTGATTTTATTTATTTATTTATTTATTTATAACTTGGCATATATCTAGGTGGTTGGATCATGTTGAATTTGATGTTAAAAGATGGTATATAATTAACTTTGACATGTTGTTATGTGTATATATATGGTATGTAACTTAGGATTCCTCTTGTTGAATGCTATAAAGTATGAGAAGGTGTTTGAGAATGCAATGCGTATATGTGCCTAACAAATTGTTGATATGTTATATGTCACTGAGTGCAACTATGTGTGATTTGAAACTGCAATGATGATTGAATGGTAATTAATTAATGAATATGATATATTATAACTCGAACCTAGTGATCCGGTCAGATGTGAAGTGTTACAATCACTTGCATTCAAGCACTATATTTTTCTTAGCAATTAGCAACAACTCGTTTCAAGAAAAGGAAAACTACAAAACTCTAAATCAATGTTGAAATCGTCCATTAAAGGTTTAATAGTGTGGAAAATGATAAATGCAGGCATAAAAAAAATTTTGGATAGGTATTAAAATATTCTATTTAATATTATTTTTTTTAATATGGTACAAAGACTTGCAATATGGTAAAATATTGTAGAGGGATTATAATGAAATACATCCATATAGTATGAATGCTCATATGCCATTCAAGCTGGGTCTTTATAAAGAGGGCTTTCCTCAGCTATTAGCATTCAGAATTAAAACAACAAAACACATTTTCATTTCCTCTTGCTTCATATTTGATGATTACTATGTCAAGTAAGAGTTCTCATAAACTTGTTTTATTTTTTGCAATATCTTGTCTTCTTCTTCAGGAGAAATGCACTGAAGCAAGCGTGAGCCTATTGTGCAAAGAGAGTGAGAGAAAAGCGCTACTTGAATTTAAGCACAGCCTTCAAGCCATGGACTCGTCAGGCGACGATGCCCTTTTTTTATGGGAAAGTGAGGAGTGCTGTTTTTGGGCTGGCGTCGAATGCAACAGCCTTACAGGATACGTCGAAATGCTCGATTTTAGCTTGCAATATTGGGTTGTAGCAGGTACGATTAGCCCTTCACTGCTTAAACTACATCATTTGACTTCTATAAATTTCAACAGTAATGATTTTAATGGAAGTCTCATCCCAGAGTTTATTGGTTCCTTACAAAAATTGAAATTACTGGATCTCTCTAATGCTAATTTTAGAGGTCCAATTCCTTCTCTACTTGGAAATCTTTCAATGTTGGAGACTCTTAGATTGGGCGGTAACGGTGGAGACGTGACGTATCACCGTAATTTCAAAAAAATGTTCAGTGTTGGAAAACTTGAGTGGCTTTCCCATCTTTCTCGTTTGAAAGAGGTTGATCTCAGTTTCACTAACCTGAGCAATGCCAATGATTGGTCTCAAGTCATTAGCCACCTTCCTTTGCTCCAAAAACTAAGTCTTAGACATTGTGATCTTCCAAGCATTTCTTCCTCACTTTCCCTTGCCAACTCTTCTACATCTCTCACCTATCTCGATCTCTCTGATAATAATCTCCCTTCTTCTGCCATATATCCATGGTTGTTTAATGTTAGCAGCAACCTTGTTTCCCTTAATATCTCAAGTAACAAGTTGAAAGGTCCAATTCCAGAAGCTTTTGGGAACATGAAGGCTATTCAAGAATGTTGGAACACTGGCAGCAGCAAATCAAACAAATGAAAACACCAAGAGCATAAGCTCCCGAACAGCAAGCAGAAATAGAACAGAAAACTCAAAAGCAAAAATGTGAAAAATGAATGGAATGCTACTTCTTTTCATTTCATTTGAAAATATAAGAGTTACAAAATTAGAATGTCAGTTACCTAAACTTGTAACTGCTCCCACCTGTTTTGGCAAGTTGCCAACTAAAGTAATACAAAAGAAAGCTGAACAATTTTTAGCTATTACATCCATCAATTCAAATCTTAACAACTCTAAAAGTCTAGTTATATTTAGCTTGGATGGCATTACAAAATGAACAAAAGTAAACAAAATAATTAAGCTGCTTCTGGTCCTGCTTGAATGCTGGTCTGCTGCAGCTGCTGGTCTGCATCATGGCCTTCTGTTGCATTGCAGTCCATGCTCAACACTCCTCCTTGGACTGTAGGCAACAAACACCAACCAATTCTCTAAGAATTTCAAACCTCATAGCACCAAGAGGCTTTGTTAAAATGTCAGCCAATTGATCTTGTGAACTACAATATGCAAGATTCACATCCTTTGATTGTACTGCCTCTCGAACAAAATAAAATTTGAGCTTAAAGTGCTTTGTTTTGCCATGAAAAACAGCATTCTTGGAGATAGCTATTGCTGATTGATTATCAACCATAATCTCAGTAGGCTCAAATTGTTCCTCATTTAAATCACACAACAATTTTCTAAGCCAAATAGCTTGGCTTACTGCTCCAGCTGCTGCTATGTACTCTGCCTCAGCAGTTGATTGAGCAACTGTTTGCTGCTTTTTAGAGCTCCAACAGAAAGCTCCTGAACCAAGAGAAAAGAGGTAGCCTGAGGTACTCCTCATATCATCAATCGAACCTCCCCAGTCACTGTCTGAGTAACCAGATAACTTCAGCTGACCTCCTGTCTTGAACATCACTCCAAAACTTCAAGGATCCTTTCACATACCTGAGGATTCTCTTTGCAGCCTTTAAATGTGATGTGTTGCAGCTATGCATAAAACGAGATAGCAAACTGACCGAATGCATAAGATCAGGTCTAGTTGCTGTCAAGTATAGCAAACATCCAATTAGACTTCTATACTCTCTTTCATCCACCTTTTCTTCATCTCCATGGCTGCTCAACTTCTGTCCCATGACTAGAGGTGTACTCACTGGCTTGCAGTTTTCCATATGGAACTTAGTGAGAATTTTCAAGGCAAATGCATGCTGGCTGATAAAAATGCCTTGATCAGACTGGTCTACTTCCATACCAAGGAAGTAAGTCATGATTCCCAAGTCTGTCATGTCAAACATGTTTTGCATATTCTTCTTGAACTCCTGAATCAAATCGACCCTGCTTCCAGTCACTAATAGATCATCCACATATATTGAGACAATCAGCAAAGTCTCATCTTTAGACTTCTTTATAAACAAAGTTGGCTCACTCAAACTTTTCTCGAAATTGAGCCTAAACAGGTAAGCATCTATCCTGTCATACCAGGCTCGAGGAGCCTGTTTTAGTCCATAGAGTGCCTTTTTCAGCTTGTAAACCTTGTCCTCCTTTCCTTGGACTTTAAATCCATCAGGCTGTTCAACATAAATTTCCTCTTTAAGAAAGCCATTCAGGAAAGCTGACTTGACATCAAGCTGATGGACCTTCCACTGTTTCTGTGCAGCGAAAGCAAATAGAAGCTTTATGGTATCCAGCCTTGCCACTGGAGCAAATGTCTCCTCAAAATCAATGCCAAACTGTTGATTGTACCCTTTCACCACAAGCCTTGCCTTGTGCTTGTTCAGAGAGCCATCTGCATTGAATTTGGTCCTGAAAACCCACTTGACACCTATGACCTTCTTCTGATCAGGTCTGTCTACCAGATCCCAAGTATCATTCTTATGGATCATGTCGATTTCAGCCTCCATAGCCTTCTTCCAGCTCTTGCTTCTAGCAGCTTCTTCATAGCTTGAAGGCTCAACAATGGCCACATTGCATCTTTGGTAGATGTCAGCAATAGACCTGGTCCCTCTCACAGGAGCATCGTCTACATTGGCATTACTGACTTCGTTTTCTGCCAACTCCAAATTGCTGCCAATCTGCTCTTCTTCAAACTGACTTGTGTTAGAGCCATCTAGACTCCAAAACCTTCCTTCATCGAATTTGACATCCCTGCTTACCAAAATCTTCTTGGTTGAAGGATCAAATATTCTGTAGCCCTTCTTGCAGCTACTGTAACCAACAAATATACCTGGAACTGACCTCTTCTCGAGCTTGGTTCTTCTTTCTACAGGGACAAGTACAAAACACTTGCAGCCAAACACTTTTAAATGGGAAACAGTTGGTTTAAGATCATACCATACTTCAAAAGGAGTTTTATCATTCACAGCATGTGTTGGCAGCCTATTGAGCAGGTATACTGAGGTGTTGATACCTTCAGCCCAAAAAATGCTTGGAAGCTTGCTTTGAAACAACATGCACCTGGTCATGTTCATCACTGTTCTGTTCTTCCTCTCACACACTCCATTTTGCTGAGGAGTGTAGACTGTGGTTAGCTGATGATGAATCCCAGCCTGCTCACATAGCTTCTGAAATCTTTCAGACAAGTATTCAGAACCATTGTCTGTCCTCAAGGCCTTAATCCTGCAGCCTGTTTGATTTTCTGCCAATGCCTTGAACTTTCTAAAAACTTCAAACACTTCTGACTTCTGTTTCATGAAATAAACCCAACAAAATCTGGTCAGATCATCAATAAACAGTATAAAATACTTACTGCCATTCAGTGAAGGGGTCTTCATTGGTCCACAGACATCTGAGTGCACCAACTCAAGTCTTTTTCGAGCCCTCCATGCTTGGTTAGCTGAAAAGGGCAACCTGGCTTGTTTGCCAAGCTGACACACTTCACAAACGCCTTCACTTGCACTAACCTTCACCATGTCTTCTGTCATGTTCATTTTGTGCAGCAAATCAAGTGATTTGAGGCTAACATGGCCAAACCTCTTGTGCCAAAGATCAGTATTGTCAACTGAGCTTGTATATGCACTTTTCTCAAGCTGGCTCACTTCCAGCATAAAACATTTGTCTCCCATAGGTGCTGAGACAATCTCCCTACCATGAGCATCACTTATAACACAAGAATCATTCTTGAAAACTAGTGAAAAGCCTTTCTTGACTAGCTGGCCTACACTGAGTAAATTTTGGTCTATTTCTGGCACATAGAGCACATCAGAAATGATTTTGTTACCTGAACCAGTGTGAATGACCACATCACCTCTACCTTTTGCTTCAATCAAGTTCCCATTGCCTATCCTGACCTTCGAGACATAGCTCCTGTCAAGGTTCTTGAAAAGGCTCTCATCTGCAGCCATGTGGTGTGAGCAGCCACTATCCACAAGCCAACTGCTCATGCTTTTAGCTGCATAACATGAAGCTGTAAATACATGCTCCTCCTGAGCTTGGACATCCTCGGCAGACTTGGCTTGTACTGGTTGTGCTTGTGCCTTCTCATGACTTCTACAGATTTTCTCATGATGACCATACTTCATACAGCTTTTGCACTGTATATCTGGTCTGGTCCAGCAAAATTTTTCCAGGTGATTGGTCTTCTTGCAGTGAATGCATGGTGGAAACCTCCTTCTACCGGCATCTTTCTTTGATCTTTCCTTCTTTTCAAACCAAGGCTTCTTAGCTTTCTGGCTTGAGCTGGAGCCTTCTCTGACCTTTGCTTGAAAAGCACCTTCAAGATTCTCCTCCTGCCTACTTGCTCTTCTCTGTTCAAGTGCATAGAGTGAGTTAACCAACTCAGACAAAGAAATGGTTGTGAGATCTCTCGAGTCCTCCAATGAGGAGATTTTTGACTCAAACCTTTCAGGTAAGGTGGTAATAACCTTCTCAACAACCCTACTATCACTGAAATCTTCTCCAAGGAGTCTGATATTGTTGACAGTAGCCATAATCCTATCAGAATATTGCTTGATAGTTTCTGACTCCTTCATCTTCAAATTTTCAAACTCCCTTCTAAGGTTGATGACTTGTTGCTGCCTGGTCTTGTCTGATCCCATAAATTCCTCTTTTAGCCTGTCCCATGCCTGCTTGGGAGAGTCACAGGCCATGATACGAGTGAAAATAACATCTGATATTCCATTCTGCAAACAGGCCATAGCCTTGTGTTTCTTGGCTCGTTCCTCACCATGTTGCCTGATCTGAGCAATGGTAGGATTTGCTCTTAATGGTGCTGGCTCGACATCACTCTCAACTGCACTCCAGAGGTCAAGTGCTTGAAGATATGTTTTCATTTTGACAACCCAAATGTGGTAGTTGTCTCCAGCAAAAACTGGTGGTGGAGGAGGAGCAAAACTCATGCTGCCAAGTCTGACTTTGAAAAACACAAAAAACTGACTTTGAAAAAAAGACTAAAACATAAACAACAGAGGTCCTCAAAGATAGGAGGCTCTGATTACCATTTGTTGGAACACTGGCAGCAGCAAATCAAACAAATGAAAACACCAAGAGCATAAGCTCCCGAACAGCAAGCAGAAATAGAACAGAAAACTCAAAAGCAAAAATGTGAAAAATGAATGGAATGCTACTTCTTTTCATTTCATTTGAAAATATAAGAGTTACAAAATTAGAATGTCAGTTACCTAAACTTGTAACTGCTCCCACCTGTTTTGGCAAGTTGCCAACTAAAGTAATACAAAAGAAAGCTGAACAATTTTTAGCTATTACATCCATCAATTCAAATCTTAACAACTCTAAAAGTCTAGTTATATTTAGCTTGGATGGCATTACAAAATGAACAAAAGTAAACAAAATAATTAAGCTGCTTCTGGTCCTGCTTGAATGCTGGTCTGCTGCAGCTGCTGGTCTGCATCATGGCCTTCTGTTGCATTGCAGTCCATGCTCAACAAAGAACTTTATCTGAATGATAATCTTTTGGTACTAGCTGAGAATCAAGTTAGGGGAGATTCTGGGTTGAATGAAATCGGAAAACTACCAGATTTTAGGGTTCTAGATCTTGGGTACAACCTTTTAAATGGATCCATAAGCAAAAGCATTGGACAACTTTCCAACCTGCGTGTCTTGCGGCTTGCAGGGAATTCTTTTGATGGTGATGTGATTTCCGAAGCTCATTTCTCAAATTTCACCTATTTACAGAAGTTGGATTTATCCTACACTTCTTTGACTTTGAAATTCACCTCCGGATGGATTCCTTCCTTCCAACCGAGTCAACTATTGCTTTGCTCTTGCAAGTTAGGGCGTCGTTTCCCAAATTGGATTCAGACTCACGTCCTAAACCCTGACGTTGATATTTCTTCCATAGATTACCTTGATATTTCTGCTTCAGGAATTTCGGATTCTCTTCCCTACTGGTTTTGGGACAAATTTCAGGGATTATCGTACATAAACATGTCTTTCAATCAGATCAGTGGTACTTTTCCAAATAAATCTATCCACATAATCCATCTAGATCTAAGCTCTAATAATTTCTCAGGAGCATTGCCACGTTTTTCTTTAGACTACTTTATGGATATGGGGACCATTAACCTTTCCAAAAACAAGTTTACTGGTTCAGTCTCTCCAATTTGCAATATTACCGGTGATGGTTTTTTGGCATTGTTTGATCTCTCAAATAATCTATTTTCTGGAGTGGTTCCAGACTGTTTTGGAAGTTTCCCGTTTTTAACAGCTTTGAATTTGGGTGATAATAGTTTCTCAGGCTCACTTCCCAGCTCCTTAGGATCTCTGATTTCTCTTGAAATGCTAAGTTTACCTGGTAATAAATTCTCTGGAGAATTACCTTCATCTTTACAGAATTGTGCCAAGTTAAAATTTCTCGACTTGAGTGATAATGAATTATCAGGAGAAATACCTATGTGGATCGGTCAGAAGCTTTCATCGTTGGTTTTTCTTAGCCTTCAAGGGAACCAGTTCAGGGGAAGGATTCCCCATCAACTTTGTGGATTGAAATATCTACAAATCTTGGACCTCTCTGTAAATAAAATCTCTGGTACCATACCACCATGCCTCAATAATTTCACTTTCATGGCAAAAAAAGAGAGTTTAGATAGAAGGATTGAGCATAACATCTTAGATACTGGACCTAGATTTTTATCTCTGGAGGGTGTGTATGGTGAGCCTATATGGATCATTCAGGTTAGATATGTTGATGAGGCATTGCTTACATGGAAGGGAACAAAGCAAAACTATCCACAACTTGGACTGCTACTAGCCATTGATCTCTCGTGTAACAAATTAACAGGAGAGATTCCTGAAGAATTAAATAGTCTTCGAGAACTGGTTGCATTGAACCTGTCAAGAAATTTTTTTACAGGAAAAATTCTTCAAAAGATTGGGCATCTAAGACAACTAGAGGTTCTTGACCTGTCGAGAAACAAGTTTTCAGGAAACATCCCAACGAGCTTGTCTGAATTAACATTTCTAAGTATCTTGGACTTGTCTTACAATGAGTTGTCTGCAAGAATTCCAACCAGCACTCAACTACAGAGCTTTGATCCTTCATCATTTTCCCATAATAGAGGACTTTGTGGTCCTCCGATGTCACCGAATTGCTCAATGGTGGAACCACCTCCCCGTAAACCTGCAGTAGGAGGTGAAGAAGATTCTGATGAGTTCATGAAATGGTTTTACACTGGCTTGGGACTTGGATTTGCTGTGGGTTTCTGGGTGTTTTGCAGTATTGTGTTCTTCAAGCGTTCATGGAGGCATTCATATTATCGTTACATGGATAATGCAAAGGATTGGGTTTATGTTACATTTGTTCTGCTGAAAGCAAGGTTAGTGAGGAGAATCAAAGCTCTCTCAACAAGGTAATAAATTTACTTTCTTCACTCCTTAACAAAAGTTGAGAAATATATCATTAACTGAATAACAAAGTTGTATATTATTATTTTTCAGGTGTGATTAGAACTGCAACTGAAGGTGGTTTTTCCTGCATGTGAGAAAATCTTAATAAAAAACTTATAAATTAATACATGTTTGTCATTTTGATGATTTCTAGTTTCTATATTTCAGGAAGAGACTTGTGATGTCTTTCTTTGATTTTCTTGTAATAAGTTTATCTTATATTTGGTTTGTATATTTCTTTTCTATCAAAAGTAATTTTATCAAAACAAAAAGACTTCTTGCTAATAAAAAGGAAAAATATATTGATTGGAGTAAATTTATCAAAATTCTAACAATAGTTTCCTAAAATATTGGAAATCTTCTTTATTTCTATGCTTAATTTACAATTTGGTATCTAAATTATACCAATTTTTTTTTATTTTGATACCTGAACTACTTACTTTTCTCAAATTGGTATCTTTGTTAGTTAAACCGTCAAATCTATTAAAAAAAAAACACCTTAACCCATAAATTGCTAGCTAAACTATGTATTTTTTTCCATTTTTATACCTAAATATTTTTTTTTTGTTAGAAGTGATACCTTATGTAGCAAAATAGACAAAAAGCATTATTTTCTTTTATATGCATTGTGAGAGAGAGATATATAAAAATATTTTTTAAAATTTATATGATGTGGCAAATTATTATTGACTGATTTTTTTAATAAATAGTTAAGGTACCACTTGTATCAAAAAAAATGTTGATGTACCAAAATAGGAAAAAAATGCATAGTTTACATACCAATTTACGGTTTATCCATTTCCTAAAATTTGATTTAACAATTTGACTAACGGTTTGACTAATAGAGATATTGACTTGGGAAAAAAAGTAGTTTAAGTACTACTTGTGACAATAAATAAATAAATACCAAGATGAAAAAAAATGTACAGTTTAAATGCCAATTTATGAGTTAACCCTTATTTCTAATATATAATATAGTATTAAAAATATTTATATTTACTTATGATATTTTAACCATTTAATTATTTTAAAAATTAAATATTTAAATGAAATAATTATAAATACTAATATTTTAAAATGATTGTATTCTAAAATATTGAAAAATATTGTTGGACTGATATTTAAAAAATGACATAATTTCAAAATTTTAATAATATTTACTATTTTCATTGATGTCAAAAAATTTGGTTTAAGGTTGAATTCCTTAAAACGATCTGTTCAAGATTTGATTAGTTCGATGACTAAATTATAAGGCGAGTAGGACGAAGAAATTTGATTGAAGCTTCGTACATGTCATTGATTAGCAAATGATCATGTCCTTAAAAGCAAATATTCCATGGTTAAAATAAACTTTGTGGCCAACCATGATCTATGTCATTAAGTTCCATTAGCTTATGCATAGTGGAAGGAAAGAGAGATAAGGCTTATTTTCCTCATCTCCCTCACGGTAAACAAAGAAAAATTTCATGGTTCTTTTCTTCATTTACGTCCACTAGATTGCTCAAGGAAGGTGAGTTTTAGTTTGAATTTTTTCTGTTGAAATTCTAGGCTTTGATAGTTGATTATCATAGCCCAGTTATTAGATTAAGTAACTGATGATGTTTAGTTGAGAAGTTATATTGAATTCTAAGTTAGAGAGAGATTGAAGATAAGAACTTTAGATGAAAATTATGTTATAATGTTAGTGTTGGAACATTTTCAAATATTTATAGTGTTCCAATAATTATAAATGAACAGGTGTAATTAATCAAAAGATTATATTATTTGATTTTAAAAAAAAATAATTATAAGTATTTAAATAATATGATTTGAATAGTTATAATTAAATGAATAATTATATGTTTATTTTAAATACATTATTATTCAGAAAGACACCTATTGATGAAAGATATCCTTATGAAGAGACATGAAAATTCTTATAAATAGGAATGGGATTTCATTTGGAAATCATACCAACAAATTTTAATATTCTTTCTTTCCTTCTTTTATTTTCTAATACTATTAGATTATTCTATAAAGTATTACTGTAGAAATCCTTTATAGAAATTAAGTTTCTTGTCATACATTGCTCAGTGTGTAGTGGGCTATTATTATCTGTGCAAAACGCAAATAGCCATTAGCTTCATTGTATCCTCGAGGTTAATTTGCTTGGAACTCGTTTACATACCGAAGATAGGTGGGGGCGAATATAACCTTAAAAATAGTGGCTTGATACACGCCTTGGAGCCTTGTCCTATTTCTTCTTCTGTTCGAGTTTCATTTGTGTATTCGAGATTTTCTTCACCAGAGATTTGTACTAATAGTTAGTAAGGTAATGGGAGTTATAAGAATAAGCTAGATTTAAGCTTTGAAGGCTTTGAAAACATTGTGGAATATTAGGGACTGAAATAAATAAATTGAAAGTAGTAAGAAAATTTTGTCATGAACTGAAAGGTTGAGGTCTCTAATGGAGAAAATTGAAATTGGTTTTCAATCCGATAAATCAAATCAAATGTTACGAGCATTTCAAATATTAGAACTTATAGAGATGAAAATGAATGAAATGTACACATATCTATATTGTGTTGATTTATATTTAAATTATGTGATTAATGAATTTTTATATTCAGGTTTAATTGCGTAGCTAAAGACGACAAAAACCATTTCAAGATAAAAGAAAAGCTAAAGTTGTTGATAAATAGAAAAGAAAAGCTAAAGTTGTTGATAAATAGTTGCTTCTAATTTGTGTTACTATAGTTCACTTTCAATAATAGTTCGTAGATTAGCTAGTGGTTATAAACAAATATGAATTACATGCCCAGGTAAACTATATCTTTCTCCAAAGCTATGAGACGATGAATTTGAAGTTGCGATTGTCAAATCAAGATATGAGTGATTGAAATTGTGCTTCTATATAAATATTTGATATATATAAGCATTTAAATCTTGATGTTATGATTATATGGGTTGTAATGATGATTATAATGATAATGTCTCATTAAACTATGTTAAACGTAACGTAGTCTAAGCATAGCTGGCATGTCATAGAGTCATAAATATTCAGTGATTTTATAATACTCTAAACTCGACCTAAAAGTTATGACCGGATGTTGAGGAATTAGATTAACTTGTTTAAAAGTATTTGTTTCGATAAAACTAAAAGATCGTTCGAAAATATGAAATTTTAGCAAAACTCTTATAGATGATTAGAAAATAACCAAAGTTCGAAAACACTTATTTAAAACTCAGAATTTGAATATAAAGTCGCACGTTTCGAAAGTACTAACATTGGTAGATCATTTAAAGTATTAAAACAAACAATCATTAAAAACCATGTATTTTATTTACAGAAATTACTTAAGTGATTACTTAATTTTTACAGCGTAAAACTTTCAAAATTTTAATTTTGGAAACCGAGTTTTAAATTGTTAGCCCGTGAGGCTTTGCAGTTTCATAAATAAATACTCAAAACCAAACAAACAGAACAAAAACCAGAAACAATTTTACAGCTCAAAATAATTAAAAACATAAACTATCTTATTTAATTAACTGAGAATCAATCTGAGATATCGCACGTCGTCTAATCCTAATCTCACTGTTTACTTGAAAGGTCAGAGATAAAATAAAGGGGTGAGCTATAAAGCTTAGTGTGTAACTAAAACTCATCTGAGATCACACACAATACAATATACAAGTCAGAAAATCATAGAAAATTTTCAATCAAACAGAATCGAGTATTCGTGATTTTGCCAATACAGTATTTTTTAGAAAATCATAATGCGAATTTTTCAAAAAAGTCCTACTTAAGTCCGCTACACACTAAAATAGAGTTCACAGGAATTCATCAACTAAATCACACTAATAGAATAGTTGTGGTCAATACTACCAAATATTACAAATAAAACTACCAGATCGGGCATATGTGGTCAAGCCACTACATTGCAGCCTAGTTGTTGAGGAATATATGGATGATGTTGAGAAACCAAACAAATTTGAAAGTGATGTTTCGGGTGAAGGGGAAAAGAATATAGAATATGTTTTACAAGGTTATGCTGAGGATGAGCAACTGTGGAAGTTATAAAAATGTCTGGTGGAGGAGGTGGCCTCTTTCTGCAAAGTGAAGAATTTAGCTGATAGAGTAGCGGGGATGGGCCTTGGTGAAATCTGTGTTAAGATAATTCAAGGAAATTATTTTCTTATAGAGATTCCGGATGATGAACTCTATGATATCTTGAAACAAGGAGACTGGTCGTACTTGAAGGAATTCTTTATCCATATAGCACCTTGGTCAGAAAAGTTGATAATATCGGAGAGGGTTACATGGATTGAAGTATCTGGAATACCTATACATTGCTGGAACTATGAGACGTTTAAAAGGATCACTGGAAAATGGGGTACGCTGGTGTAGATGGGTGAAAACTGGTCAGGTGTGAATAACTTTGAGAAGGTGGAGATGATGATCTCAATCTCGCAAGTTCAAATGTTAAATGAGATTGCTTTTTTGGAGGTAGGTGATATTAGATTTCCGATCAGAATTAAGGAAAGAGGATGGTCGGAGGAACTTAAAAGCAAAGATAATTCAGTGAAAAAGGAAAGAAAACAGGGGATGTTCGTGAAAAGTGTATCGAAATCGGAATCGGTGATCGGTGATCGGTGATCGGATTGGAATCGAAAAAATGGAAGGATGGAAATTGAAACGACTCGATGGAGGGTATTAAGGAAAAGGTTATTGAGAATGTAAACGATGGAAATAATTGTTAGAAGATGTTGGGGGAATTAAATGAAGGTGAGTGTAGAAAGGTTAGCAGTTAATGATGTAGGTGTTAGTAAACATAATAGAGGGTTGGATCTGCAAGTGAAGATGTTTTTAACATGGGTCTGGCCTTAGTGATAGGCCCAAGTGGGGAGCAAGGAGGTGTTGTGGATACTGATAAAGAATTGGGCTCTCTCAGTATAGAAGGGCTGCAATTGAGTGGGGGGCATTCTAAGGAAGTAATTCAGAAGTCCCCAAATTCCAAAGAAATTCCAGAGTCTGAAGGTCGGGACTTTAGTCAAGAAGTGGAAGAGGAATTTGCAAATGTAATCAGAAGCAGGAGGAAAAGGAAACAATTCAACAAAAGGATAAGCTCCATGCGGGAAATTCAAGATAAAGTACTATCTTCCAAAGAAAAACAAATGAGTGATAGAAGTAAGAGGAAGGTCAAGAGTACCGAAGAGTTAAGGAGAGAAGATACAGTTGTGAATTTATCTTTTTCTGATTCAGATATTAGTAACAGACGTAAGGTTATTCTTAGTGAGGCTAAGCAGACCTGGGAGATAGGGAAGAAATTAGGACTTAGTGTGAGAGGTGATGAAAGAGTTATAATAGAAGACATCACGAGACTCGAGGAGCAACAGTAAAAGAGGCCCAAAACCATGAAAAGTTGGAGCAAATTCTGGTGAGTGGTTTTATTGAGATTATATATTTGTGAATGTATTTTGGTTGGAATAGATGAAAATTGTTTCGTGGAATATTAGGGGACTGGGTTCGAATATAAAAATAGCAATGGTAAACAGATTGGTTAGGCTTTATAGGATGGATATTTGTTTTTTACAGGAAACAAAATTAGTTGAAGTGTCAAGGGATATGATTAGTAGAATGTGGGGCAATGATAATTTCGATTTTAGATTTACAGCTGCTGTGGGCCGGTCAGGTGGGTTGATAACCATCTGGGATAAAGCAAGTTTTATGTTGAAAAAAGATATGTGTTCTAACCGATTGATTGTGGTTCAGGGGTTATGGTGTTCGGAAGGGTTTTAAGGGGTACTGATTAATGTTTATGGACCTAATATGTTGAGGGACCAGAGATTTTTTTGGGAGGAAATAATTGAGATAAGGGAACAGTTTACAAACCACTGGATTGTGGGTGGTGATTTTAATACAATTAGAAACAAGAGTGGGAGAAGTAATTGTGTAGGTTTATTAAGAGGTTCAAGGGATTTTGGGAAATTCATAGAGAAATGCAAGTTGGTGGATTTGCCATTGCTTGGGAAAAATACATTTCACACAACCATTCGTCATCTGATAAGTATTACCTGAATATTAATTGTTCAATAGATGTCATAGCGTCTCCCATCCACGGTCTTATTTATCTTTGATATGATGCCATAGTGTCTTTCAACTATGGTCTTACTCATTCATTTTCTGTCATGTTGCCATGGTATCTTTCAACCATGGTCTTATTCTTTTCATGTCACATTGCCATGGTATCTTTCAACCATGGTCTTACACATTTCATATTAGGTTGCCATGGTATCTTTCAACCATGGTCTTACACATTTCATATCAGAGAGCACACTCTCGCGAACCTCATCCTTACAGTGGGATTACCAGTCCAGGCTAAATCCCCTGTAATATAAACTCATAGAGTCTTGTCGGGATTACCAGTCCAGGCTAAATCCCCTGCAATGACAATTACTCTAATGAGCTTGGATCTGAATTATCAGTCCAGGCTAAATTCAGACCCTAATTTGGATTACCCGTCCGGGCTAAATCCATTTTACACGTATTCTTCGGGAGGGCTGTATCAGAATAGGATCACCCGTCCGGGCTAGATCCTTTTTACCGTCAATTCCTTTTCAAAGATCTATCGAATTTTCTTTTCATTCAACCAGGCTTTATTTTCAATTTATATCGAGTATTAGCAATATTTCATCAATTATCATGAATTGAACATTCAAATCATATTTTCATCACATAACCACATATTTCAAGTAATTAAAATACAATTCAAGTTACACAAACTTACCTCATTGCTTGTTTGTGTTTATAATTTCATTAATCCGATATCTTTTATTTTCCACGATCAAGTCTCATATTTGAGTCGTCTGGATTTTTATAAATAAATTTGATCATCATTTTCATTCATTTCATATTCTAATGCATTTAATTAATGCTCTAGGAAAAATTATCATTTTGCCCCTAAACTTTTAATTAATGACGATTTCATCCTTAGGGTCAGGGAAATAAAATTCTTGTAATTTAATCCTTATTTCTAGATATTATTCTCATACATATTGATAACAATCCATGAATTTTATAAAATATCAGAATTTTCCATAATTTCAACACTTTTCAATTTAATCCCTAAAACATGTTTTCCCCCGATATTGAACTAAATTAATAATTTCATTCAATTTTGTAATTTAAATAATAAAATAATCTATTTCATGCAATTTGATTATTTCTGACATTTTTACAAAATTACCCATAAAGTTTTACTTTTATTCAATTTAGTCCCTGAGCCTAAAACATGCAAATTAGCCATGCTAGATGAATATTCATACATATTTTTCCTCCTCCTCCTCTCCATTCCACATCCTTAGTGTATATAACACACTTGTAAGTAACATTATCTATAATTTTTATTATTTACTTTTATGAATATTCAAGCTGTCCATCTGTGTCATAGTCACTAAATTATTTATAAATGGAGCTACGGAACTCCAAATTAAGATCCGTTAATTTTACCTGAAACTAGACTCATATATATTCTTACCATAAAATTTTAAGAATTTTTAGTTTAGCCATTAGGTACAGTTTATTCTTTAAATTCACCCCTATTCTGCTGTATGACAGTTCCGACCCTTCTTCACTAAAAATTAATTATCTCACAGTACAGAACTTGGATAATATTCCCGTTGATTTCTTATGAAAATAGACTCATTATGAATTCTAAACATATAACTTTAAGCCTCTAATTATTTTTATTCAATATTTGGTGATTTTCCAAAGTCAGAACAGGGGAACCTAAATTCATTCTGACCTTGTCTCACAAAACTCATTATATCTTATAATTTACAATTCAATTGCTTAAACCGTTTCTTCTATAAGAAATTAGGCTCAATAAGATTTAATTCCATATTTTATTCATCCTCTAATTCAATTTATACAAGTTTTGGTGATTTTTCAAACTTAAACTACTGCTGCTGTCCCAAACAGTCTTAATGCAAAATGCTGATTTTCTAATTTAATCCTAACTAAATTCACTTACTTTTCTTTCTTAATTCATACTTTATTTCTACTCAATTTTTAACCAAACTTAGACATAATTATCTATTTTTCATCATAAAACCATAATTTCGAAATTCTTTCAATTGAGTCCTTAAAGCATAAAACTTATGAATCACTTTACAATTCAATCCTTATTTCATTTCTAACTTGAATTTCTATCAATTTAGCCCTTAATTCATCTTTTTGTTCAACTTAATCAACACATAAAAATTCATTAACTCCCTAACTTTTGATATAATTCATGTAGTACTCTTCTCTAGAATTTCATAAACATCAAAATTGCAAGAAAGGGGATCAAATTGACTTATATAGTAAAGTTTAAGGCTTCAAAAACCCCAATTTTCCTTTTATTTTTCTTTCCTTCCTTTCTTTTCCCTGTTTCGTCTCATTCTCTGTTTCCTTTCTTCTTTCTTTTGTTTTACTTTATATATATAATATATAAAAACAATAATAATAATAATGACTTTATTAAATATCTACTTAATATTAAATATTTATTTTACACTTGGGCACACATATATATTATTACATTTATATTTTATCCCCACCATACACTTATTATTTTACATTTATTTATCATATAAATATATTATAATATAATTATTTATTTAATAAATATCTTTCACTAAATAATAAATATCTGTTTAATATCAAATACATATATTACAAATGTATGTATTTTTTTATTAAAACATTTGTACCAAATCATTACCATATACTTGTCTTTATTTAATTTATTCATCATATAATATCAATTTAATAATAATAAATACATTAATTATTTACTTAAATAATAAGTAAATACATACATGTATTACAAATGTATGTATAATACTTATTACACATGTATTTTATTTTTGCCGTACACTTGGCACTCCTTTGGCTTATTTACTTATTTAGTCCTTTCAATTTCTTTATCCTATAATTAAACTTTCACACTTCATTCAATTTAATCCTTTTATCTAATTATCCTTTATTTAAGCTAATTTGCTTCATTAAACTTTAATTAATCACTCTCTTAACTTCGTAAATATTTTTAATAAATATTTACAAATCTATTTTTCAGAAACGGAGACCCAAAAATATACTTTTTTGATAACTGTAAAAATTCAGGTCATTACACAATTGGCCTTAACCGTGGGACACACACAGTCTAACATACAACCGTGTGTCACCCACGGCCTATCACATGGTCGTGTGGCATCGATAGACCAGTTTTTGGCTTTGAACCATTCACTATTTTTTGAGTTTTCCGATACACACCTGAACGTTTTAATAAACAACGATCTCAAACACTTCCTGACCCTAAAACCAGCATTTAAAATAGATTATTTAGCAACAATACGCATGATTAAATAACAAATTCATCCTTATTCAGCAACATTCCGCCCCCCAAGAACAAATGGGCATTTACCCTGATCAAAGGAAACAATCCCAAGTTTCCCCCAACATCAGAGGAGGATTTTGTGCCTCACGAAATTTACCTAACAGAAGTTCAAGGTAAAATGAATAAACCCAACATAAACATTTACAAATCGTTAACGAGAGTTCACCCTCCGCCTCCTAACCAAACGAAAAGGTTTATACTTACCCCCAAATTAATACTGCAACAGAGAATAGAGATGGAAAACGGATTAACTAATAGCAATAGAAGAAGAAAGAAAGGAAAATTTTCAGGAAAAGAAGAAAAAGAATTGACGAAACATAGAAAGTCTTTTTGCCAAAAATCCAACGTGAAAGAAAACTTGAAAGAGTGGGGGGAGAGTAGGATAGTGAACGGTTGAAACATATTTTTTAGGGAGAAATTTTAGGATAATTAATTTTTTTTAAAAACTACCCAGAGTTTAAAACAAAACTAACTCTATTTTACACACACAAAATTCAATCATGAGACCTCTTGGTAAGCTAAAATTTTATTATTGAACTAGTAAACTCATTCTATCATTAATTGAATGAAAATAATATTTATGCCAGATGATGAGGGATTGAGGTTAAGATTAAAAAAGACAAAAATTTAAAAGGAGAGATTCAAACATAGAACCTCACACACACAAGCACAACATCTATACACTGAACCAAATTTACTCACTTTAACATGATTTTCACAATCTTAACTAAAAATTCAAAACATGATCATTCTTGGTTCACTTACCCATTTTTTGTCAATCGGATTAAGCAACTCTAGTTCTCAAAGGGTTGTAAGCAACTCTAGTTCTCAAAGGGTCGTGGGCGACCTCAATTCTCAAAGGGTCATAGACATATTTTGACATATAAATTCAGTAGTCTCAATTTTCAAAGGGTCATGGACTTACTTTATACAAATTCTAATGAAAATGATGGTAAATAACATGTTGAAAATTGAATACATTATGATATCAAACGTTGAAATAAATATTCAATGAGTAGGTTTGGGGAAAATATGATTATTGATTCTGTGATGAAAAAGAAAAGGGGTAAAGCATTTGATGTTTACTTTGCATATTTGATTTAGTTTAATCTTGTTGTATTGAATTTGAATTGTATTAGTACCATTAAATATACAATATTTTCTGTGCGCAAATTTCAGATGAGAGTTATCATAAATTACACATCACCAAACATCCAACTTGACAACTCAACACAAAAAAAGAAGTTGTTGCCTATTTTGTATGTATATATTTGTTTTGATTATATGGCAAGTATCTAGGTTGGATTGGGCACGTTGCTTAAGTTGATATTTTGGATAGTTGGTACTTGACCTATAAGGTTTATAAAGTTTAATTTCATCCCATGATTAGGAGACAATTATTCTAGTTTATATAGGTTTAATTATGCAAATTAGTCGGCTGGGCATTGATGCATCGAATGATAAGATATGGTGTTGTTTGATTGTGTTTTGCATGTGTCAAATTGGTTAAATTGAGTTGCGTAATTCTTTGGTATATTTAAATAGGTTGTGTTCATGATTTGCATGCTTTGATTCTAGGCTAATTTTTCATATAGTCTTCGAGATAGGAAGAACATGCCTTGAGACCTTAAGGTTATATTTTATCATTTGGAATGTTGCATTAGGCTTGGTCTCAAGACCAACCTTATAGGTCTCGAGACAAGTAGACTTATGTCTTGAGACAGAGTGAGTATTGTCTCAAAACAATGGTACATCGACATAATGATCCATCCATATAATGCAATTAAGTGTTAGTTAAATGTTAGGTAATAAATGAGTCAATATTTTCTTACATTTTACATTGTGTGTAAACACCATTGACAATAAAAAAAATGATATTATTGTGATTAATGAAATTTTATTTAAACCAATTTTTTCAAAAAATTACAAGTGCAAATGATGAATAAACTTCACTTAAAACATTAAATCCTAACAACTTATACTTAATAGAAATCAATCTCTCCAACTTTATAAGTAGATCAAAGTAAGACTCTTTAAATAATATCTTCGCTTGATCGAATAACTTCATCAATACCAATATTGTATACTGCTGCTTAATCGGCTTGGTACGTGTTTACTTCATCAAGTAATAATTGCAACAAGGTACTTGCCTACACATGAATTCCAAAGATCAGAAGAACCAGGGCAAACGAGGGTAAATTTAAATTCCTAAAAGATGATTATCGATCTACTAGAATTTATACAGGGTTTGGTTGGTGAAAGGATGAAGTTGCCCTTAATAAAATTGTGTTTTTCAATTAAGTGTCACAATTTTGCTATGAAATTTCACAATTTTCCCATTTTTAATTGCTCGAGATTTGGCTAATGTCACAACATCGCGACATCAACTGATGCATGTCATGACGTAGGGCTTAAAAATGCTCTTATTTTTCCTTTAGCATACATGAGGTCGCGACGTTAGCTAATCCACTTTGTGATGTCAGGCATATCATGAGTTAGCCACAATCTAATCACGATATTAAGCATTGATGAACACCATTCATGATGATGTGATTTTAGCTGATCCAAATCACGACTTAGCCTTTGCCATGTCACGACGTTCAATGCTATTTTCTATTACCTTCCTTGAAGTTGAGTTTTTCTCTTACAACCAAACACCAAAAACATATAAATTAATATTAAACCTTAAAAGCACTTGAAATGCATGAAAATAACTTAAATTCATTACTAAATTCTAAAATCCCAAAAATGAAAAAAAAAACTACCAAATGTATGATTTTCGAGAACTATAAAAATAAATTCCTACTCAAAAGATTTAAATTTTATATATAATAGGAAGTAGGGTGGAATCCATAGGATAGGTGATAATTCTATGTCTTTAGTAAAAAAAAATAAAAATAAAGGGGTTTAAAATTAAAATTAAAACTATGAAAAAATCACAAAATTAAATATATAAAAAACCAATACGATGAAAATCTAGTAAAAGGTAAAATCTTTGTTTAATTCATGAGTTTGATCATCGATGCAAAGATAGTTTTAATGTTCTTTAGTAAATTAATTATAGTTGTTGATGTCGCGCTTAACAATCAATCTCTCCTTACCTTGTTGATAACCAAGAGGAAGCTTGTTGAAATTATTTTTTTTATGAATAATAACCCTATAAGTTCGAGCTTAGGATTTACCTTATTGGTAGCATTAAAAATGAGAGAGCCTAACTCTAGCAGACAAACACACAAGCGGGGTTCATTTAAAATAAATCATATGTCTATGTAACATGAATTGTATACGTAACTTATACTCAATTATACTATTTGTCACAAAATATTTTAAGCAATTGAATACGATACCAATATTTAACAAACTTAAATATTTTGTGGCAAGTAGAAGATTGAAGACAAAAATAGATGGAAAATTAAATTAACTAAAACAAAAAGCAAGTCTAGCTTTCCACTAAAACTTTTCCATTGTAAAGAAAAAAAATTTTAAATAGCTAGAAATTACTTACCATTATCATGGTATATATAAAACTAATTTAATACAAATATGAGATAAAAAAGTATGTTTTTTAAATATAAGAAAAAAATACACATTTTTTATATTTATAAAATCAGGTATGACACAAGGCCTTTTTCCGGGTCTTAATAACAAAACAAGCTCTTATATTTATAAATTTGATTTGTCATTATTCAATTAAAAAATGATAAAGATGACTTGGAATCATAATTTCATACAATCTTTTTTCCTTAATTTTATTATGCTAAGATGTCAGCTCCTTCTATTTTTTTAAGAATAAAAACATTAAAGAATACAAGACACAAATGAGAAAGGCTTACTTTGTTAATTACAGACAATTGCTCCTTAATCAGTGCTTATAGTCAAAAAGTAATTGGACACATCAATTGCAATTGCAATTGTAATTGCAAGGTATTTTCTGATTCATATTATTGAAGAATTCAAGACCCATTCTTCATTTGCTACAACTACACTTTTTGCTTCATATGAAACTGAAGAAATTTGTGAGTAGATTAAAGTAATTGAAGGTTTAGTAGGCCTAACAAATTTCACCCTATCACACGTTATTGAGACATTATTCACATTGGAGTCATAAAGTGATTAACTAAAGAAGAAAATTGAACGCATAAACATCCATATTCGCTAATTAATGCTAACAATAACAAGGGATTTTACTAGCAAATTTTTAATAATTTTTATTTTAATTTTTTTAAAAGTTGCCCATTGACGTAGTTTCAGCAATTAAAAAAAAAACTCATTGATAAAGAATAAAAATAAAAGAATGAAAGCAATTACTCCTTATTTTATTGTTTCATATAGTATGAATGCTCATATTCCATTAAAGTTGGGTGTTTATAAAGAGGGCTTTCCTCAGCTATTTGCATTCAGAATTACATCAACAAAGCACAATTTCATTTCCTCTTGCTTTATATTTGATGATTACGATGTCAAGTAAGAGGTCTCATAAGCTTGTTTTATTTTTTGCAATATATTGCCTTCTTCTTCAGGAGAAATGCACCGATGCTAGGCTGTGCAAAGAGAGTGAGAGAAAAGTGCTACTTGAATTTAAGCACAGCCTTCAAGCTGTGGATTTGTCAGGCAAAGACGCCCTTTCTTCATGGAAAGGTGAGAACTGCTGTCTTTGGCTTGGCGTCAAATGCAACAGCCTTTCAGCATACGTTGAAATGCTAGATTTTAGCTTCCAATATTGGGTTGTAGCAGGTACAATTAGCCCTTCACTGCTTAAACTACATCATTTGACTTCTTTAAATTTCAACAGGAATGATTTTAATGGAAGTCTCATCCCAGAGTTTTTTGGTTCTTTGAAAAATTTGAAATTACTGGATCTCTCTAATGCTAATTTTAGAGGTCCAATTCCTTCTCTACTTGGAAATCTTTCAATGTTGGAGACTCTTAGATTGGGTGGCAACGGTAGAGTTTTCAATGTTGGACAACTTGAGTGGCTTTTCCATCTTTCTCGTTTGAAAGAGGTTGATCTCAGTTTCACTAACCTGAGCAATGCCAATGATTGGTCTCAAATCATTAACCATCTTCCTTTGCTTCAAAAACTAAGTCTGAGAGATTGTGATCTTCCAAGCATCTCAGCTTCTTCCGTTTCCCTTACTAACTCTTTTACATCTCTCATCACAATCGATCTCTCTGATAATAATCTCCCTTCTTTTTCCATATATCCATGGCTGTTTAATGTTAGCAACAACCTTGTTTCCCTTAATCTCTCAAATAACCAGTTGAAAGGTCCAATTCCAGAAGCTTTCGGGAACATGAAGGCTATTCAACAACTTTATCTGAGTCATAATCTTTTAAATGGATCCATAAGCAAATGCATTGGACAACTGTCCAACCTGGAAGTCTTGCTGCTTCCAGGGAATTCTTTGGATGGTGATGTGCTTTCGGAAGCTCATTTCTCAAATCTCATCTATTTAAAGGAGTTGGATTTATCCTACACTTCTTTGACTTTGAAATTCAACTCCGGATGGATTCCTCCTTTTCAACTGAATCAAATAAAGCTTTGCTCTTGCAAGTTAGGGCCTCATTTCCCAGATTGGATTCGGACTCAAGTGGGCATTCAAACCTCTTACCTTGATACTCGTTTTGTAGATTACCTTGATGTTTCTGCTTCAGGAATTTCGGATTCTCTTGCCTATTGGTTTTGGGACTCAAGTTACGGCTCAATGTACATAAACATGTCTTTCAATCAGATCAGTGGTACTTTCCCAAATAACTCTATCGTCATAAAACTTCTAGATCTAAGCTCTAATAATTTCTCAGGACCATTGCCACATTTTTCTTTATTAGGGGATATGGGGACCATTAACCTTTCCAAAAACAAGTTTACTGGTTCAATCTCTCCAATTTGCAATATTACCAATGAAGATGTTTTGACATTGATTGATATCTCAAATAATCTATTTTCTGGAATGGTTCCAGATTGTTTTGAGAGTTTCCAATCTTTAATAGCTTTAAATTTGGGGGATAATAGTTTCTCAGGCTCACTTCCAAGCTCCTTAGGATCTCTGACTTCTCTTGAAATGCTCAGTTTACGTGGTAATAAATTCTTAGGAGAATTACCTTCATCTTTACAGAATTGTACCAAGTTAAAATTTTTGGACTTGAGTAATAATGAATTATCAGGAGAAATACCTATTTGGATCGGCCAAAGGCTCTCATCGTTGGTTTTTCTTAGCCTTCAAGGGAACCAGTTCAGGGGAAGGATTCCCCATCAACTTTGTGGATTGAAATATCTACAAATCTTGGATCTCTCTGTAAATAAAATCTCTGGTACCATACCCCCATGCCTCAATAATTTCACTTCTATGGCAAAAAAGTGAGTTTAGATCGAAGGATTGAACATCACATGTTATATAATGGACTTGTATGGATCTTTCAAGTTAGGTATGTTGATGAGGCATTGCTTACGTGGAAGGGAACAAAACAAAGCTATCCACAGCTTGGACTGCTACTAGCCATTGATCTCTCTTCTAACAAATTAACAGGAGAGATTCCAGAAGAATTAAATAGTCTTCAAGAACTAGTTGCATTGAACTTGTCAAGAAACTTTTTCATCGGGAAAGTTCTTCAAAAGATCGGGCATCTAATGAAACTAGAGGTGCTTGACCTATCAAGAAACAAGTTTTCAGGAAACATCCCAACGAGCTTGTCTAAATTAACATTTCTAAGTACCTTGGACTTGTAGAATAATAAAAGAAAACTTCTCAAGTTTATTGGATGCTAACGTATTGTTATATACAAGCAAGGAAAGAAAGTAACAGAAAGTAACAGAAAAATAACTACTAACTGACTAACAAGAAATTAATTTAAAACTATATGACTAATAGCCCCCCTCAAGCTGGAGAGTGAATGGGAATCAGTCCCAGCTTGGACAAAAGAAGCTGGAAGGGAAAAGCAGCCAGAGCTTTGGTGAATATGTCAGCAAGCTGGTCTTTGGAAGAGCAAGGAAGTAATTTGACAACACCGGACAACACTTTTTCACGAACAAGATGACAGTCGATCTCAATATGTTTAGTACGTTCATGAAACGTAGGGTTTGCAGCAATTTGGAGAGCAGAATTGTTGTCGCAAAACAAAGCAGTAGGCCCAGAAATGGACAGATGCAAATCAGACAGAAGAAATTGAAGCCACTGAATTTCACAAACAGTAGATGCAAGAGCCCTATATTCTACTTCTGTGGAAGAGCGAGACACGGTGCTTTGCTTCTTGGCTTTCCAACTAACAAGGGAATCTCCATAAAATAGGCAGTAACCAGTCACAGAACGACGTGTGAGAGGACAACCAGCCCAATCAGAGTCACTAAATGCCTTCAGTGTAGGCGAAGAAGAAGCAGAAAAGAAAATACCAAAGTCAATGCATCCTTTCAGGTAGCGAAGAATGCGATGGGCAGCTTGAAGGTGAGTGACTGTAGGTCGGTCCAAGAATTGACTTAACTGTTGAACAGCAAAAGCAAGATCAGGTCTAGTAGAAACCAAATACAATAGGCGTCCAATAAGTTTTCTGAAAATAGTGTTATCAGGAAGCAATTCGTCAGAAGCATTGCGAGGGATTTTAGTAACCATAGGAGTTGGAACAGGCCTGCAATCTGAGAAACCAAAATCAGCCAATAGATCGAGAGCATATTTTTGCTGGCAAAGATGAATACCAGCAGAACTACGAGCAACTTCAAGGCCAAGAAAATACTTGAGATCCCCCAAGTCTTTGATGCTAAAGGCAGAATACAAGAAGGCTTTTACCCGTGTGATTTCTTCCAAAGAATTACCAGCTAGAATAACATCATCAACATAAACCAATAAGGCAGTGAAAGAAGTGTCATCCTTTTTAACAAACAATGAGAAATCTGAAGTAGATTGAACATAACCAATAGAAGTGAGAGCTGTTGTGAGTTTAGCAAACCATTGGCGACTTGCTTGCTTTAGGCCATATAACGACTTTTGCAATTTACAGACCTTATGTGGAGTAGAGGAAGCAAAACCAGGGGGCAAAACCATATAAACTTCTTCAATCAAATCTCCATGCAAAAACGCATTATTGACATCAAGCTGGTGCAAAAACCAGTTCTTGGAAGCAGCAATAGCAAGCAGTAAACGAACAGTAGTAAGCTTGGCGACAGGGGAAAAAGTATCAAAATAATCAACTCCCTCGGTTTGTGTAAATCCCTTGGCAACCAAGCGAGCCTTGTAACGCTCAATAGAACCATCAGCTCGATATTTCACTCGATAGACCCATTTACAGCCAATGGCAGTCTTGCCTGGAGGTAAATCCGTAATGATCCAAGTGTTATTTTGTTCAAGAGCAGAAATTTCAGCTTGCATTGCTTTTTGCCAATGAGGAATTTTACTAGCTTGTAAATATGTAGTTGGTATAGAAGAGGCATTAAGAGCAAGGGTAAAGGGTGTAGAGTATTGACAATGATTGGTAGCAACATTGCTTAAAAAACAGTGATATTGGTCTAAATATGATGGTGGTTTCCTAAGGCGAGGTGGCCTAGAGGGTTGCGAGGGTACGGGAGGTGAAACCTGTGGTTGAAGTGGCAAATCATAAGTAATGGAGGGGTCAAAGGTTAATTGTGGGATGGAGGAGGAAGAAGATGGTTGAGAGGAAAAAGGAAAAACATACTCATGAAAATGAACGTTTCTTGAGACAAAAATGACATGAGTTGACAGATCAAAAAGAATGTAACCTTTGACATGTGGTGGGAATCCAAGAAAAACACACTCACGAGCTCGAGGATCAAATTTGTGGCGATGAGCAGTAAGGGTGATTGCAAAACAAAGACAGCCAAAAACCCGTAGGTGCTGAAAAGATGGTTTAGTTTGGTATAAATGGTCAAAAGGAGTGAGGTTAGCTAAAAGAGGTGTTGGGGTGCGGTTGATAAGAAAAACTGAATGAAGAACAGCATGTCCCAAAAATGCTTAGGTAAACCAGCATGAAATAATAGAGCTCGTGAGACATTGAGAATATGTTGGTGCTTACGTTCAACAAGACCGTTTTGTTGCGGGGTTTCAACACAAGAGGTTTGATGAATAACGCCTTTGGAAGCATAAAAAGCTGGAATGGCAAACTCACTGCCATTATCAGTTCGAATGACTTTAATTTTGGATGAAAATTGAGTTTCAACAAGGGTAAAAAAATTCTGAATATGGGTACGAACTTCAGATTTTGTTCTTAATAAGATAATCCAAGTAAAGCGACTGAAATCATCAACAATAGTAAGAAAGTAACGATGACCAGTAATAGAAACAATATCGGTTGGGCCCCAAATATCCATATGAACAAGGGCAAATTTTTCATTGGATACAGAAGTGCTTACAGGAAAGGATATTTTCTTTTGTTTTGCCAAATGACAAGCTTTACAAGGTGAATTAGGTGATATGGACAAGGAAGGTATGTAAGGAGAAAGTAGCTTCAATCTGGAGTCAGAAAGATGACCGAGACGAGGATGCCAAAGGGAACATGACGTGTTGGTAGCTGATAAGGCAATTGGTGTGGTAATAGAGAGAGTTTGAGCTGGTGAGTCCAAAATATAGAGACCATGTAGAACTTTAGCTGTACCAATCATCGTCAAAGATGGAAGGGCCTGTAAAAAGCAATAAGTTTAGTGAAAAGTAAAAGAGCAAGGTAGTGTAGCAGTGAGTTTGGTTACAGATAAAAGATTGAAAGTAAATTGGGGAACATAAAGAACATTAGTAATGTATAGGCTATTACTAAAAATGACTGTACCAGAAATTCGAGCACAAACTTTGGTACCATTTGGAAGATTAATATATACTGGTTTAATGGAATGAAAAGAGGCAAAAAAAGATAAAGAGTGTGTAATGTGATCAGTTGCACCAGTATCAATGATCCAATGGTGGGGTTGAAAAGAAAAGAGGTTACCTGAAGATACAGAAGGCTGTAAAGGTAAAGAAGAGGCGGTATTGGTAACATGAGTAGGGGAGGTAGAAGATGGAAGCAATGTAAGGAGCTACTGTAACTGATCTTGTGTCAAAGTAACAGGAGAATCAGGTGGCAAAATAGCAACAGACTGTGAAGCGTCCAAAGATGGTGCCTCACCATCAGTAAGTACTGCGTGTGCACGAGAAGTCCGACCACGAGACTTGTAACCAGGTGGATAACCATGCTTCTCATAGCATGTATCAACAGTATGCCTGGATTTGCCACAAAAGGTGCACTGCCGTGAGTCAGAAGCCGATTTCGGCTGAGATTTCCTTGAAGAAGGATGTTGGCGCAATGTGTTACTGACAAACAGTTGGGAAGAGCCAGCAGCAAGTAGGTGACGTTCTTGTTGAATAACCAAAGAAAACGCTTTGTTGATCGTAGGCAACGGATCAATGAGCATGATTTGAGAACGAACAGCAGCAAAACGATCATGGAGACCTTTAAGGAATCGAATCACATAATCATTATCATGATACTTTTGAAGAGTAGCAAAAACACCACAAGAGCAAGATGTGGGACAAGAACAAACTGGAATTGGTCTAAAATTCATCAATTCATCCCAGAGGATCTTTAACTCGGTAAAATAATCAGTGACTGAGCAATCTTCTTGTTTGAATGAATTGATTTCTTCTTGAAGATCAGAAATGCGGAAAATATCTCCCTGAGAAAAACGTTCCCGGAGATCGCGCCAAACATCAGAAGCAAAATCAAGCCAAAGAACACTGTTCATGATCGAAGGTGAGATGGAATGGTGCAACCAAGAAAGCACCATAGTATTACATCGTTCCCAAGCTGAGTAAAGAGGGTCTGTTCGAAGCGGAACTGTGATGGTGCCATTAATAAACTGGAGCTTGTTCTTGGATAAAAGTGCTATTGTCATAGCTCGAGACCAAGAATGATAATTCGAGCTTGATAGGACGGGAGAAACAAGAACCAAAGCTGGTTTTTCATTTGGATGAAGATAGTATGGACTAGAAGGCAGCATAGTATCATGAAATGCCATTGGAAGAAAAGGGAATCAAGAATGCAGATTATGGAGAAAGCAAAAAATAACGTCTGATACCATGTAGAATAATAAAAGAAAACTTCTCAAGTTTATTGGATGCTAACGTATTGTTATATACAAGCAAGGAAAGAAAGTAACAGAAAGTAACAGAAAAATAACTACTAACTGACTAACAAGAAATTAATTTAAAACTATATGACTAATAGGACTTGTCTTACAATGACTTGTCTGGAATGATTCCAACTAGCACTCAACTACAGAGCTTTGATCCTTCGTCATTTTCCCATAATAGAGGACTTTGTGGCCCTCCGATTTCACCGAATTGCTCAATGGTGGATCCACCTCCCGGTAAACCTGCAGTAGGAGGTGAAGAAGATTGTGATGAGTTCATGAAATCGTTTTACACTGGCATGGGACTTGGGTTTGCTGTCAGATTCTGGGGGTTTTGCAGTGTTGTGTTCTTCAAGCGTTCATGGAGGCATTCATATTATCGATACTTGGATAATGCAAAGGATTGGGTTTATGTTACATTTGTTCTGCTGAAAGCAAGGTTAGTGAGGAGAATCAAAGCTCTTTCAACAAGGTAATAAATTTACTTTCTTCACTCCTTAACAAAAGTTGAGAAATATATCATTAACTGAATAACAAAGTTGTATATTATAATTTTTCAGGTGTGATTAGAACTGCAACTGAAGGTGGTTTTTCCTGCATGTGAGAAAATCTTAATAAAAAACTTACAAATTAAGACATGTTTGTCATTTTGATGATTTCTAATTTCTATATATTAGGAAGAGAGTTGTGATGACTTTCTTGTAATACGTTTATCTTATATTTGGTTTGTATATTTCTTTTCTATCGAAAGTAATTTTATCAAAACAGAAAGACTCCTTGCTAATAAAAAGGAAAAATATATTGATTGGACAAAATTTATCAAAATTATAACAATAGTTTCCATAAAATATTGAAAATTTTCTTTATTTCTATGCTTAACTTATAAATTGGTATCTAAACTATACCCTTTTTCTTATCTTGATACCTAAACATTTTTTTTTGCTATATAAGGTACCTAAACTACTTATTTTTCGCAAGTTGGTATCTTTGTTAGTTAAACCAGCAAATCTATTTAAAAAAAAAACTTAATCCATAAATTACTACCTAAACTATGTATTTTTTTTCCATTTTGGTACCAAAATATTTTTTTGTTACATGTGATACATTCTGTAGCAAAATAGACAAAAAACATTATTTTCTTTTATACATATTGTTTTTATTAATATTTCTTTCTTTAGAATCGAACTGATGGTCAAACTGGTTAGGTCACTAATTCTCAGTTTGATCAGTTCTTCCAATTCTATCAAATATTATAAAAAATCAGAAAAAATTAAAAATAGAGATAACTGGTTCAATTGTCTTTTTAGCTTGATTCAATCAATCGGTATCGATTTGCAAGTCAATTGGTTCAACCCCTATCTCGATTTATTTGTGAAAACGCTAGCATCTCAACCTTAAAAGGCGAATTTTGAGCATCGCTGGTATTGTCATACATTATAAAAGGAAAAGAAAGGAAAAAAAAAGGGAAAATAAGAGAGAGAGAGATGATGGTAAAAGAAAACTATAAGATAAAAGAATTAAAAAATATTTTTTAAAATTTATATGATGTGACAAATTATTATTGGCTGGTTTTTTTTAACGGATATAATATTTTTGTGTAAAATGGGTAATAGAAAATAGTAGGTATCACTTGTAACAAAAAATGTTTAGTTACCAAAATAGGGAAAAAATGCATAGTTTAGGTACCAATTTATGGGTTAAGCATTTCCTAAAAATAGATTTAGCAATTTGACTAACAGTTTGACTAACAGAGATACTGATTTGGGGAAAAAAGTAGTTTAAGTACTACTTCTGACAAAAAAATTTAAATACCAAGATGAAAAAATGTAGAGTTTAAGTGCCAATTTATGGATTCTCCCTTATTTCTAATGTATAATATAGTATTAAAAATATTTATATATTTTTTTTTACAAATTTAACAAATTGCATTGTATTATTTAATTTTAATATCATTATTCTGTTTTTCATAATTTTTCTAAATTATGATGTTTCAACCATTTAATTATTTTAAAAATTAAATATTTAAATAAAATAATTATAAATACTAACATTTTAAAATGATTGTATTCTAAAATCTTGAAAATTTTAAAATTTCCTATCCAAACAAAGTTCTATTGATAAAAGTTAATATATATAAAAATTATTGGACTGATATTTAAAAAATGACAAAATTTCAAATTTTCAATAATTTTTACTGTAACAACTTAATTTTCGTCGATGTCAGAAATTTTAGTTTAAGGTTGAATTCTTTAAATTGATCTGTTCAAAATTTCAAATAAAAAAAAATAACAAGTCTATGTGGGATTAATAATAAAACCAAACAGTAATTAAATCAATTAGGTTTTTTTTTATAATTAGTACGATGACTAAATTATAAGGTGAGTAGGATGAAGAAATTTGATTGAAGCTTTATACATGTCATTGATTAACAAATTATCATGTCCTTAAAAGCAAATATTCCATGGTTAAAATAAACTTTGTGGCCGACCATGATCTATGTCATTAAGTTCCATTAGCTTATGTATAGTGACTTTATGAGCATTGGTTTCTTTTATTTATTAATTTAACTAGTTAATTTTAATTAATAATAGATAAGTATAGTGGAAGGAAAGAGAGATAAGGCTTATTTTCCTCCTCTCCCTCACGGTAAATAAAGAAAAGTTCCATGGTTCTTTTCTTCATTTACGTCCACTAGATTGCTCAAGGAAGGTGAGTTTTAGTTTGAATTTTAGTTGAAATTCTAGGCTTTGATAGTTGATAAGCATAGCTCAATTATTAGATGAAGTAATTGATGATGTTTAGTTGAGAAATTATATTGAATACTAAGTTAGAGAGAGAATATTGAAGATAAGAACTTTAGATGAAAATTATGTTATAAAGTTAGTAAGGTAATGGGTGTTATAAGAATAAGCTTGATTTAATATTAAAGGCTTTGAAAACATTAATGTGGAATATTAGGGACCGAATTAAATAAATTGAAAGTTGTAGGAAAATTTTGTCATGAACTGAAAGTTCGAGGTCTCTAGTGGAGAAATATGAAAGCAAATCGAAAGTTATGAGCATTTCGAATATTAGGGCTTATACGGACTAAAATGAATAGAATGTACTCATGTCAATATTGTGTCGATTTCTATTTGAATTGTGTGATTAATGAGTTTTTATATTCGAGTTTAATTATGTAACAGCCTATTTTCAGTGAAATCGGAATAGTGATTTCAGGACCACAAATTCGAGCCCAAAAGGAAAATTATTTTGTTATTATTGCATGGTCTGCATTATGATAGGAAAGACGTATGAAAATTTCGTTACGAAAATTATACTGATTACATGTTTAATTAGGAGGAAAGGGCCAAATTGTATAAAATGTAAAAATTGAGTTCTAGTAGCTAAAGAGATCAAATAGCTATGGAGTTCAAAATTTGAGGTCCTTATATGATAATCAGACCATTAATTGGAGTTAGTAGGTAAGCATAATGATTCATCCATAGAAAATTAATTAAAGAAAAGGATGAAATTTGAAAGTTGAAAAATTAAAAGATGATAAGTTAATTAAATATGAATAAAATAATTTTATTGTCATCATCTTTCAAAAAAAAAGACATGGATAGGTAAAATAAATTAATTGAAGGTTTAGTAGGCCTAACAAATTTCACCCTATCACACGTTATTGAGACATTTTTCACATTAGATCGGTAAAGTGAATAACTAAACAATAAATATTATATTATAAGTAGGAGTTTGGATAGGTTTTTTTTCAATATATTATATTATTTTATTTCAATAGATGAAAATTAAAATGTGACCATAAGTCATTTGTGTTTGTGATAAATTATTTGATTACTATTTGAGAGTAATTGATTTTTTATAAAGAAATATGTAATAGTTATGGTGAGATAAAATAGAAACATATTTGGGAGAATAGATTCATTCTCAAAAAAATTAATGATATCTTATGAGTATAACACACTTATTATAACACAATTACTTTTCCTACTCTTTAATTAGTGCTTATAGTCAAAAAGTAATTGGAGACATGAATTGCAAGGTATTTTCTGATTCACATTATTGAAGAATTCAAGACCCATACTTCATTTGCTACAACTACTCTTTTGGCTTCATATGAAACTGAAGAACAAAATTGTGGGTAAATTAAATTAGTTGAAGTTTTAGTTTCAACCTATGACACGTTATTGAGAGATTATTCACATTCGACACTATAACCTTAATATATAACTTTTGCACATTAATTTAATTTCTAATCAGCCCATCATTAATTAGAAATTAGTTATTAAAGTATGTATACATATTTGAATCATACTAAAGCCTAATAAATATTAACTAAATTAGATCACTTTTAATATAGGCTAACATTTTTGTAATAGTAGATAATGACATGTCAAATCCAAAATAGCAAAACACAATCTTATTTTTTATGATAATTATGATGTCTGGAGGTATAGATCTCAGCTTCTTATAGGTTTTTTTTTTTAACAATACTTTAATAACATTCAGCTTACATTATTGATTACAGACAATTGCTTTTCTTGCTTCGTATGAAATTGAAGAAAAGAGTTGCAGGGAATTAAATTATTAACACAAAAAGTAAGTCTAGTTTGGAAAATTGAAAAATTACATTGTAAGGCTCAAGTGGAATTTAGAACAAAAGCAAAACAGGCCTTAATTAGTGCTTATTGTCAAAAAGTAACTGGACACAACAATTGCAATTGGAAGGTATTTTCTGATTCATATTATTGAACAATTCAAGACCCATTCTTCATTTGCGACAACTACACTTTTTGAAGAAATTTGTGGGTAAATTAAATTAATTGAAGGTTTAGTAGGCTAACAAATTTCACCCTGTCACACGTTATTGAGACATTATTCACGTTGGAGTCTTAAAGTGATTGACTAGAAAAGAAAAATGAAGGCATAAACACCCATAATTAGTGCTAACAATAACAAGATTTACAATAAGGACAAGTTATTGTGCAATGTAGAAAAGATGAAATGTGAAAGAATCGCTATCATTTTGATTCACGTTTCATCTTTTCTGTACCACATAATAATTGGTCCTCGTTGGAGATTTTGTTGCCCTCAACTCTATCACATGTTTAAGTAATAAGGTCATTATCTTTGATGGTGATGGACAAAACGAATTACGTAATTATACTAGAAGACCTCTATGTTTCTTGCTTTAACTTCTGTATGGGTTTTACAAAACTTCCTTCTCTAATGAGGAAAAATTCATTGTCGTGCCCGCATAATCACTGCCATTTGAGGCCCATTTATGCTCCATCCCTTGACAACATAACCTTTGTAAACTTAAAGTCCTAGTTGCACTTCAACCCGAAACCATATAATCACCACCAACAAGGGCATTGAGTTGCAATGCGGTCTCGACTTCTCAAGTGATGGCCCCATCCTCACACGGTAGATGAAATTTGTAGGTCTTCAGCTCTACGTGATCACCATGAACCCAAACAGAACTTAAAACTATGATTTTGTCTCCCTAAAAAAGAAAGAGAAATAAATCTTTAAACCAAGAAATTTCAACATGCAAGAAAAAAGAAAAGAAAAACAATTTAAAGGAGATAGTGGGTGAGAAAGATGATGGAGTAGAGGGAGGAAACTCCCCTCTATATCAAAAAAAGCTTTTCCCTTCCTTATATTATATATAATCCATCTCGGGCCCTTCCCCTGTCTACAGCTATGCTATCCCTATCCCTGCTAAGGTATGTTTTTTTTTCCGCATGTAATTTTATCCCAGGAATCTTGAGGCAGCATGTCGTTTGATAACTAAAAAAGCCCCCTACGGCATGCCTTTTCTCCCTCACTATTTTCAACCCTAATTGTGTATGTTAGAACCCGAGAATCCGAGGATAATTTTCAAACACTAGAACCTAGGAATCCCAGACAGCATGTGTTAAATATGAAATCATTTTGTAGCTAAAAACGCTCACTATGGGAAGAATTTTTTCCTCCACCAATTTTAACCCTAACTATGTCCCTCAGACCCTAGGATCATGTTCAGACATCTGGTTGTGGCAGGTACAATTAGCCCTTCACTGCTTAAACTACATCATTTGACTTCTTTAAATTTCAGCAGTAATGATTTTAATGGAAGTCCCATCCCAGAGTTTTTTTGTTCTTTGAAAAAATTGAAATTACTGGATCTCTCTAATGCTAATTTTAGAGGTCCAATTCCTTCTCTACTTGGAAATCTTTCAATGTTGGAGACTCTTAGACTGGGTAGCAACGGTAGAGTTTTCAATGTTGGAAAACTTGAGTGGCTTTCCCATCTTCCTCGTTTGAAAGAGGTTGATCTCAGTTTCACTAACCTGAGCAATGCCAATGATTGGTCTCAAATCATTAACCATCTTCCTTTGCTTCAAAAACTAAATCTGAGAGATTGTGATCTTCCAAGCATCTCATCTTCTTCTGTTTCCCTTACCAACTCTTCTACATCTCTCAACACTCTCGCTCTCTCTGATAATAATCTCCCTTCTTCTGCCATATATCCATGGTTGTTTAATGTTAGCCGCAACCTTGTTTCCCTAGATCTCTCAAATAACCAGTTGAAAGGTCCAATTCCAGAAGCTTTCGGGAACATGATTGCTATTCAAGAACTTTATCTGAATGATACTCTTTTAAATGGATCCATAAGCAAAAGCATTGGACAACTTTCGAACCTGCGAGTATTGCGGCTTCCAGGGAATTCTTTTGGTGGTGATGTAATTTCCGAAGCTCATTTCTCAAATTTCACCTATTTACAGGTGTTGGATTTATCCGATACTTCTTTGACTTTGAAATTCAACTCCGGATGGATTCCTCCCTTCCAACTGAATCAACTATTGCTTTGCTCTTGCAAGTTAGGGCCTCATTTCCCAAATTGGATTCAGACTAAAATGGACGTCCTAAACCCTGACGTTGATATTTCTTCCATGGATTACCTTGATATTTCTGCTTCAGGAATTTCGGATTCTCTTCCCTACTGGTTTTGGGACAAATTTCAGGGATTATCGTACATAAACATGTCTTTTAATCAGATCAGTGGTACTTTTCCAAATAATTACTCTATCCGCATAAACCATCTAGATCTAAGCTCTAATAATTTCTCAGGACCGTTGCCACGTTTTTCTTTTGACTTTACGGCTAAGGGTGTTGACAATTGCATGGTAAATAGTTGAAAATTGCATGGTTTTGCAGCATCAAAATTATGGCAGATTATTAACATTTATGATAACCATCAATTTTGACTAAAATGTAATAAATAGGAGGTGCAGATTTTGCACCTAAAATTGACTTGAAGATTTTGCACCTAAAATTGACTTGAAATTTTGGCATGGGATAATTTCTTTTTTGGTCATTAAGATAATGGGCTATTTATAGTTTGGTCTTTGAATTTCAACTATAAATAGACCTTCCCATTCTCATTTCCAATCATCCCAATTATTCTTTCTCACTTAGTTTTCTCTCTTCTCCCATTTGAGAATTCTTAAGAAATTTTATCTGTTTGTAATATTTTGGAGATAGTGAAGTTATCATCTGGTGTTAGTGCCTGAGGACGTAGGTATAATTTACCGAACCTCGTTAAAACTCTTGTGTTCTTTCTTGTCCTATTTTTCTTTCAATATTTGAGGGTATAATAGTAGTATTTAATTGTGCTATTAAATTACGATAGAAGGGATATTCTGACTAAGGAATGACTTGGTACTTAAGAGATCCTTGTGATCCACCTCTCTTTCTTGAGAATTGAACTTTATGTGATTTTTTAGTACAATAATTTACACGCTTCCAACCCTATTGGAATAACAAAGGGGACCATTAACCTTTCCAAAAACAAGTTTACTGGTTCAGTCTCTCCAATTTGCAATATTACCGGTGAAGGTTTGTTGGCATTGTTTGATATCTCAAATAATCTATTTTCTGGAGTGACTCCAGACTATTTTGGAAGTTTCCCGTTTTTAACAGCTTTGAATTTGGGTGATAATACTTTCTCGGGCTCACTTCCAAGCTCCTTAGGATCTCTGATTTCTCTTGAAATGCTAAGTTTACGTGGTAATAAATTCTCTGGAGAATTACCTTCATCTTTACAGAATTGTGCCAAGTTAAAATTCCTGGACTTGAGTGATAATGAATTATCAGGAGAAATACCTATGTGGATCGGTCAGAAGCTTTCATCGTTGGTTTTTCTTAGCCTTCAAAGGAACCAGTTCAAGGGAAGGATTCCCCATCAACTTTGTGGATTGAAATATCTACAAATCTTGGACCTTTCTGTAAATAAAATCTCTGATACCATACCATCATGCCTCAATAATTTCACTTCCATGACAAAAAAAGTGAGTTTAGATCAAATGATTGAGCATCACATCGTAGATATTGGACCTGAATTGGTATTTAATAAGGGTATGTATGTTGAGCCTTTATGGATCATTCAGGTTAGATATGTTGATGATGAAGTTGGTTCAGCATGCAGCAAACTCAACAGCATGCAGGCCATGAAGACCAAGTCATGCAGGAGCTGCTGATGCAAGCTTATTTTGTTTATTTTGTAATTCCTAGTCAATGAAATGTAATCTTAGTTCATTTCTAACTAAGTTAGGTTGTTGACAGATGTAATTAGCTTATGTATGAGCTGTAAACACAACTTTGTATAAGTTTACAAGCCAAAATTTCAAGTTTCCATGTCATTAGTGGAGGTAGGTGATGTTTAGGTAATTATTTGCTATTTTTGACAAGCTTAGTGCTTGGTTTATGTATTGGCATTGTGCCATTATGCAATTCATGAATGAAGTTCAGTTTGTTCATCAATTTTTCTCTTCATTTTTCTTAGCTTTTCTTTCTTTCTTTCTCTTGCTCGAATTCTCTTGTTTGCTCAGCAAGTCTCGAGACTTGCTTGACAAGTTTGCACTAAATCTGTTAGTTTCAGTTACAGCACCAACAATTGGTATCTAGAGCCTATTTCTTAAGGGATCTGTTACACAAATCCATGGCTTCATCAAGCTTTTCACCAGCTGCACCTCAAGTCTTCAATGGAGAAGGCTATCACATATGGGTGGTCAAAATGAAGACCTACCTGCAGGCTTTCGATCTGTGAGAGGTGGTCAACTCTGATGTTGAACCAGAGCCACTTAGAGCTAATCCAACAGTGGCTCAGATCAGGCAGCATGCTGATGAAAGGACCAAGAGGCACAAGGCTATGTATTGCATCCAAAACTCAGTGTCTGATGTGATTTTCACAAGGATTATGGCCTGTGAATCACCAAAACAGGCCTGGGACAAGTTGCAGGAAGAGTTTCAAGGGACAGAGAGGACAAGGCAGCAACAGTTGTTAAACTTGAGGAGAGATTTCGAGAATTTGAAGATGAAGGAAGAAGAAACTGTCAAGCAATATTCTGACAAGATTATGGCTGTGGTTAACAGCATCAGGCTCCTTGGAGAGCAGTTCAATGAAGCTAGGATAGTGGAGAAGGTTATAGCAACTCTGCCTGAGAGGTATGAGGCAAAAATCTCATCTCTCGAGGACTCAAGGGATCTGTCCACCATCTCCCTGACAGAGTTGATCAATGCTCTATATGCTCAAGAGTAGAGGAGAGCAAGCAGACTGGAGGAGCACCAAGAAGGTGCCTTTCAGGCAAGAACAAATACTGCCTACAAAGGCAAGAAGGCCTGGAGAGACAAGCCAAAGAATGATGCTGCAAGGAGAGAAGGTCAGACTTGCAAGCACTGCAGAAAGGCTGGTCATTCAGAAGAAAAATGCTGGTTCAATCCAGATGCTGTGTGTCAGCATTGTAAGAAGAAGGGTCATGTTGAGAGAGTCTACAAGAGTAAGACCAAATCGAGGCAGAATCAGTTTCAACAGATGAAAGCTGAGGCTCGAGTAGCTAAGGAGGACAGTGACCAAGAGGAGCAAGTCTTTGCTGTGTCATGCTCAGCTGCTCAGGAAAGGTCCTCATCTGGTTGGCTCCTAGATAGTGGATGCACCAACCACATGACACCTGATGCTGCAATCTTCAAGTCTTTAGACAGAAGCTGCAGAACTAAAGTCAAGATAGGAAATGGTCATTTTATTCAAGCTGAAGGCAAGGGTGATGTGCTGATATGCACCCTTACAGGTAGCAAAGTAATTTCAAATGTGCTGTTGGTGCCTGAAATTGACAGAAACCTGCTCAGCATAGCTCAGTTGCTGGAAAAAGGTTATTCAGTTGTGTTTAAAGACCACCAGTGCCAAATCAGTGATCCAAGTGGATCCAAACTGATGGCAGTCCCTATGGCTGATAAGAGCTTTGTGGTTGACTGGACAAAAAAGTCAGACATTGCCTACACAGCCACTTCAGATGAATCCAAGCTGTGGCATCAAAGACTGGGACATGCCAACTTCAGATCGATGGCCCGAATGGTCAGAGAGGACCTGGCTGAAAATTTCATCAACTCAGTGGACCATGATGATGTATGTGATGTATGTCAGCTAGGAAAGCAGGCCAGACTCCCATTTCCCTCGAATCAAGCCTGGAGAGCCTCTGAAAAGCTCCAACTGGTGCATACTGATGTGTGTGGCCCTATGAAGACTGAGTCATTAAGTGGAAACAGGTATTTCATACTGTTCATTGATGATTTCTCGAGATATTGCTAGATTTACTTCTTAAAACAGAAATCAGAGGTGGCCACTGTGTTTTGGAAGTTCAAAACTGCTGCTGAGACTGAAACAGGCTGCAAGGTGAAGATCATAAGGTCTGATAATGGGACTGAGTACACCTCAGCTCAGTTCCAAGCCTTCTGTGATAAGGCAGGCATCAAACATCAACTTACCAACACATATACACCTCAGCAGAATGGGGTAAGTGAAAGGAAGAATAGGAGTTTGATGGATATGGCCAGGTGCTTGATGATTCAGAAGAATCTGCCTAAAGCACTATGGGCAGAAGCAGTTAACACTGCAACATACATTCAAAATAGACTTCCAACCAAGGCTTTGGATCAAAAGACCCCATTCGAGGCCTGGTTTAGCTTCAAGCCATCACTGGCTCATCTGAAGGTCTTTGGATGCATCTGTTATGCACATGTACCTGTTGTTAAAAGGGACAAATTGTCTGAAAGGGCTCGACCTGGTGTTTTGGTGGGGTATAGCACTGTTAAGAAGGGCTATAGGATTTTAGATCCTTCAACAAACAAAGTGTCAGTAAGCAGGGATGTGGTATTTGATGAGAGGTCATGTTGGAACTGGGAAAAACATGAACCTGAAGAAGTTTCTGAAGAACTTGCAGCAGACCGAGCTGAGCCAGACCAAAATGTCCCTGAAATGGATATTGATGATGAACCAGTCAGAGGAACAAGGTCATTGGCTGAGATTTATGAAAGGGCTCATGTAGCCATAGCTGAACCAAGCAACTTTGAAAAGGCTGAGGCTCAGCAAGGGTGGAAGCAGGCAATGGCTGAGCAGATCAGCATGATTGAGAAGAACCAGACCTGGGAATTGGTTGAAAGGCCAGTCAAAAGGAAGGTGATTGGGGTGAAATGGGTGTACAAAGTCAAGCACAATGCTGATGGAACCTTGAACAAACTGAAAGCAAGGCTAGTTGTCAAGGGGTTCAGTCAGAGGTATGGCCTGGACTACCTGGAGACCTTTGCACCAGTGGCCAGGCTCGACACCATCAGACTGCTGATTGCCTTAGCAGCACAGCTCGAATGGAAAATCCATCAACTTGATGTGAAATCAGCCTTTCTGAATGGTTTCTTAGATGAAGACATCTATGTTGAACAACCACAAGGGTTTGAAATAGCTGGCAGAGAGCATATGGTCTACAAACTGAAGAAGGCCCTATATGGATTAAAACAGGCTCCAAGGGCTTGGTATAGCAGAATCGATGGCTACTTGACTGATCTGGGATTCGATCGAAGTAATAGTGAGCCAACACTGTATGTCAAGAAACAAGGGACACAAATACAACTCATTGTGTCCCTGTATGTTGATGACCTTCTGGTGGTAGGAGGAGATCGAGTAGTGCTGGCTGATTTCAAGACCAAGATGCAGGAAGTGTTTGAAATGTCTGATCTTGGGGAGATGACTTATTTTCTTGGAATGGAGGTGTCTCAAGTACAGAATGAGATATTTCTAAGCCAGAGAAGCTTTGCCACAAAGATTCTGACCAAGTTCTCCATGCAAAACAGCAAGGCAACTAAAACACCTGTTGCTGTTGGAGAAAAACTATCAAGCCAAGGTGATTTTGAGAAAGTTTGTGAAACAACCTACAGGAGTCTAGTTGGTTGCTTGCTATACTTGACTGCCACTAGACCAGACATCATGTATGCTGTAGGATTGCTCTCAAGGTTCTTGCATTGCTGCAATGAGAAGCATTTCCAAGCTGCAAAGAGAGTGCTGAGATATGTCAAAGGCACTTTAAACTATGGTTTGAAGTACAACAAAGAAGGAAATCTGAAGCTGGTTGGCTACATTGATAGTGATTGGGCTGGCTCGATAGATGACATGAAAAGCACCTCAGGGTATGCTTTTAACCTTGGTTCAGCCATGTTTTGCTGGAGCTCAAATAAGCAAAGTCTAGTAGCTCAATCTACTGCTGAAGCAGAATATGTGGCAACAACAAGTGCTGTCAACCAAGCCATATGGCTAAGGAAAATATTGGCTGACTTGAATGTGCATCAAGAGGAAGCTACTGAGATCTTCTGTGACAACCAATCTGCAGTAGCAATTGCTAAAAATCCAGTGTTCCATGGAAGAACAAAACATTTCAGCATCAAGTTGCATGTTGTTCGAGAAATGGAGCAAGCTCAGGAAGTAAAGCTGATCCACTGTAATTCAGAGGATCAACTTACAGACATTTTAACCAAAGCCCTTAGTGTCACAAGGTTCGAATGTCTAAGAAAGAAGCTAGGTGTTTGCTCCATGCAAACCAAGGAGGAGTGATAAAGTTGGTTCAGCATGCAGCAAACTCAACAGCATGCAGGCCATGAAGACCAAGTCATGCAGGAGCTGCTGATGCAAGCTTATTTTGTTTATTTTGTAATTCCTAGTCAATGAAATGTAATCTTAGTTCATTTCTAACTAAGTTAGGTTGTTGACAGATGTAATTAGCTTATGTATGAGCTGTAAACACAACTTTGTATAAGTTTACAAGCCAAAATTTCAAGTTTCCATGTCATTAGTGGAGGTAGGTGATGTTTAGGTAATTATTTGCTGTTTTTGACAAGCTTAGTGCTTGGTTTATGTATTGGCATTGTGCCATTATGCAATTCATGAATGAAGTTCAGTTTGTTCATCAATTTTTCTCTTCATTTTTCTTAGCTTTTCTTTCTTTCTCTTGCTCGAATTCTCTTGTTTGCTCAGCAAGTCTCGAGACTTGCTTGACAAGTTTGCACTGAATCTGTTAGTTTCAGTTACAGCACCAATAGTTGACAAGGCATTGCTTACATGGAAGGGGACAAAGCAAAGCTATCCACAACTTGGATTGCTACTAGCCATTGATCTCTCTTGTAACAAATTAACAGGAGAGATTCCTGAAGAATTAAGTAGTCTTTAAGAACTGGTTGCATTGAACTTGTCAAGAAACCTTTTTAACGGAAAAATTCTTCAAAAGATTGGGCATATAAGACAACTAGAGGTGCTTGACCTGTCAAGAAACAAGTTTTCAGGAAACATCCCGACAAGCTTGTCTGAATTAACATTTCTAATTAACTTGAACTTGTCTTATAATGACTTGTCTGGAAAGATTCCAACTAGCACTCAACTACAGAGCTTTGATCCTTCGTCATTTTCCCATAATAGAGGACTTTGTGGTCCTCCTGTTTCACCGAATTGCTCAATGGTGGAACCACCTGCCGGAAAACCTACAGTAGGAGGTGAGAAGATTCTGATGAGTTCGTGAAATGGTTTTACACTGGTATGGGACTTGGATTTGCAGTGGGTTTCTAGGGTTTTGCAGTGTTGTGTTCTTCAAGCGTTCATGGAGTCATTCATATTATCGTTACATGGATAATGCAAAGGATTGGGTTTATGTTACATTTGTTGTGGTGGAAGCAAGGTTAGTGAGGAGAATCAAAGCTCTTACAACAAGGTAATAATTTTACTTTCTTCACTCCTTAACAAAGTTGAGAAATATATCATTAACTAAATAACAAAGTTGTATATTATTATTTTTCAGGTGCTATTAGAACTGCAACTGAAGGTGGTTTTTCCTGCATGTGAGAAAATCTTAATAAAAAACTTACAAATTAAGACATGTTTGTCTTTTTGATGATTTCTAATTTCTATATATTAGGAAGAGATTTGTGATGACTTTCTTGTAATACGTTTATCTTATATTTGATTTGTATATTTCTTTTCTATCGAAAGTAATTTTATCAAAACAAAAAGACTTCTTGCTAATAAAATGGAAAAATATATTGATCGGAGAAAATTTATCAAAATTATAACAATAGTTTTCATAAAATGTTGAAAATCTTCTTTATTTCTTATGCTTAACTTACAAATTGGTATCTAAACTATACTTTTTTCTTATCTTGGTACTTTTTTTTGCTACATAAGGTACCTAAGCTACTTATTTTTCTTACGTTGGTATCTCCATTAGTTAAACTGTCCAATCTATTTACAAAAAAAACTTAATCCATAAATTGCTACCTAAACTATGTTTTTTTTTTCCATTTTGGTACCTAAATAATTTTTTTGTTACAAGTTATACATTATGTAGCAAAATAGGCAAAAAGCATTATTTTCTTTTATATATGTTGTTTTTATTATTTTTCTTTTTTTAGAATCAAATTGATGGTCAAACCTGTTAGGTCACTAATTCTCAGTTTAATCAGTTCTTCCAATTCTATCAAATATTATTAAAAATTTAGAAAAAAATAAAAAATAGAGATAACTGGTTCAAGTTTCTTTTTAGCTAGGTTCAATCAATCTGTATCAATTTGCAAGTCAATTGGTTCAACCCCCTATCTCGATCTAGTTGTGAAAACACTAGTTTTGATAGATGAAATAAATCGTTGGCATCTCAACCTCAAGAGGGAGGGAGGGAGGGAGAGAGAGATGATGATGATGATGATGTAAAAGAAAACTATAAAATAAAAGAATTAAAAAATATTTCTTAAAGTTTATATGATGTGACATTATTATTGGCTGATTTTTTTAACGGATATAACATTTTTGTATAAAATAGGTAACAGAAGAATAGTTGGGGTACCACAATAGGAAGAAAATGCATAGTTTAGATACTATTTATGGGTTAAGCATTTCCTAAAAATAGATTTAACAATTTGATTAACGGTTTAACTAACAGAGATATTGACTTGGGGAAAAAAGTAATTTAAATACTACTTGTGACAAAAAAAATTTAAATAGCAAGATGAAAAAAATGTATAGTTTAAATGCCAATTTATGAGTTAACCCTTATTTCTAATATAATATAGTATTAAAAATATTTATATATATTTTTACAAATTTAACAATACTCACTGCATTATATTATTTAATTTTAATATCATTATTCTGTTTTTCATGATTATTTTTTGAACTTATGATATTCCTAACCATTTAATTATTTTAAAAATTAAATATTTAAATAAAATAATTATAAATATTAACATTTGATTGTATTTTAAAATCTTGAAATTTCCTATCCAAACAAAGGATAAAAATTAATATATAGATAAAATTATTGGACTATATTCAAAAAAGGACATAATTTCAAATTTTCAATAAATTTAACTGTAACGAATTAATTTTCGTCTATGTTAGAAAACTTGGTTTAAGGTTGAATTCCTTAAATTCATCCGAAAAGTTAACGAGTCGTATGTGGGATTAATAATAAAACCGAACGGTAATTAAATAAATTAAGTTTTTCTTTATAATTAGTACGATGACTAAATTATAAGGTGAGTACGAAGAAATTTGATTGAAGCTTTGTACATATTGTTGATTAGCGAATGATCATGTCCTTAAAAGCAAATATTCCATGGTTAAAATACACTAAGGAAAATTACAAAATTAAACAAACTAATTAAACTAATAATCTCAACTAAGGCTTTCTTAATAAATTCTTGAGAAGATGAAATAGTGACTAGTGGAGTGAATGACATGTTTCATGGTCCTAAGTCCAGTTGGATGATTAAAGAAGTGATAACGCTGCCCTTACACCCTAACTTCTCTTGATACATTTCAAGTGCAAAATCACCTCTAACTATCAGCTCTCGCAATCTGGAGCCGACTCTTTCATAATCTTCTTTAAACTTAACCCTACTTAAGTTGGTCAGTACTCTTAAGAGATATAAGCTCTCCTAATTAACAAATACATTACAATCATAGGCAGCCAATTAGCTCAAAATCACATAACATGCATATTCAGACCACTAATACCAATAGCAATAAACATATTTAACATGAAAGTACATGAATTTAAAAAATAGGAGAAAAAATGCTAATAGATGCAAAAGCTCCTCAAATCTTCAAATCACATTATTTGCCCAAGTGATTTCATCCAAATATTCAATAATCCAACATAAATTGAGATTAATAAACATAAAGATACAAAAGAGAGAGAGAATAATATAACCTAATTACAAAATGAAATCTAAAGAACCAAAACTACATGAAGTTGCCCTTAATAAAATTGTAATTTTCAATTGAGTGTCACAGCTTTACGATGAATTTCACAATTTTCCCTTTTTGTAATTGCTCGAGATTTGGCTAATGTCACAACATCACGACATCAACTGATTCATGTCATGACGTATGGCCTTAAAATGCTCTTATTTTTCCTTTAGCTTACATGACGTCGCAACGTTAGCTAATCCACTTTGTGAGGTCAGCCATATCATGACTTAGCCACAATCTCATCACGATGTCGGGCATTGATCAACACCATTCATGATGTCGTGATTTTAGCTGATCCAAATCACGACTTGGCCTTTGCCGTGTCATGACTCTTCCTTGAAGTTGAGTTTTTCTCTTACAACCAAACACCAAAAACATAGAAATTAATATTAAACCTTAAAAACACTTAAAATGCATAAAAATAACTTAAATTCATTACAAAATTGTAAAATCCTAAAAATGAAAAAAAACACTATTAAATGTAAAATTTTCGAAACCTACAAAATAATTTTTTACTCAAAAGATATAAATTTTGTATATAACAATGAGTAGGGTTGAATCCATAGAGTCAAGTGATAATTCTATTTATTTAGTAAAAGAAAATAAAAGCAAAGGGTTTAAAATTAAAATTAAAATTATGTAAGAAAAATTGCAAAACAAAATATAAGAAAAATCAATATGTTGAAAATCTAAAAAAAGTAAAATTTTCATTTTATTCATGAGTTTGATCATCAATGCAAAGATATATAGTTTAGTGTTCTTTAATAAATTAATTATAGTTGTCGATGCCACGCCTAACGGTCAATCTCTCCTTACCTTTTCGATAATCAAGAGAAAGCTTTTCAAATTATTTTCCTTATTAGTAAACAATTCTATAAGCTGAAGCCTAGGATTTAGCTTACCGATAGTATTAAAAATAAGAGAAACTTAATTTTAACCAATCAACACAAGTGAAATTTATTTAGAATTAATTAAACAATTACAAATTTAACTATTATTTAGAATTAATTAAACAATTACAAATTTAACTATTTTAATTGAGAAGATAAAATATTTTAAGTAATTCAATTCATTTGTCACTTTAGTAATAAAATATTATTTGCTGAGCTCAAAAAAGTAAATAGTAGCAATGTCTTCTTGGTGGTGAGTACGAGATTGAATAATAAAATAAAATAAAAAAACACTTAAATAGCTATAATTTTTTTTACCATTATCATGGTTATATAAAACTAATTTAATACAAATAGAGTCAAAAAGTAATTGGAGACATGAATTGCAAGGTATTTTCTGATTCATATTATTGAAGAATTCAAGACCCATTCTTCGTTTGCTTCATATGAAACTGAAGAAGAAAATTGTGGGCACATTAAATTAATTGAATTGAAACAGAAAGCAAGTCTAAGTCATCAATTAAAGGTATAGTAGGACTAACAAATTTCACCCTATCACACGTCATTGAGACATATTCACATTTGAGTCGTAAAGTGATTAATTAAAGAAGAAAATAGAAAGCACAAACATCCATAATCTCTCATTATAAATAACAATGTATTTTACAAATGAGTATGGGGAGCAATGATAAGATTAAATGAAAATTAAAACAAAAGCAAAACAGGCCTAGTACTTACTCCTTAATTAGTGCTTATAGTCAAAAAGTAATTGGACACATCAATTAGAATTGCAAGGTAATTTCTGATTCATATTATTGAAGAATTCAAGACCCATAGCTCATTTGCTTCATATGAAACTGAAGAAGATAATTGTGGGTAAATTAAATTAATTTAAGGTTTAACAGGCCAATCAGATTTCACCCTATCACACGTCATTGAGACATTATTCACATTGGAGCTGTAAAGTGATTAACCAAAGAAGAAAATTGAAAGCATAAACATCCATAACCGCTAATTAGAGCTAACAATAACAAGGCATTTATAAGATTAATCACATCTTTTAAATTTACTAAAATAATTGGTTAAAATTTTACAAGAAAATTGATCGCACTTATAAATAAGATCCCTCATTTAAAAGACATTTATTAAATTTATCGCTCTAAATAGATGATTCCTATTTTTGTCATCATTTTCTTTTATTAATTTGCTCACCAAAAAAGAAATTTATTAAATTTGTCACTCTACCATTAAAATGGTAATAAAAGGCTAACTATGCATTTGCATATATTTTTTCTAGGCTGTCGAAAATAGGAGTAACTCTTATTTGGAGTGATTTTAAAGTGACAAAAATAGGAATGATTACTATTTAGAGTGACCAAAATAAAAAAATTCACAGTGAACATACTATTACCATTTAATGGTAGAGTGACCAATTTAATTAATTTTTTTAGTGTCAAAATTATAAAAAAATTTTGGGTGACAAATATAAAAAACGACCGACCCTATTTAGACTAACTAGTGAGGTAGTTTACCCAAATCAAAAATTGAATTGTGAAGAGCTTAATTTACAATATGTCATTTTTTTATAGTTTTTGCAAATGCTTTAAAAACGATTAGAAATTTTTTTATTAGTACCATATTTGAAATATGAAAATAATTTATATGTTTTAATTATGTTAATTAGTTATTATTATAAGTAATAGTGATTTCTATTAATTACATGAAGTAAAACTATATTTTATATTGGATATATTTAAAATATTTCAATTATAATTTGAATTTTTTATTATAATATTTGAATTGTACTTATCAAAAGCAATAAGTGACATACAGATAATTAATTTTTTTATCATATAAATTTTATATATCCTTAAAATATTTTATTATTATGTTAATAATTATTAAAATTTAAATATATAAAATCATTAAATATATGAAAAAATTAAAGATAAAAGTAAATATAATTTGATAAATTTTAAAAAATAAAAATCCAATTTCAATTTTTTCTCTACAAAATGTCGTCAACTTATTTCATTCGTCATTTATTTGATTTCAATTTCTTAATAGATTCATTTCTACTTTTTCGTTTCATTTTCAATAAATATGAAGAAATACTATTAATACAATGTTTAAAGTAATTTCTCATTTGTTGTTTTCATGAATAGTATTACATTACCTTCATAAAATTACTATTTATTAAAAGAAAAATTACTTTAAATATAATTTTATAACATTAAAAATAAAATAATTTTTCATCAAATAAGAAGTTGATCGAATAAAAACATCTTTTTATTCTAAATAGATAACTCAACAAGTTTAAATATTAAATGTTTTATGAACCATTATTAATATTTTTTTATAATGGATATTAGAAATTTTAACACTTATAATTTAATTTTCCACAAAGTTTTCTACATTCACTTTTTTCAATAAATATATTAAAAAATTATTAATAAAATATTTAAATTACAATTATAGTTAGACTCTATGTAGAAAAATCAAATTGCATAAAGAATTTTTTTGTTATTATTTTCTCTATTTTATCACAATGTCCCCTTTAGTGGCTATTATAACCATCACTGTAATGACCCGAAAGTCAGTGATGTCGAAAAATACGATTTTGAGATTCTGTTTCCATGATCTAAGCTCGTAAGTATTTTTATTATGAATTGAATTTTGAATAAGTAATTTTACCAAATTAGAGATTAATTAAGGTTTAGGGACTGAATCGTAAATTCCAATCACTATAGATTTTTAATTAGAAAATGGCTTGAGAACCTAAATTGCAATTAATTAAATGACTAAAATTTGCAATTAGACCTTGTTCGAATTCATAATTGTGGACGGTAAGGACTATGTATATATATAAATAATTAAAATTAAAATTGAATTAATAAGTTAAATTTAATTAACTTAATATAATAAACATAAATATAGGGATAGTGGATGAAAACAACATTTTCATCATCTCTTTTCATCTTCTACCCGAAGCTAAACAAAGAAAAACTAATGAGAACTTCAAAGTATTCGACCTTATTTTGGTAAGGGTAATTTAGTCATTTTCTTGTAATTTTTATGGTTTTAGGCCATAGGAGCTTGATTTAACTAGCCCATGTACTAATTTGTGAAACTATTAAAGTTTTAGGAAGTATCATTATTGAATTCTTGAAGTTTTAGATGTTAAATTGATAGATTTTAAGCTTAGAGGTGAAAATTAACTAAATTGTGAAGTTAATTGATAGTTTAATACATAAAGAATTAAACTAAATAAATTGAAAATTTAAATGTAGAAATGAAAAATAGGAGGTTCCTAATGGTTAACAGTGAACATTGATTTCAATTTGAAGCTTTAGATTGACAGTTATGTTAGTTCCAGTTTTAGGGACTAAATTGAATAAATTATAATGTTTGAATAAATTGTAATGCTTGAATAAAATGACAATTGATTGCAAGTTGGTTGTTTATTGATAGTTCTATGTGTTTACGTTCATTCGTAGCTAATATCGATCCGAATTCCTCAAAAAGGAAGGAAAAATCCAAAGTTGTCGACGAATAGCTCAGAAATTACGGTATGTATTTCTATGACTTAAGTCTTATTTAATTTCCGTGCTTTCATGTTATTTTACCATGTACATAAATGATGAGGTAGTTACTATTAAATGACGAGGTAAGGATTAATTTGAATAAAGTGGACATTTTAAATTTGATTGGTATGAAATTAAATTGAGGTATATTGTGACATATGATAATTGATTTGTCAATGATAGAATCTAAATTGTAATGAATTTGATTTGGTCTACATGTAACGAAATGAAAAACGGATAACTTAATAACTATATGGAATGCATCAAAAACAAATTGATATGCCATAAGGGCTAAAGTGCTATGTAAACCATCGTTGTCAGGCAATCCAGAATGATAGGTCATTATTGCCAGGCAACCCGGGATGACATATTTGAATTGAGAAAACCATCATTGTTGGACAATCCAGGGTGGTAAGTCATCATTGTCGAGTAACCGGGATGATAGATTTGAATTGAGAAAACCATTGTTGCTAGGCAACTCGAGGTGGTTGTCGGGCATCCTGAGATGAAAAATTAAGTCGAAGTGATAACGAGCTAAACATTACTTAGAATAGGAATGAGCTTATAAGTATTGTAGGTGTAGTATGTGACGCCACGATAGGAAAGTCATTTGACTAAGTTAGTATGTCACGTCATGATGAGAATCCCCTTACATCGCGACGTCAGTCTTAAATTTTGAAAATTTTTGTTTTAGTCCTAATTCAACCTTAGTTCATCTATAAAGCTTCTGAAAGCTAGTATAAAGCCTAAGAGTGATTGTATTTCATGTTGAATGCATATTTGTTTAATTTGATCATTAATTTGTATATTTTAAATATGAACTGATCATGGTTGCTCTGGCTGTAACACCCCAAACCCGGCCTAAACGTTATGGCGAATCTGGCGATGTCACATGGAATTGAATTTGAAATCGATTTATCAAGTTAAAATCGTTTCTGTTTATTAGCTTCTATTTATCTCAAAATTATTTTCTTGTTAATTTAATTCGTTTAAAAAATATTTTGTAACAGAAGCTTTTAAAACCGTGATATTTAAAGAAAACCATTCGCGTTTAGGAAAACGTTGTTTTTAATTAAACTGAGTTTTCATTGAGTTTTACAGTTTAAAAGTCCATGAAAACAGTTAAAATCCAAAATAAAGGCAAACAGTCCAAAAGTCCCAAATTACATCAAAAGTAGGAATAGAAACCATAAATAAAATTAAAGCAATTCAATAGACATGTGGTCACCGTTGAGTCCTCTGCCGCACCGATCTGTCTAAGTCTAGGGATTACCTGTATAGATAAAACAAGAAGGGGTGAGTTTATGTAAACTCAGTGTGTAATCCCCATAGATAATATGCATACAGTCAAACAACAATTATCAATCACATACAATCTGGGGCCTAAGCCCATTACAGATTCAGATATAGTTCAGATATAAATTAGGGCCTTAGCCCATCTCAGATACAGTATGCATTCAGTAACAGAAATCACTATCCTACCCACCAACCTCTACACACCATCTCCGACCATCCCTATACACCAGTTCGAGATTCTGTTAGGATATCTAGTGATTGGGATGATATCACGAGTACTGTTAATGACCTCATGGCTAAAACTTCTTTATAGAATAAACTCTCGAAAAGCCCAGATGAGCCACGATCCAACTCTTGCAACACAAATAGAATGGCTCTTGAGGAACAAAGATTACAGATCGAGAAACTAGATGAATGGCGAACCTACGGAAGAGATGAACCTAAAACACACCATGATAAATCAAAGTAGCACCATAACGAACCTAAAAATGAGACACATCAATTTAAGGTCGGAGACCAGGTATTGTTAGAAAAAACAGACCCTAGAATTATCACTTCTGAGCTTAATGCGAATGATGTACCTCTTTTTACGATAGTAAATGTTTATTCATATGGTACGTTTGAGGTTAATCATCCCAGGGTCAGCCAATTTCAAGGTAAATAGCATTCGACTCAAACCTTATTTTGTTAAAATTGATAGCAGGAATGAGGAGTTTCAACTCCTCAAACCACCATGATTACGCGAATTAGAGGTAAGTCGAGCTTAGACTCTAAATAAGTACTTCTCGGGAGGCAACCCGAGCACTAACACCACTAACTAATTTATTTTTATCTATTTTTCGTGTTTAAATGCAAGTTTTTGACCCACACGGGCTGGACACACGAGTGTGTCCTTGGTCATGTGGAAACAGGGCTTAAATCACCCAAAATTGACAGACATGGGCAAAAAGAGGCCACATGGGCATGCGACACGGCCGTGTGGACCACACGGCTTGGACACACGGGCGTGTCCCAGGCTAGTGAAATGTGGAGCTAAATTTTCAAATTTTATAGAAGTTAGGGAGCTTCACAAGTAAGGCACACAGACGTGTGGGATACCACACTGGCGTGGGAGAAGTGAACAATGAAGCACACAGCTGTGCAAAACGACCATGTGAACCACACAGCCAGGACACACGGGCATGTCTAAGGCCGTGTGACGAATGAGGGTTAAACTTTCACGATGAACACAAGCTAAACTCGAGCCACACGGGCGTGTTACACGACCGTGTGGCCCAAGACGGGGGTCACACGACTGTGTCCCCATAAAACCCCCCAAACCTTAATTCCCCTTCACCTATTTTGTCTTCTTCATCCTAAAAACTCTAATAGCCTTAGTTGCCGCCACAACATCCCTACCCCCACCGATCGACCACCATACTTTCTCTTTCTTCTTCCTCCCTCCTTTTCGCCCCTTTTCTCTTCTCCCTTCATCTTCTTCCCTTTTCTTTTTCCCTTTCTTCTTCTTCCTCTACCCCAACCTTTCCATGGCCCTTACCCTCCCCCACTTTCCTCTACTGACGAGCCACCACCGCAGCCACCCTCGCCGTCCGTACCTCCGCCCGTGGTTCCTCCTTTTACCCCCTTTATTCTATTTCAGTTTTATTTATTTATATATTTATTTTATTTTTCTATTTTATTTTTAGTTTAAATTTATCTTATTATTTTAGAGGACATTAATTTGGTACAACTAAATTAGTTAGCGTTTAGATGTATTTAGTTTGACATAGCTTATTATTTTTTATTAGGTTCTTGATGCTATTTAATATTTCTTGATAGTGGTTTCATTATGTGCATTCTTATGCATCACTTGCTCTTTGTTTGGATTATTTTACAAGTCAATATCATTAATAATTCCCCTGTTTAGTTTAATTAAGATTTTGATTCCTTACAGGGTCATTTCTATCTTGCTTTCATTAATTGCTTTCTTGTAGATTTGTTATGATGAACACTCAAGGTAAATTCAAGGTCGCTGTTCCCACTTCAAAAAAGCAGAAGGGTCCTGGCGTAACGTCCTCGAGCACCTCGACCGAAGCTCGTTACCCTCTACTTTGATTCTCGTTAAGCCAACAGGACGACTTGTTTCAGCTTCTTCGAGTACGACCATTGGGAGTGGGCCGCTGTATAGATTGGACCACCTTGGAGCAGGTCTATCTTGCCAACCTTGTTCATTTCCATCTCGCCACTGCCCCGTGTTGCGATTAACGACCCCACCTATTCAAAGCTTACCTTGGAGTTTTGCACTACTTTCCATCTATAGCATGTGATGAATACCCATGATGAGGTCGGTGCTATCATTTTTAGACTTGGTGGACTCGTAAGACACATGAGTGTACCAGTTTTTAGAGCTATTTTGGGCATCTACACGGAGGAGTTTATGACTTCCGAGGATTTTTTACATCTTCACCATCACATACACTACTCGCCCTCCTGCTGTTGGACCGACCTTACGGCGAGTATTGTTTCCTATGATGCAAGTCGCTCAAAGGCGACCTCTCTTCCTCCAGCACTACGCTACATCCATGCCATCTTGGCTCACACCTTGATTGGGAAGAGAGAGAGTACTGGCATCGTCAGCACCTCCGATGCTTATTTTTTATGGAGCATGGTGACTAGTCATGTCTTTGATTTGGTATACTTCATAGAGCTTGCTTTTCGCCATCAGACGGACCACCATAGCAAGGGTCCCATCTGTTTTGGTCCCTATGTGACTCGTTTCGCTTGTCATTTCGGCCTCTTCGACACCTAGAGCTGTCATCGACACTCACACTAGTAGGCCAGATGTCTCCTCAGGGAATTTCTAGTATGATCCACATGAGGATGATAGAGCGATGCTGTGGATTCAACCCCTCTCAGTACAGACTCGTTTACTCTGATGACCAGGATGAGCCGGAATACATTATTGATGATGTCCTTCCCCCTCACGAAGAACCACACCCACCACCACCACTGAGTCACCGACCTCCTGCTGCCACTTTCACTGATATATCCGAGCAACTCACTCGCTTCGAGCAACAGTGTTTTACGAGGTTCGACAACATCGAGGCGACCTTGCAGCAGATCTGCCAGCACTTCAACATCTCACCTCAACCACCACCACTTTAAGATCCATCTACTGATGAGGACTTTTAAGTCCATTTGTTTTTTATTTTTATCTTTTGTTTTTCGCTTTATTTTTATTTTTATTTTATGTTTATTTTAAAGACTTGTCATTTATACTTTTAAACTATGTTTATCTTTATGGCTATTATCGAGTAACCCTTTAATTCTCTTCATAATTGTGTTTATTTTCTTAATAGTAGCTCAGACTCATGCACATCATTAGCCATATCTATAATTTTCACTTTCATTATTCCAAGGAATCCATCCAAAAATTCAGGGCAGTTTCGCTTCTTTCCCTCTCTTATGATATTATGCTTATATTGTTATTATCTATCTTTAAACATTGAGGACAATGTACATCTTAAGTGTGGGGAGGTTATTTATATGATTATCAGAAAATTCCTGAATTATATCTTGTTCTTGAATAATTTTCTCATATTACTATTAGAATGAATTTTGATTGATTTATGATTTTTATTAATATGTTTTGGATGAAAACATAGGTAATTGTGCATTGATTTTTTAAAACTTTAGGACAATAGAGAATCAAGCATGATAAGTTGACTTTTGAGAATTGAAATTGCTTGGTTGTTTCCCCGAATTGAGGTATTATCTTGAAGTTTTAAATTTACAGGATTGACATCAAATACCCATAATTTGCGTGAGATTTTAAGCCTTTTAGAGCATATGTCCTTTCTTTCTCACTTTATTGTTGCTTACGAGTGTGTCAATACTGATTTGTTATTCTAGAACTTGCTTCGATTATACATGTCAAGACCACACCATTGATTTGATATACCGAGATGATAAAGGCACTTAGGTTTTAACTCACTCATGCCCTAAAAAGCCTACCCACATAATTGACCCTTAGTGAACCCCTTTGAACCTTAACCATTGTTTCTTGAATTTCCCCTTAATGTTAACCCACAACTTAACCCTTTTTGATTCGTTAAGAATTTCTCCCTTTTTATTAACTCCTTTTTTTATCGACATTTGATTTGAATAGCTACCTAACTATGTTCGTTCATTTCAGTTGCTAAATTATTTTTTATTATGTACTTTCCATTATTGTACTTGTTCTTATTCTTAAAAAAAAATCCTCAACCGTATATTTATATTCATTTTTATAAAGAGCTTGGATAAGTTAAAGTTATTATATTGAGAAAAAGCTCAGTCATTAGTTTTTGAAGGTTTTTATTATGGCACTTGGTTGTAATTCAGTAATTAGCTTTATTTTTCTAAGTTTGGTAATTTATTAAATTAATCTCGATTCTAACCCTCTTTTTCAGCCTTTACCCACACCTTTAACCCAAGCCCCATTACAACCCTGTTAAAAGACCTTTTGATTTGTGTATCATCTCATTTATAGTGGTGGAGATTTGATTTTCATGCAAGCCTATGGTAATAACTTTTCATGTTTGACAATTGAGTGCTTAATTATTGAACCCTAAACACTTTGAGTGATTTGAGTGAATCTTTAGTGAGGATGTCAACCCTTGTCGATTTGGAATTAAAGGTAATCACTTAGATAAAGGGGATACCTATGATTTTATGATTAAAATGCTCAACTTGAATTGTTTGAAACTTTAATGTTCTTTTAGTTAAGCTCTCAATGTATGATTACTTGTGGATCACTTCGAAACATTATTGATGAGAATTATAAGTTGAGAAGAATTTATTTTAATTGTGAGTTGAAAATTTTGTTTGAGGACAAGCAAATGCTTAAGTGTAGGGATATTTGATAAACCATAATATATACATATTTTTATCACATGCTTGGTATATTTTTGGATGATTTACTATAAGATTTAGTGAATTTGATGCTCCTAATCCTTTAATTACATGTTTTATACTTAGGTGAGCATAAGAAGGTGAAAAGAGTAAGAAACGGGCCAAAAACAGACAAAATGGGCTTATCTCAGTACTTCACACGGCCCAGGCACTTTCACACGGGTAAACCACATGCCTGTGTCAGACACGCGAGTAGGACACAACCTCGTGTGTCCTGGCCGTGTCGACTAAAAACCAACTTAGAATTATATACGGCTTGAGCACCTTCACACGGGCGCGACACACGGCTATGTCCCTGTCGGGCCCAAGTCTAATTCTACTTGGAAAAGGCTAATTTTTAGGGTTTTGAAGCACTCTAAATTCTATATAAACACCCTAGAAGAGGATCAAAGGGGGACGCAGAGTACAAGGCACAAAATACTCGAAGACAACCATCAGGATCAGATCGGAAGCAGGATCTACTTCAAGACTGAAGATCTCCATTCAATTTGCTTAGAAGTTCTTTGGATTTCTTTATGTTTTGTTGTTTTCCCAATTTTGAGATGTTTTCCCCAATTATTATGAACTAAGCTCCTTAAATATCTAAGGAAGATGAAACCTAAGACAGATCTTATTACTATTTGAATTATATGATAAATACTTGTTCTTATTCTTAATTATGTGTTCTTAATTCTTGCTTTAATATTTCAGGATATTAATTCAAGTCTGATGTGCTTATTCAGTGGAGCAAAAGTCCCTGTTTAAAAGTAGATCTAGCATAATTAAGCAGAGTTGAATGCAATCCTAAACATAGGACGACGTAAATCTGTCAGATTAGAGTCAAATCTAATAAGGGAATCCATAGATCGAGTTAATGCGAGAATAGGGGTTTTAATTAGAAAGAGATTTCAATTAATCAACCTGGAGTCAGTTGTTTTTAGTCTCGAGGGAGATATTAACATAAATCAGGGATTTCTACGGATTAATTCAAGTGAATAAATCGTCTAATTCAGAAGTAATAAGTGAAGTCCAGGTGGATTCTTCCTTAGGTATTGTCTTCTCCATCGGTTTTCCAACAGTATTTTCCAACTTTTACCTCTATCATGTTCTTAGTTAATTAGATAGTTAATTTTAGTTTAAAAACACCCCTTTTAATTCTTAGGCTAGATAATAAAAAAGATAGTAATTACTAGTACTTTTAGTCCTTGTGGATACAATATTTCCGGTCTCACCATAACTATACTACAGTTCGATAGGTGCGCTTGCCTTAGTCGAATTTTTAGTCAGTTTAGCGACCATCAGCATTACACTGGCAATGAATGTGACACATTGTAGCTCGGACCCAGCTATAACATCCCCCACCCAGTCTGGTCGTCAGACTTGAGCAATAAGGTGCCACAAACAAATACCACACAATTTCAAACAATTTACTATTCAAATTTACAAATAACTATTAAGTAATCACATACGAGCATGTGTATATACATTAATCAATCTATTTTAGGAAAATATTAAGTATAAAGAAGCTTAAAAATAATTCGGGCTTGAATAGGGATCAATTTGAACCAAAAAAAATGTTAAGAAAAAACTAAAAATAGGGGTCACGCGGCTGTGTGACAAAGCCCAGACCGTGTGGCTCAAAACGTGACCGTGTGGCCAAACCGTGTCACAAACTATGCCTGTGTAATTGAGGGTCCGACGACCGTGTCGCTAGACTTTGTAACTCTCTATGACCGTGTAGACCTAGGTCACATGGTCGTGTCATTGATCGTGCCAAACCCACATCAAAATATAATAGGCCACATGGCTGTGTGGAATGACTGTGTGGTAGACCATGTGTCAGCCCATGTGTACTTGAAAAGTGTATTTTAAACCAATCTATTCAACTATGGAATGCTTATTCCCCAACCTATGATTTAAGTCAGATTTCAACCTATTCAAAAGCATTCAATTCAAGTAAAAATGTCATTTATAACAATCATCCTAAGTGCCTAACCAATATGTCACAATTGGCACCTCAATCAACAATTCAAACCTGATTAAATGATCCTACTCAATCATATCATTATGTCTTTAATGGCACATCAAACAAACCAAGCCAAACATAAATAAGAATAACCATTTAACCATTTCACAATTGATCTTCATATTAGCTTAATGACTTAGATACCAAAAACAACAAAAAAACATCCAAGTAAGCATAGGTATAGATATCAAACATACCAAAACTTTTCTAAAGCCTAGCCTAAACATACCATTCCCAAACACCAACCAAAATACAACACAATGCCTAATATTATCTCAACCATTTGAATATCATATATATAACTCAAGCAAACTATCAAAATATCAACCACATAACTAATAGGATCACACACACACACACACACTTATATATATATACACTTGTATACATATGATTCAAAATAACATCAAGATACAAAATAATCATATTAACTACAAGGTTTCCTAGGTATATGCAAGGACCAAAATAAAAGCATCACCAACACTTGAGTCTCAGATTTTTGTTGGATGTTAAGTCGATGATTGTATAGTTAAATACCTAACATGCGCACAGGAAAAAAATCATACGTTGAGTATAACTCAATGGTATTTCTATAATCTAAACATTTAAATCATATTATAAATCCTAATGATGCATAAACTTAATAAAAATGACATGCAACACGTAAATTCAATAAAATAATTCGTATAGTCATTCAGACCATATTACATATCCATTAGTAACAACCAATTCATTTATGTTATATCATACTTTCTTAGTTCATATCAACATATTTCCTCGATGCCAAAACTTGGCAATTACATTACATAAATCATTTAGTAACTCAATCATGTAATGGAACAATTCATATCACTTTACAATTTTCAAATTTCCATTGAACATAATCAATCTATGTTCGTAGCTCAATCCATAATTTCATTCCACTCCATTTCATATATTTCACTTTCATTTCCATCATTTTCCATTTAAATATCAATATTTTGTTTTTACCATTTATTTCCCTATTAACATGACTCAGACTTTGACGGATATATGGATCCAACCAACACGCCAGTTTGGCACCTAGTACATCATTGAATAAATCTGAAATAAATAGTTACGCTCAACGCTATAATTAAGTTGACACCTAGTATCTCATCGGTTAAACTGGAGCAAATTGGGACCAAATGCCTCATCCACTAGTAGTCGAAGTAACCCTAAGCTCTTCCTATCCTATGGCATGCCAACTATATTCGACTTTACTGGAACAGTTAATAGGGTTTCCATTTTATGTTTCATTATCAACAATTATCTCAATTCACACTTAGTTTAAATCATAAACACATTTAATCAACATATAACAATAATAGATCATCACATACATACTCAATTTTACATTTGTATAAATATCCACACTTTTCATACTTATTCAATTTAGTCCTCAAATATATCAGTCAATCCAATTCAGCTCAATTTCATTATCACAAATGACTCACCTCATACCTTTGGCATACACAAACAGTTCATAATGTAACAATTTCTGAAGAGTTCAGATTATAGAAACACAAATTGTAAACATCGAGCTCCTCGTTGACGACTTTGTCTTTTCCCATTTCCACTGTCAACGCCATACTGGCGTGTGCTCACCTGTGTGGTAGGCCACGTGTAAGAACACGGTCGTATGGTTAACGAAGGCATGGCCGTACGCAAGACATGACCATGTAGTGGCTCAATTTTGGCTGTGTGGGCCACACAGGCTAGACAAAGTTGAGCGTGTGGGCCACACGGGCATGTCACATGGGCGTGAGAATTTTGGGCTAGGCCGTGTGGACCACACAAGCAAGGCCAATATGGGTGTGTGGGCTACACAGACATATAGGTCCATTATACTAAAATTTTTCATAGGGTCGCACAGGTCGCCCTAATTGACTGTAGGCCTATCGTAGGGTCGGTAAAGGCTACTTGAACCCTAAAACTATGTGATCAGTTAGACTATAATACTATTCTGAGTATGACTATGTTATGTATATCTATTATTTGTTTATATAAGCATGTTAAACATGTTTTATCTGTTTATTCTGTAAGTATGCTCTATATCTGTTTTGGGGTGGGGTTTGTATATGAAGAGGAAGTATTCTGATCAGCGTTAAGCACCTATATTCTGGTAGCTTGGTTGCATATTATATATGATATGTGTCTTAATGACACGACGTGGTGTGTAGGGATAGGTGGGTGTTTTTAACCCCATATTGGTGATGGGATGATCAGAAATAGTGTGTAGATGATGGGGGTAGGATTTTGCATATCTGTATCTATATCTGATTCTGTTACTGTATCTAAAAAGGACATGAGTCCGTATCTACGTCTGTTTCTTGTTATGTAAATGATGATTGTATGCCTGCATGCTTAATTCTATTGGGTTGCACGCTGAGTTTACGTAAACTCGCCTCTGTTTGTTTGTTTCTATTCAGGTACTCCACAAACTTAGGCGGATCGGTGCAGAAGAGACTCAGTGGCGACCAGTTTATCGTAAAAGCTATTAAAACTTAGTTCATTTGGTTTATTCTAAATTTTGGACTGATTTGAGATTTGTAATTTTTTGGTTTACGTAAACTATTTTGATAGCTAAGGGTGTCAAATAGCTAGAGAACCAAAATTGGGGGTCTTTAAAGGAAAAATAGACCCTTAAAAGACAAGATAGCCGGCCATAGAGACATGAGAAGTCAAAAAGTCAAAAATTACTAGGGTTGGTAATTGATGACATTAACAAATTGAATATTAAAATAAAATCAAAGAGATCATCTTTCTTCTACATTTCCCCCCCAAAAATATCAGCCATTAGAGGAGTTTTTAAGCTTGAAATTTCAACCACTTAGTCTCTTTACAAGTAAGTGATTTAGATGGTTATTTTTGATAATTTTTGTGTTTTTGGAAACCTTAAAGCTTAATCTAGCTATTGAGGGGACTATTTTGCAAAATGGTTGAGAGTCTAGGGTTTTTCTATGAAAGCATATATGTGGTTAACTAAAGTTTTATTAAAGAATATGACTTATGGTTGTGTACTAAGCAACTTTTGTGAAGTAGTTTTCATGGAAACCCTAACTAGAGACCATTTTGCATAAGTGGTAAATTAGATGATAAATGTGAGAAATAATGGAGATTTTGGGTTACTATAAGAGTAAAAAGAGTTCGTCTAGGCTTAATACATAAAGAAATTCGATAAAAATTAATTTTCGAGCCTAGGGATAAAATGGTCATTTTGTAAAAGTTTAGGGGAAAAATGGTCATTTTGCCCAATTATAAATTGTTGAGTACCTTGATTGATAAAATGATGAAATTTTTGAAATTTTTATTATTTTAGATTAAGAAATACAAAATCCGAACCTAGACAAGGGGAAGGCCAAGTAAGTAGATTAAATTGATTAGTCGCCTACATTTTGTAATTCGAGGTAAGTTGTGTGTAAATAATACAACTATATTATTATCAATTGTGCATGAATTTTTGTAGCATAAATTATTTGATTGTGTAAATGAAAATGCATGATGGTAATTGAGATAGTAGAACTCACGGTTGAACCTTAGGAACAAATCGGATATTCATGCCATGACATTTGGGGTCATTTGTGTGCTAGTGTAAGACATGTCTCAGACATGCATCGGCCACATTATGAGAGTCTGTGTAAGACCATGTTTGGGACATGGCATCGGCATTGAAACGAGAGCTAGTGTAAGACATGTCTGGGATATGCATCGGCCTCGAGATGTAAGCCAGTGTAAGACATGTCTAAGACATGCATCGACTACAAGATGTGTCAATGTAAGACCATGTCTGGGACATGGCATCGAATCGACGTGTGAGCTAGTGTAAGACCATGTCTAGGACATGGCATCGGTATCATACCCTGTGTTTGGGGCTTAATGAATATCTGATAGCATTTCAAATAGTTCAACGATGAGAATTTTAGTCTAAGCTAAACGAGAAAGTATAACCATGTTGTAAGTGGTACAAGTACCTATTTGAAATGTATGAGATATGAGCTCAATATATGCTATGTGAATTGTATTGGATATTGATGAGTAAGCTGTGCTTATGCCCACTTTTTTTATTATGAGCATGTTGATAAATACTAAAGTTGTTATATTTATTTGCATGCACCTTACTAAGCTTTATGCTTACTGCCTTTCTTTTCTATTTTCTTATAGTGCTGCCTAGCTAGGTCGAGGATCAATAGACGTCAGAGGCATCAATCACACTATCAACTGAAGCACTCGGTATATTTAGATTTTTTATTTTAATATGGCATGTATAGGGACTTGGTGTGTTTTGAGTCACTGTTAAATTGGCCAAGTGTGTTGGCTTGGAATGAATACCTTCATTTTGTATAAAGCCTTGGATACGGGCTAATATTCATTATTGATATATATACAGAGGATGATACTTCCATGGATGAGTGAATTGCATGTATGAATTATTGCCTATTATGGTTGATTTGGTTATATGAGTCATTTTTGTATTGGTTTTGGTTGATCTTATATAGGTTGGTACATGTAAGGGTGGTAAAGAGGCTTGGTAAATAGCCTTAATTTGTCTACACGTGTAGACACACGGGTGTGTGTCTACACACGGCCAGCCCCATGGATGTGTTGTCCAGCCATATGTCCCCTGCACGTAAAAATTGCAAGTTAGTATACATGGTAGTAAACACACGGGCAAAAACACGACTGTGTGTCTCAGCCGTGTGGAGGACACGGCTTTTGGCCATAGGCGTGTGCCTTGTCCATATGCCCTTAATTGAATGCTAATGTCAGAAATAGAATTTTAAGGTTTTTAGACATGGGCGTGTCATGGCCGTGTGAGGGACACGGGCCATGGACATGGGCGTGTGTCAGGCAATGTAAAAATCCCTGTAGGTTTAAATTTAGAATTTAATTCACATGGGCTCGGGACACGAGCGTGACCCTTCGTACTTAGGCTGTGTGAACCACACGGGCCTTTAGAATGGCCATATCATAATGGCCACACGGGCACGTGCCTTGCTTCAAGTAGTATTCTTCTAAAGTTTTCCAAGATGTTGGGATTAATCCCGGGATATGTCCAAAGTGTGATTTGGGCCTCATAAGCCCATATTAATAGCTTTTAGATTAAAAAGGAAAAGTTTTAAATTGAACCTAGTTCTTATAACTCGAAAATGATCGTATACATAAGTTTAAGTATGGTAATGCCTCGTATTCTGTTCTGACATAGGGCACGAGTGTGGGGTGTTACACTGTTAGAATAGGGGTTCCTGTTGCCCCTACTGGGATTCAGCCGTGCAATGGTTGTGGTAGGCGTCATCCGAATGACTGTTGGAGGAGGATTAGAGCTTGTCTGAGGTGTAGGTCTCTTAACCACTGTATTAGGGAGTGTCCACAATGGGCAGATCAGATGTAAGCTTCAGCTCCGGTTTCTGTGCAACCTTAGAGGGAAGTTCGGCAGCCATCTAGGGGCCATGGTCAGTTTAGGGGTGGTAATGGTTTGGGTCATGGGCAGAGAGCACCAGGCAGAGGTGCTGGTCAAATCAAGGTGAGGTAGCTTGCACTAGTTTATGCTGCACAATGCTGACAGGATAGAGATGCCCCTGATGATGTCACCAGTACATTCTTTATATTTGATGTGCCTTACACTACTTTGATAAGCATAGGTTCTACTCACTCCTATGAAGTTAGTACTGTATCTGAAACCTTGGGAATTTCTGTTGAGAGCTCTACTAGTGAGGTTACTGTACTGAGTCCGTTGGGGCAGCCTGTTCGTGTTAGTAACTTTATAAGGACATTCCGTTAGAGGTGTAAGGGGTTGTATTTCTGGCAAATCTGATGGATCTTCCGTTCGGGGAGTTCAATTTAATTTTGGGTATGGACTGGTTGGTAGAGCACTAAGTCAGTTTAGATTGCGCATCTAAGAGAATTGTCTAGAGGACCAAGGATGATATGAAGGTGGTTGTTATTGGCGAGCGTTGAGACTATCTGTCTAATGTGATCTCTGCGCTTGTGGCTGAGAAACTGGTTCGGAAAGGGTGTGAGGCGTACTTGGCTTACGTAAGTGTTTATGATTCTGAGGGTTCTTCTTTGGGGATATCAGAACGGTGAGAGGCTTTCTAGATGTCTTTCTTGAGAAGTTACTGGGTTTATCCCAGAATCGAGAGGTTGAATTTGGGATTGAGCTTCTTTCAGGTATAGCTTCGGTGTCCATCGCTCCCTACCGAATGGCACCAAAGGAGCTTACAGAGCTTAAGGCTGAACTTCAAGAACTTTTGGATCATGGTTTCATCCATTCTAGTGTGTCTCCGTGAGGAGCACCAGTTTTGTTTGTTAAGAAGAAGGATAGGACCATGAGGATGTGCATCAATTATTAGCAGTTGAACAAGTTAACTGTGAAGAATAAGTATCCACTTCCAAGGATCGATGACTTGTTTGATCAATTCCAATGGGCTTTAGTGTTCTCTAAGATTGATCTTTATTCTGGGTATCATCAGTTGAGGGTCAAGGAAGCTGATGTTTATAAGACTGCATTTAGGATTCATTATAGACATTATGAATTCCTAGTTATGCCTTTTGGTCTGACAAATACTCCGGCTGCATTTATGAATCTAATGAACTGAGTGTTTCAACCTTATCTAGATTACTTCGTCATGGTTTTCATTGACAATATTCTGGTATACTCTAAGACTAAAGATGAGCATGATGAGCTTCTTAGAGTAGTGCTTCAGATACTCTGAGAAAAATAGCTCTACGCTAAGTTGAGCAAGTGTGAATTCTGGTTGCGAGAGGTAGCCTTTCTGGGCATGTAGTTTCTGTTGAGGGGATTCGAGTTGATTCTTGAAAGATCGAGGTTGTGCTTGATTGGAAACATCCTAAAAATTATCTAAAATTCATAGTTTTCTGGGTTTGGAGGGTTATTATCAGTGGTTTGTTGAGGGGTTCCCTCCGATTGCAACTCCTCTAACTAAAATTCTGCTTCAGGGTGTTCCGTTTGTCTGGACTGGTGCGCAACAATCGAGCTTCGAGAAGCTCAAGTCTGTTTTGACTCAGGCCCCTGTTCTGGTACAGCCTAAATCTAGAAAGGAGTTTGTAGTTTACAGTGATGCGTTGCACATTGGTTTCTGTTACGTTCTGATGCAGAATGGTAAGGTTGTGGCTTATGTGTTCCATCAGCTTAAGCCACACGAAGAGAACTATCGATGCATGGTCTCGAGTTGGCTGCAGTGGTCTTTGCATTGAAAATCTGGAGGCACTATCTGTATGGTGAGAGGTGTATTATTTACACTAATCATAAGAGCCTTAAGTACCTCATTACTCAGAATGAGTTAAATCTTAGACAGCATTGTTAGATTGAGCAGCTTAAAGACTATGACTACACGATAGAGTATCATCCTGGTAAAGCCAATGTGGTGGTTGATACTTTATGCTGTAGAGCGATGACTGATTTGAGGGCAATGTTTGCTCGCCTTAGTCTGTTTGATGATGGGAATCTGCTAGTCGATTTGCAAGTTAAGCCGGCTTGGATTGATCAGATTCAAGATAAGTAGTTTACGGATGAGTATCTGGGTTTTCGATTTTGTCAGATTGAGAGTGGTACTACTTCTGATTTTAGGTTGAATAATGATGGTGTGCTACGTTTTTGAGGTCAGATTTGTGTGTCGAATGATGTGGATTTGAGGTAGTCGATTTTAAGGAAGGCACATAGTAGCCCTTATGCTATACATCCCGGTGGTAATAAGATGTATCGGGATCTCCATGAATTATACTGGTGGTCGGGTTTGAAGCATGAGGTTACTGATTTTGTAGCTCGATATCTAACGTGTCAGCAAGTTAAGGCTGAGCATCAGTTGCCTTCGGGACTGCTACTACCTGTTAAGATTCCTTTATTGAAATAGGTGTGAGTGACTACGAATTTCGTTAGTGGGTTGCCCTTGACACCCACTAAGAAGGATTCTGTTTAGGTCATCGTGGATCAATTGACCAAGTCTGCTCATTTCATTTCGGTTCGAACGAATTATTCTCTATAGAAGCTAGCGCAACTTTACATCTTTGAGATTGTAAGACTGCATGGGGTTCCTATTTCGATTTTCTATGATAGGGATCCTCGCTTCACTTCTTGGTTCTGGAAAAAATTGCATGAGGCTCTAGGTTGAAGATTGGACTTTAGTATTGCGTTCCATCCTCAGATCGATGTCAATCTGAGAGGGTGATTCAGATACTGGAAGATATGCTTTGGAGTTGTGTGATTGATTTTCAAGGTAGTTGGGAGGATTATCTGCCATTAGCTGAGTTCGCCTACAATAACAACTTCCAGTCTAGCATCCATATGGTACCTTACGAGGCTTTGTATGGTTGTAAGTGTCACACTCCGCTATGCTGTACTGAGTTGGGTGAACGACGGGTTTTAGGTCCTGAGTTAGTCTTCAAGACTGAAGATAAAGTTAGAATAATTTGGAAGCATCTGAAGGCAGCCTCTGATAGAAAGAAATCGTATGTAGATATGAAAAGGCATGATATTGAGTATTCGGTGGGGGATTTCATCTTTCTTAAGGTTTCACAATGGAAAAAGGTTCTGAGATTCGATCGTAGGGGCAAGCTGAGCCCTAGGTTTATTGGGTCGTATCGGATTCTGAAACGTGTGGGACTGATCGCTTCTCAGTTGGAGGTACCCCAAGAGTTAGACTATATCCATGATGTCTTTCATGTTTCAATGTTGAGGCGGTATCGGTCAAACCCATCTCACGTTGTCTCTATTGAGGAAATCGAGGTTAGATCGGACTTGATCTTTGACGAAGAGCCAATTCAGATTTTGGATCACGATATTAAGGTTCTGAGGAGGAAGTCATTTCATTAGTGAAGGTTCTGTGGTGGAATCATGGCTCTAAGAAAGCTACGTGGGAATTTGAAGACTCGATGCATTAGCAGTATCTTCATCTGTTCTGATCAGGTAAATTTCAAGGTTGAAATTTCTTTTATGGGTAGAGTTGTAACACCCCAAATAATTTAATTCTACTTCTGTTAATTCTGACACAACTATGTATCTGCTTTAGTGGTTAAGTGTTCTGAGTGTGCGTATGGCGTCTTGGGTTCAAGTCTTACCCTTGACAAATATTGTTATTTTTGGAATTAAGCCCTATCTCTGTTCAGTGGGCTTATAATAAATTGTCTGCACATCCATATCAGAATGAGCCCACTGGTTCAAGTGGTAAGGTAGTTAGAGTGTTAGAGGTCCTATGTTCGAATCCCTACGTTAGTGATAAACGCCAAATTATACATGTTTTTACCCCAAATACTTAGCATATTTATGGATGTTTACTATTAGATTTGTGGATTTTAGTGCTCTTAATCCAGTTATTTCATGTTTTGTACTTAGGAGTGCACCAAGGATCAAAAGGAGCCAAAAACGAGCTAAAAAGGGACAAAATAGACCAAATCAAAAAGACCACACGGCCTAAGCCTTGCCACACGGACAGCTCACACGCCCATGCCTTTCAAGGGTGTCGACCAAGGTTTACACGACTCACATGGCCTGGCAACCACGTCACACAGTCGTGGCACACGGGCGTGTCCCTTTTTCAAGGAGTTGTATTTTACACGAAAAAATGATACTTAGGGGGTAAGAAAGCCAATCAAAATCCTATATAAACACCCTAAGTATGACCTAGAAAGGGAGCGGCCTCCTTGCCTCTCTGCCTCTCTCTCCAGAACTTTTTCTGGAACACAGAACCACGCGCCGAGAATTACTTCAAGGAAGCCAGGCGATCCATGATTTGATGTGCTTATGCAGAGGGGGAATAGACCCTGCCTAAGAGTAAATTTGGCATAATTAAGCGGAGTTGATCGGGCGCCTAGATATAGGGTTACGAGATTTTACTGGATTAGGGTGAAACCTAATAAGAGGATCCATAGATCGAGTTAATGCAACCCTAGAGTGTTAATTAGAGAAAAGTCTCAGTTATTCAATCTAGGGGTTAGATGTTATTAGTCTTGAATAGGGATAATAACTTAACTTAGGGATCTCTACGGAACAAGTCAAGTGAATAAATCGTTCGGTTTAGAGTCAGATAACAAGTGAAATCTAGGTGGATTCCTCCTTGGGTGTCGTCTTTATTAATTGCTTCTCTTCAAGTCTTTTTTCCAAATTCTCTCTTCGCTTTAATTAAATTAGTTAATTAGTTTAGATAATTAGTTTAATGAACAAACCCTTTTATTCTTAGGATAGATAATAAAGAGATAGGTATTACTAGTACTTTTGGTTCCCTTGGGTACAATATCCCGGTCTTGCCATTACTATACTGTTGTTCGATAGGTGCGCTTGCCTTTTCGTCGTGATAATAGTTAGTTTAGGTTTGATCTTTATAAATATTTATTACTTGTTACGAATCACTGCGATCAAGTTTTTGGCGCCGTTGCCGGGGAATTGAAATATTAGGAACACTAAATTTTTATTAATTTAGCCATTTATTTTTCTTGCAATTTAATTTAATTTAATTATTATTATTTATTATTTTACTTTTTCTTTCTCCTGGCAGGTTTTTATAGTTTATGACTAGAAGAAACTCGTCAGAACCCTTACTTTTTGATAAAGAAATCGATCGAATAGTTCGTAAAAATCAAAGAGAAATAGGGCGTAGTTTACGATACACAAAAAACGAACAAGAAGACAATACTCAACCTCCAACCGACGAGATGGTTGAAAACGAAGAAAATCAGTTGCCTCCTGCAATTGCAGCTAATCAAAATCCTACTCCACGTACTATGTATGTCTATGCTAAACCTTCTTTAACAGGAACTGAGTCTAGTATAGTTAGACCTGCTATTGCTGCGAATAATTTTGAATTAAAACCTAACACTATTCAAATGATACAACAGTTTGTTCAGTTTGATGGTTTGCAGGATGAAGATCCCAACACTCACTTAGCAAATTTCCTAGAATTTTACGATACATTCAAAATCAATGGCGTTTCTGATGATGTCATTCATCTTCGGTTATTTCCCTTCTCACTGAGAAACAAAGCTAAACAGTGGTTGAACTCGTTACCACGAGGGTCTATCACCACTTGGGAACAAATGACCGAGAAGTTTTTACTAAAATATTTTTCGTCGGCTAAAACAGCTAAATTACGTAATGATATCTCTTCTTTTGTGCAGATGGATTTACAAACACTTTACGATGCATGGGAGAGATACAAGGACTTACTGAGAAGGTGCCCTCACCATGGATTACCTTTATGGCTGCAAGTTCAAACGCTCTACAATGGTGTGAATCCCTCAACAAGACAAATGATTGACGCTCCTGCTGGCAAAACTATCAACGATAAAACACCGGAAGATGCCTATGAATTTATAGAGGAGATGTCACTGAATAACTATCAGTGGTAAGTAATGAGGACTAAACCAACAAAAGCAGCCGGCGTTTATAACATCGATTCAGTCACCATGCTCTCTAATCAGGTAGAACTTCTCAATAAAAAGATTGATAGTTTTCTTGGTTCTATCCTTCAATCCCACAACCGAAGAGGAATAAGTCAACTATATGGGTAATAATAACTTTAGATCTCAAAATAACCCATACAGTAATAATTATAATGCAGGTTGGAGGAACCACCAATATTTCTCCTGGGGTGGTCAAGCGAATCAAAAGCCACAAAATCCTCAAGGTTTTCAACAGCCACCTTATCAATAAGAGAAGAAGCAGAACCTTAAAGAGATGCTTTCAAAATTCATCTCGGTGTCATAAACTCGTTTTCAAAATACCGAGACTGTACTTAAGAATCAAAAAGCATTGATCCAAGGACTCGAAACTTAGATAGGCCAGCTATCCAAACTAATCTCCGAACGACCTCAAGGTAGCTAACCAAGTAATACAGAACCTAATCCGAAGGAACACCTCAATGGAATTAGTGCCCAAGATAAGGAAGGATTCATTGCACCTGAGCTAGAATTATAGCAAGACAACGCGATGAACAAAGGTCGAGAAGAGGTAAACAATGATGATCCTAAACAGGTAAGTACGAATTATGAACCTCGTGTGCCATATCCTAAAGCAATTATGAATGACAAAACAAAAGAACAATTCGGTAAGTTTGTCAAACTTTTAAAGAAATTACATATTAACTTACCCTTTATTAAAGTTCTTGCGCAGATGCCCAACTCAGCAAAATTCTTAAAGTAACTTCTGGCTAATAAAAGGAAATTAGACGCTACATCGCATGTGGAACTCAATGCAGTCTACTCAGCTATTCTAAAGAATGAACTACCTAACAAATTAAAAGATCCAGGGAGTTTTACAATCCCTTGTTTAATTGGTAGTCTATCTGTGAATATTGCTTTAGCTAATCTAGGGGCAAGTATAAATGTTATGCCGTATAAAATGTTTAAACGACTAGGTCTCGGTAAACCCAAACGGACTAGGATGAGCATACAATTGGCTGACAAAACATTTCAATTTTCTAAGGGTATTATTAAAGATGTTCTCGTTAAAATTGATAAATTTATTTACCCAGTAGACTTTGTCGCCTTAGATATGGATGAGGATAACGAGGTACCTTTAATTTTAGGATGACCCTTTTTAGAAACTGCCAGAACCATTATTAATGTAGGCACAGAGGAGCTAACACTCTGTGCAGGTGACGACGCAGTAACACTCCAAGCACACGACTCAGTCAAAACCCCTAAGACTTAGGATAATGCTATAAAACCTATCAATGATAAAACTAATATTCAATCGTCCTTGCAGGAACCTTCTTAAACCAAGAAAAAAAAGACAGTGCGCTACTATCATGAAAAGAACAAAGATGTCCATGAAGAACGAAGGCTACGAATAGAGGAGCTAGACAATGGCGAGAACACAAACTGAGAACACATGATAAACCAAAACTACGCTAAAACAAACCCGATACCTCTCCTAATTAACTTAAGGTAGGCGATAAAGTCTTACTAGGTGCCGTTGATCCTCATATTGTCACTACCATATCGAATGTGGAAATCCCTCTTACAGTACTCAATATTTTTCCATTCAGTATGGTGGAGGTGAGTCATCCCAAGTTCGACACTTTTAAGGTAAACAACACCTAATTAAAACCTTGTTTTAAGATTCATAGCAGGAAGGAGGAGTATGAACTCCACAAACCACCATGATAAATCAACAGAGAGGTAAGTCGACCTTAGACTATAAATAAGCACTTCTCGGGAGGCAACCCGAGCACTAACATATTTTGATTTCTTTATTTTTATTTTTATTTTCTAACAGTTTGAATCCTTAACTTAATCTTTGAATTGAAAAGCTTTTCAGCACACACGGCCAGGCACACGGATGTGCCTGGAGTCGTGGCCAAACAAGGGAAAAGACTCAGCCGTGCGAGACGGCTGTGTTGAAGCAGGACATGATTTCCCCAAAACACGGGGTGCGATAAAACCCCACGACATGCAACATGGCCGTGGGTGAACTTGATAGGAATAACACGGGCGTGGGATAGAAACCCACAGGCATGCCAGGGTCAAGGCTCGATTCTATTTCTTTGACAAGGGCATGTGACACGCCCGTGCCATTCAGCCGTGTACAACAATACACGGGCGTGGTACCATAACACACGGGCGTGGGAGAAGCAAACAACGTTAGGTAAGGCCGTGCGACATGGCCGTGGGCCACACACGCCCAAGACACACGGGCATGTGATAGTAGTCGGGCACGACCACATTTGAAAAAATTCGAAAAACACGGGCTACTCTTACAGCACATGGGCGTGGCCCTAGGCCGTGTGCCCCTCCTCTATATAAACAAAGCACTGTTCATCTTCTTCCTCCTTTCAAAACCCTAGCCGAAATTCACCCTCCCCCAACCCCTACTCCCTATTCTGGCCACCATTCCTTAGATTATCACTTCCCTAACCCCTAAACCACCCTCAAAGTCACTCTACTTGCATTAATCCCCATTTTCCCCTCCCTATACCCTCAATTTTCCCACCACATGGCTTCCTCCTCGTGTCACACAGCCATGCTCGCCACTACACACCCGTGCACCGCCTCACAACAGCCCTTGGTTCACTTTCTCAACTTTATTTTTCCAATTTTTATTACTACATTAATATTATACATGCTTTACATAGATATTGTCCTATTTGCTTTAGATAAGTTAGGAACTTGACTTAGAATTCTCTATATTTTATTTAAGCCACTAAAGAGCATATACTAGTTCTTGGGCCTCTTGCTTAACTGCTAATGTATCTTGGATTCTATAAATGCTCAATATTTTTAGGTACATTATGTCGTCATCGAGAGGAAAGAAGGCCGCGGTCTCATCCTCAAAGAGACGTTGAGGACTGGGTTCCTTCTCGATACGAGCTACAGCTGAAGTTCGGCACCTGTTCCTTGAGTTTCAACAAGCTTCGCAGGAGGAGCTATTTCAAATCCTACGTGCACGACCTATCACCACAGGTCGTTGCATCGACTGGGCTGCCATAGAACAAGTTCAGCTCACTGATGCCATCCGCGCCCTCTTGTCTACAGACCCATGGGAACGGTTCTTCGCTATCACTGAGCCCATTTATTTAGAGCTAACCTTGGAATTATGCTCTACTTTTCATTTACAGGTGGTGATGATGAACAATGACGACCCAGGCACCATTCACTTCTGATTAGACAGTCTAGTTCGTGCGATAAGTGTCCCAGAGTTTGGAGTTGCTCTGGGACTTTACACCGATGAGTTTATGGATGAGAAGGATATGAATGCACTCCCACGCAATATCCACATCTACCCCTCCTTGTGCTGGAAGGCTTTGGCACTACTCTCTTCCACCTATGACCCCAGCCGCTCGAAGGCCTCAGCTCTCCCCCCTTCCTTCTGCTATCTCCATGCCATATTGGCTCACACATTGACCAGAAGGAGAGAGAGCACCGGCGTCGTCAACAGCCATGACGCCTACTATTTATGGTGCATGGCGAATGCACACGTGACTGATTTAGCATACTTCATTACTTTCGCCATTCGCCATCAGACCGAGCGGCATCGGAAGGGAGTGATCTCCATCGGCCCGTACATGACGCGCCTTGCTAGACACTTCGGCCTCCTCGACATCGTAGCCCAAGTATCCGCGCTTACACTGATCGGTCAGATGTCCCCATAGGGCATCACGACTATGTTACACATGAGGATGATCGAGCGCCAACGTGGGACCGATCCTCCTCAGTACCGTCTCTCTCATGCCATTGACGAGAAGGATCTTGAGAAAATCACTGATGATGTTCCTCCATAGCACGAAGAGCCTTCCACCGCGCCACCTAGGGAATGACCAGTTCATGTGGCTATTTTATTGGCGCACTTTTTCGACCGACTCGCTCACTTCGAGTAGTATTGCACTACACAGTTCGAGATGATTCACGAGTGAGATCTGTGACAGAACTGACAGATGGATGACATGTAGACCATGATGCAGTAGCTGTGCCAGCACTTTCACATCGACACTCCAGCACCACCACCTGAGGGCCCCACCGACGAGGATCATTGAATCCTCTTATCTTTTTATTTTTATTTCTATTTCTATTTTTATTTATATTTATATTTTTGGTTATTATTTTCTTTTTAAAGACATATCTATATTAGTAAATTTTATTTTTCCCCATTTTCTGGTATTTCTAACAAGTAATTCCACTACGCTCTCTTCCACACTAACTCTTAATAAGCTCTTCATGATTTTACAGAATTTCAAGCAAAGCTACTAAGAATATTTTACAGAATGAGGAAACAAATAAGGAACAATACCTAACAAGTGTCATGTTCAACGACTCAATTTCTTTATCTAGCCAAGAATAGTGGTCGCTACCATTTTCCCCTAACACTCCATCCTCAAAATCAAGTTCCGCATCCTTCTAACAGGAAGTTTCACCTCTTTCCCTCTTATGATTTTCTTTGAATATTCTATCTTTGTACATTGAGGGCAATGTACATCTTAAGTATGGGGGGTGAACATGAAACCTAACTTTTTGCATTATTCTCAAATCCCTGAATTTGGTCTTGCTTTTAAGTGATTTTCTCATAATATTGATAGAATGAATTCTGATTGATCTATAACTATTGTTGGTATGTCATGAATTAGACCATGAGAATTATGCATGATTATTTGATTATAGGACATTAGAGAATCGAGCATGATAAGTTGATATTTTGAGAACTAAAATTTTTAGACTATTTTCCTAAATCGAGGTATTATCTTGAAATCTTAAGTATACAAGAATGATATCAAAAACCCAAATTTTTGGTGAGATTTTTGAGCCTTTTGAGCATATAGCTTTCTTTCTTACTCACTTCTTTTGTGGTTTGAGTGTGTTAACATTGAACTGTTATTCTAGAACTTGCTTCGATTATAAATGTCAAGATCACACGTATGATTTGATATGCTGAGATGATAAAGGCACTTAGGATTTAACCCACTTAATCCATAAAAAGCCTTCCAACACAATTAAACCCTTAGTGAACCCCCATTGACCCTACTAACCCTTTTTCATTGATTAACCCTTATCATTAACCCATTAACCCATTATTGTTGAAATCCTCTTATTTAACCCTTTTTGTCGGGATTGAATTTAATATTGTTACCTCACTATGTTCACCATTTTTTTGTTACTGAATCGTGAAGTATGATTTCTATATTGTATTGACTTGATTTGTTCTTAAAAAAAAAAACTCAGTAGTATTAGTGTAATTCTCAGCAAGCTAAAGTTGTCAGGAACTCATGTAAAATAGTTCTAGATTTTTGTTTGTGGTTCAGTAATTAAGTTCTTAATAGTGGGGTAACATATTAAAATTATCTCAATTCTAACCCTTGTTTCTTCAACTTGTATCCATATCTGTAACGTAAACCCCATTACAACTATGCAAAGACCTTTTAATTAGTGTGTCATATCATTTACAAGTAGTAGAGATTTGATTTTCATGCAAGCCTATAGTAATAACTTTTCATGTTAGACAATCAAGTGCTTAATCTTGAACCTTAAACATTTTGAGTGATTTGAGTGAATCTTTAGTAAGGATGTCATCTCTTGTATATTTAGGACTAAATACCCCTATAGTTAAATTCTCACTATATAAATTTCCATGGAGTAGTTTGTAACATTATCAGTAATGATTATGTGATTAAAAAGAATGAATTCTAGCAGTAAGTGAGAATTTTGCTTGAGGACAAGCAAATGCTTAAGTGTAGGAGTATTTGATGAACGCCATATTATACATGTTTTACCTCAAATACTTAGCATATTTATGGATGTTTACTATTAGATTTGTGGATTTTGGTGCTCTTAATCCAGTTATTTCATGTTTTGTACTCATGAGAGCACCAAGGATCAAAAGGAGCCAAAAACGAGCTTAAAAAGGGACAAAACGAACCAAATCGAGAAGACCACATAGCCTAAGCCTTGCCACACGGGCAGCTCACACGCTTGTGCCTTTTGAGGGTGTCGACCAAGGTTTATATGAGTCACACGGCCTGACTATTGAGCCCACACGGCCGTGGCAATTTAACGAATCAAACACGGTCTGGCAATCACGCCACACAGCCATGGCACACGGGCGTGTCCCTTTTTCAAGGAGTTGTATTTTACACGAAAAAAAGATACTTAGGGGGTAAGAAAGCCAATCAAAAGCCTATATAAACACCCTAAGTATGACCTAGAAAGGGAGCGGCCTCCTTGCCTCTCTGCCTCTCTCTTCATAACTTTTTCTAGAACACAGAACCACACGCCAGGAATTACTTGAAGGAAGCCAGACGATCCATCTCAAAAGCCGGAGCTACTCCAAGACTGAAGATCTCTCTCAGAATTCCTTCAGGGGTTTTAGAGTTTTCTTTATGTTTTGTTATTTTCATACTTTTGAGATGTGCTCTTATTTTATTATGAACTAAACCCCTTAGATACCTAAGGGGGATAAAACCTATGATGGATCTTGTTATTTAGTCTGAATTGTATGATAAATACTTGTTTTGTTCTTAATTATGTGTTCTTAATGCTTGAGTTAATATTCCGGTATTAATTTATGATTTGATGCGCTTATGCAGAGGAGGAATAGACCCTGCCTAAGTGTAGATTTGGCATAATTAAGCGGAGTTGATCGGGCGCATAGAAATAGGGTTATGAAATTTTACTGGATTAGGGTGAAACCTAATAAGGGGATCCATAGATCGAGTTAATGCAACCCTAAAATGTTAATTAGAGAAAAGTCTCGGTTATTCAATCTAGGGGTTAGATGTTATTAGTCTTGAATAGGGATAATAACTTAACTTAGGGATCTCTACGGAACAAGCCAAGTGAATAAATCGTCTGGTTCAGAGTTAGATAACAAGTGAAATCTAGGTGGATTCCTCCTTGGGTGTCGTCTTTATTAATTGCTTCTCTTCAAGTCTTTTTTCCAAATTCTCTCTTCACTTTAATTAAATTAGTTAATTAGTTTAGATAATTAGTTTAATAAACAAACCCTTTTATTCTTAGACTAGATAATAAAGAGATAGGTATTGCTAGTACTTTTGGTTCCCTTGGGTACGATATCCCGGTCTTGCTATTACTATACTATTGTTCGATAGGTGCACTTGCCTTTCGTCGTGATAATAGTTGGTTTCAGTTCGATCTTTATAAATATTTATTACTTGTTACGGATCACTGCAATCAGTTAACGAGGGTGTTATATTTTTGCTCTGTTATCTGATAGAGTTCTGGTTGAGTTGAAATTCTGAGGGAGTTATCAGTAGTGGGGTAGTGGAGAGAATTAAGGGATTTTGGAAATATCTGAGTAGTTTTTGTTTTTCTCCCCCTTCCAAAAAATTAACGTCATTTTCTCTGTGTTTCTTCTTCTTTCTTTTCCTTCTTCCCTTCTAACGTTTCGAATCTTTCTTTTTGTCGTGGTAATTTTGTGGTACGTTGTTTTGTTGTCATCGTGCATTTTGGGTAAGTGAGGTTTTGTTGTTTGCTAGTTTCAGTTTTGTTAAAGTTTATTCGAATGGCGGAGTTTCTTATTTATGGGGTTTTTTTGAAAGAATAGTAATTCATTAGGAACGTTATGTGCAAGAACTGATAGGGAACCTTTCGTTAGAGCTCCGACGATTTAGAACGTGTTAACAGTGGTTGTCATTGGCGGTAAGTAAGTTTCTTATCGATTCCTTATTATCAAATTTGTTAGCAAATCCACTAAATCGTTGATGGGTATTCTGTTTTTTAGGCTTTTAGTGGCTTGAGATTATTTTTCATCGAAACGATACTAGATGTGTACTCGAAATGCTGAAAATGAGTTTTTGGCAAAAGCCAAAAATGCCACTATTGACGCTACACAGGCGTGTGCGCACCAGTGTGGTAGGCCATGTGCAAGAACACTGCCGTATGGTTGACGAAGGCATGGCCATGTGGGCCAGATAGGCTAGGCCAAGTTGGGCATGTGCGCCACACGGGTGTGTGAATTCTGGGCTAGGCCGTATGGACCACACGGGCAAGGCCAATCTGGGGGTGTGGGCCTATATTGGCATGTAGGCCCATTATACTGAAATTTTTCGTAAGGTCGCACAGGTCGTCCTAATCGACTATGGGGCTACCATAGGGTCGGTAAAGGCTAAATGAATCCTAAAACTATGTGACCTGTTAGACTGTAATACTGTTCTGAGTATGACTATGTTATGCATATCTGTTATTTATTTATAGAAGCATATTTAACATGTTTTATCTGTTTATTCTGTATGTATGCTCTGTATCTATTTTGGGGTGAGATGTGTATATCAAGAGGAAATATTTTGATCAGCGTTAAACGCCTATATTCTGGCAGCTTGGCTGCATATTATATCTAATATGTGTCTTAATGACACAACGTGGTGTGTAGGGATGAGTGGGTGTTTTTAACCCCACATGGTGTGATGGGATGGTCAGAAATGGTGTGTAGAGGATGGGGGTAGGATTTTTTCATATTTGTATCTGTATTTGATTCTGTTACTATATCTGAAAAGGACATGAGTCCGTATCTATATCTGTTTATGGTTATGTATATGATGATTGTATGCTTGCATGCTTAATTCTGTTGGGTTACACACTGAGTTTACGTAAACTCAACTCTGTTTGTCTATTTCTGTTTAGGTAATCCATAAACTTAGGCGGATTGGTGCGGAAGAGACTCAGTGGCGACCACTTTTTTGTAAATATTGTTAAAACTTAGTTCATTTGGTTTATTCTAAATTTTGGACTAATTTGAGAGTTGTAATTTTTGGGGACTCTTTGGACTCTTTGGTTTTTACTTGATTTTTGGATTTATTTGCTTAAAATGTTGCATGTTTGATAAAATGTTTTATGAAGTCGACGAATTTTACTTGATCAAGGTTTTCCTTAAAAATACAAATTTGATTTCAAAAACGTATCGATTTGTTAAGCTTCCGCTGTAAAATAGAATTTGGCTAATAAACCAATTAATTAATGTTTTCAAAAATGGAGGTAAAACATGTGAGTTAATTAACCGAAACGATTTTACGTAACTAAACACATTATTTGCGACATCACTGTATTCGGCCATAACGTCTAGGCCAAATTTAAGTGTTACACTTTCTTATTACATTAATTATATAATAATATTAAATAATTCAAACCCTATAGTTTACTAATACTGAAATAAGAAACTAAGTCGTCCATTAAAGGTTGAATAGTGTGGAAAATGATAAATGCATGTTTCAACTCTATTAATGCAAATCTCAAATAATTAAATACATCCCTATAGTATGAATGCTCATATTCCATTCATGTTGGGTCTTTATAAAGGGGACTTTCCTCAGCTATTAGCATTCAGAATTTAAACAACAAAACACTATTTCATTTCCTCTTGCTTCATATTTCATGATTACGGTGTCAAGTATGAGGTCTCATAAACTTGTTTTATTTTTTGCAATATCTTGTCTTCTTCTTCAGGAGAAATGCACCGATGCTAGTGTGAGACTATTGTGCAAAGACAGTGAGAGAAAAGCGCTACTTGAATTTAAGCACAACCTTCAAGCTATGGATTCGTCAGGCCACGATGCCCTTTCTTCATGGAAAAGTGAGGAGTGCTGTCTTTGGGATGGTGTCAATTGCAACAGCCTTACAGGACACGTTGAAATGCTCGATTTTATGTACCGTTCATGGTTTGTAGCAGGTACAATTAGCCCTTCACTGCTTAAACTACATCATTTGACTTCTTTAAATTTCTTCGGTAATGATTTTAATGGAAGTCTCATACCAGAGTTTTTTGGATCTTTGAAAAACTTGAAATTACTGGATCTTTCTAATGCTAATTTTGGAGGTCCAATTCCTTCTCAACTTGGAAATCTTTCAATGTTGGAGACTCTTGGATTGGGTGGCAACAGCATAGGCGTGACGTTTCGCCATAATTTCAAAAAAATGTCCAGTATTGGAAAACTTGAGTGGGTTTCCCATCTTTCTCGTTTGAAACAGGTTGATCTTAGTTTCACTAACCTGAGTAATGCAAATGATTGGTCTCAAGTCATTAGCCACCTTCCTTTCCTTGAAGAACTAGTTATGACGGATTGTGATCTTCCAAGCATATCTTCTTCATCACCTTCTTCTGCTAACCATTCTAAATCTCTCACCCATCTCGATCTCTCTGCTAATAATCTCCCTTCTTCTGCCATATATCCATGGCTGTTTAATGTTAGCCGCAACCTTGTTTCCCTTAATCTCTCAAGAAACCAGTTGAAAGGTCCAATTCCAGAAGGTTTCGGCAACATGATGGCTATTAATGAACTTTATTTGAGTGATAATCTTTTGATATTAGCTGAGAATCAAGTTAGGGGAGATTCCGTGTTGAATGAAATCGTAAAACTACCATATATTACGGTTCTAGATCTTGGGTACAACCTTTTAAATGGATACATAAGCAAAAGCATTGGACAAGTTTCCAACCTACAAGTCTTGCGGCTTGTAGGGAATTCTTTTAACGGTGATGTGATTTCCGAAGCTCATTTCTCAAATTTCACCAATTTACAGGAGTTGGATTTATCCTACACTTATTTGACTTTGAAATTCTACTCCGGATGGATTCCTCCTTTTAAACTGATTCAAATAAAGCTTTGCTCTTGCAAGTTAGGGCCTCGTTTCCCAGATTGGATTCGGACTCAAACAGACGTCAAAATCCTTGATATTTCTGCTTCAGGAATTTCAGATTCTCTTCCCTATTGGTTTTGGGACCCATTTCAGAGATTAAAGTACATAAACATGTCTTTCAATCAGATCAGTGGTACTTTTCCAAATAAATCTATCCCCGTAAGACATCTAGATCTATGCTCTAATAATTTCGCAGGACCATTGCCACATTTTTCTTTAGACTCTATGAATATGAGGACCATCAACCTTTCCAAAAACAAGTTTACTGGTACAATCTCTCCAATTTGTAGTATTACCGGTCAAAGTTTTTTAGTATGGCTTGATCTCTCAAATAATCTATTTTCTGGAGTGCTTCCGGACTGTTTTGGAAGTTTCCCGTCTTTAACAGCTTTGAATTTGGGTGATAATAGTTTCTCAGGCTCACTTCCAAGCTCCTTAGGATCTCTGACTTCTCTTGAAATGCTCAGTTTACGTGGTAATAAATTCTCTGGAGAATTACCTTCATCTTTACAGAGTTGTACCAAGTTAAAATTTCTGGACTTGAGTGATAATGAATTATCAGGAGAAATACCTATGTGGATCGGCCAGAGGCTTTCATCATTGGTTTTTCTTAGCCTTCAACGGAATCAGTTCAGGGGAAGGATTCCTCATCAACTTTGTGGATTGAAATATCTACAAATCTTAGACCTATCTGTAAATAAAATTTTGGATACTGTACCACCATGCCTCAATAATTTCACTTCAATGGCAGAAAAAGTGAGTTTAGATCGAAGAATTGAGCATTACCTCTCAGATGTAGTGTCTTTTGAATGGTTAGCTCTGGTTCAGGTTAGGTATGTTGATGAGGCATTGCTTACATGGAAAGGAACAAAGCAAAACTATCCACAACTTGGACTGCTACTAGCCATTGATCTCTCTTGTAACAAATTAACAGGAGAGGTTCCTGAAGGATTAAGTAGTCTTCAAGAACTGGTTGCATTGAACTTGTCAAGAAACTTTTAACCGGAAAATTTATTCAAAATATTGGGCATCTAAGACAGCTAGAGGTGCTTGACCTGTCAAGAAACAAGTTTTCAGGAAACATCCCTACGAGCTTGTCTGAATTAACATTTCTAAGTACCTTGGACTTGTCTTATAATGAGTTGTCTGGAAAAATTCCAACCAGCACTCAACTACAGAGCTTTGATCCTTCATCATTTTCCCATAATAGAGGACTTTGTGGTCCTCCTGTTTCACCGAATTGCTCAATGGGGGACCCACCTCCTGGTAAACCTGCAGTAGGAGGTGAAGAAGATTGTGATGAGTTCATGAAATGGTTTTACACTGCCATGGGACTTGGATTTGCAATGGGTTTTTGGGGGTTTTGCAGTGTTGTGTTCTTCAAACGTTCATGGAGGCATTCATATTATCGTTACTTGGATGATGCAAAGGATTGGGTTTATGTTTCAGTTGTTCTGCTGAAAACAAGATTAGTGACTAGAATTGGAGCTCTTTCAACAAGGTAACAAATTTGATTTCTTCACTCCTTAATGAAGTTCTTTCAACGTTGAGAAATATATCCTTAACTAAATAACAAAGTTCTATGTGATTGTCTTTCAGGTCTGATTAGAACTGCAACTGAAGGTGATTTTCCTGCACGAGAGAAGATCTTAATAAAAAAAAATCATAAATTAATACATGTTTGTCTTTTTTATGATTTCCAATTTCTATATATCAAGAAGTGATTTGTGACCACTTTTTTGACTTCCTTGTAATAGTTTATCTTATATTTGGTTTGTATATTTCTTTTCTTGTAATAAGAAGGAAAATTATATTGATTGGAAAAAATATATCAAGTTATAACATTAGTTTCTATAAAATATTGAAAGTCTTCTTCATTTTTAGGCTTAACTTATAAATTGGTATTTAAATTTTATCTTTTTTTTTTTAAATTTTGATACCTAATTTAATTTTTTATTTTTTATTTTGCACAAGTGGTATTTAAACTACTTATTATCAAGGAAGATGAGGAGTTTGAAGTTGGCCCTCAAAGATTGGAATGAAAAACCTGATGGTACTGTAGATATATATATATGGAATTGATAGAGGAAAATAAAATCAGAGTTGGATAATAACAACAATCATAAAGATCTGAATGGTTTGGAAATAGAAGAGCTTGGTCGGTTGAATATGGTGCCGTAGGAAGTTATCAAGTTCCGTGAGGCGGTATGGTGTGAAAATACACAGAGGCCTTCGTTACAAGAAAAGAAATCCACCTCTGCCTTTTTTTCATAAAGCAATTATTTTTTTTAGAGGGGCATTGAGAGACATAAGAAGTGGCTTATGCTCTATTATCTGTACTAATTGCATCGACGCTGATTATTGGTATGGTTAGCATGTGAAACTCCCGTTAGTATGTAATATAGTTTGCGTGTGCATTGGAGTGGCAGTTGGAAAGAAATTATAGATGTGGATGTTGCGGAATCTAGTGATTGGTATTGACTATGGTATTGATTAGCTATGTTGAGTTTATTTCGTATTTGTTCAATGGCAATTGTTGCGTGTAAATAAATGATGCAAATATGCAAGTATACTTGTCGTTCAAGTAATAAAATGATAAGTAAGTATCGTCTCCACAGGGATCAAAAATTGATTAAAAATTGAGTAAGTTATTATTTTAATCCTACTAACTAAACTGAGCATAAGGAATAAATCTCAATTTGATAAAGATGTTTGATGAATGTACTAATAAAATCAAAGAGAAACGAAAAATATGATATGGCAATTAAAATTTTGTGGCAAATTATAAAGAATATTAAAGAGTATTTCTGCTGCTGAATGAATAAGGTTGGAATTATTTAGGTGATATGTTCATATGATAATAATGCCATGGCAAAATTTTGACTATCCTACTGCTCATAGAATCACTGCTGTAATCTGCCTCTTTCGATAGCTAGATCTTAAGTTAATATTCTGAGTCTTTGTACATTTAGAGGACTCAGGAATACATTGAATGTTCTTCTCCGTACAAGTCGCAACATCTATGTCTAGAGTGCTAGAAGTATTCTATCGAGTACTTGCTTGCATCAATCAATTCATAATCCAGTGTACTTAATCTTTTCAGATTTAAATCTACCTAAGAACACAAAATACAATCAACTATGTCTAGAGCTTGCATGCAATAAACCATAATATATACATATTTTCACCCCATGCTTGGCATATTTATGGATGATTTTTTTCTTGTTTTCATTGAATTTGATACTCCTAATCCGTTAATTTCATGTTTTATACTTAGGTGAGCATAGGAAGGCGAAAAGATCAAGAAACGGGCCAAAAACAGACAAAAAAGGCCTAATTTAGTGTTTCACACGGCCCAGATACTTTCACACGGGTAAACCACATGCCCGTGTGCCTCACACGGGTCGGCCACAAGCCTGTGTGTCATGGCCATTTCGACTAGAAGCCAACTCAAAATTACACAAGGCTTTAGCACCTTCACACGGGCGTGGCACACGGCCGTGTCCCTGTTAAACTTAGGTCTAATTCTATTTGGAAAAAAGGTTAATTTTGGGCTATTTTGGGCATTCTGAAGTCTATATAAACACCCTAGAAGAGGATTAAAGGGGATACGCAGAGTAGAAGACAGAAAATACCTAAGAACAGCTATAGGAATCAGCTCGGAGGTAGGATCTACATCTAGACTGAAGATTTCCATTCAATTCCCTAGGGGTTCTTTGGGTTTCTTTATGTTTTGTTGTTTTCTAAATCTTGAGATGTTTTCCATCATTATGAACTAAACTCCCTAAATACCTAAGGGAGATGAAACCTAAGACAGATCTTATTACTATTTGAATTATATGATAAATACTTGTTCTTATTCTTAATTGTGAGTTTTAAATTCTCGTTTTAATATTCCAGGTATTAATTCAGGTTTTGATGTGCTTATTCAGTGAGCAAAAGTCCCTGTTTAAGAGTAGATCCCCATAATTAAGCGGAGTTGCATGCAATCCTAGAGATAGGACGACATAAATCTATCGGATTAAAGTCAAATCTAATAAGGGAATCCATAGATCGAGTTAATGCGACAATAGGGGTTTTAATTAGAAAGAGATTTCAATTAATCAACATAGAGTCAGTTGTTTTTAGTCTCGAGAGAGATATTAACATAAATCAGGGATTTCTACAGATTAAGTCAAGTGAATAAATCGTCTAATTCAGAAGTAATAAGTGAAGTCTAGGTGGATTCTTCCTTGGGTATTGTCTTCTCCATCAATTTTCTAAAAATTATTTTCCAACTTTAATCTTTGTCGTAATCTTAGTTAATTAGATAATTAGTTTTAGTTTAAAACATCCCTTAATTCTTAGGCTAAATAATAAAAAGATAATAATTACTAGTACTTTTAGTCCTTGTGGATACGATATTTTTGGTCTCACCATAACTATACTACTGTTCGATAACTGCGCTTGTCTTATTCAAATTTTTAATTAATTTCATGACCATCACATGCATGCAATTACAATAAACTTAAATTGAATGAAATAGTACTATAAACAAATTCATATCATGGGCATTAAAAATAATATAAAGTTTGCCTAAATAATTCCAACCTAGAAAATGTTCAGTTTATGGGTTGGAAAGTTAAAACCAGAGTAAATCATTCAACAACATTCTTCAAATACATTTTTGATTCACAGAAATCCAATCAAGAAAAACAAAGGCAAAACTGCAGGAAGTTTTCACTACACTCCAGCTCCTATTTCAATCCCAAGATTGTTCTCAAACCCAGAGCAGATTTCTCTTCCCCTTCTTCACGTCTGTGATATGATCTTCATAGCTGCTACCCTTTTTTTTCTCTGAACTTTTTCATCGGAGTTCTCTTCAAAGAAAACTTCTTTCACCAATCTTTTCTCACGCAAATCTCCTCTCCTCTTTGTTTTCTTATTTGTCTTCCTTTTACAGGGTAGATTCGTCTCTCTCAGCACATACATTTTTTTCTCCTCTTTTCAGGGTGGTTTTTTTTGGTACACATATAGCTGGCTGAGAGTGACATTGATTGAGTGTTGCGTTATCTTCCCAGAATTGCCATTGCATTTATGTTGGTAATTATTCACACCATTTGTGATGGTAATGTTTCACTTTCTTCATTTTCCTTCTTCGTCCTATTCTTCTTCTCCTTCAACCTATGCCTATTTCCAAACACAACCACACTTTTTCTTCCCAGTAGTAAAAGTAACAAATGATGACATTTATAGTGCACTCCAAGGTTTGTTACGTAATACTCTAAAAATATCCTAACAATTCAGATGTATTTACTTAATTACAAACAATTAATTCCATCTAGAGGTCTGAAATATAACTCAAATATTCCATGGTTAAAATAAACTTTGCGGCCAACCATGATCTATGTCATTAAGTTCCATTAGCTTATGCATGTGACTTTATAAGCATTGATTTCTTTTATTTATTAATTTAACTAGTTAATTATAATTAATAATAGAATAAGTATAGTGGAAGGAAAGAAAGATAAGGCTTATTTTCCTCATCTCCCTCACGACAAACAAAGAACAATTTCATGGTTCTTTTCTTCATTTATGTCCACTAGATTGCTCAAGGAATGTGAGTTTTAGTTTGAATTTTTGTTGAAATTCTAGGCTTTGATAGTTAATAAGCATAGCTCAATTATTTGATGAAGTAATTGATGTTGTTTAGTTGAGAAATTATATTGAATACTAAGTTAGAGAGAGATTGAAGATAAGAACTTTAGATGAAAATTATGTTATAATGTTAGTAAGGTAATGGGTGTTATAAGAATAAGCTTGATTTAATCTTAAAGGCTTTGAAAACATTGTGGAGTATTAGGGACCAAATTAAATAAATTGAAAGTTGTAAAAAAATTTTGTCATGAACTGAAAGTCAGAGGTCTCTAGTGGAGAAATATGAAATTAGTTTTCAATATGATAAAGCAAACCAAAAGTTATGAGCATTTCGAATATTAGGACTTATAGGGACTAAAATGAATAAAATGTACTCATGTCAATATTGTGTTGATTTTTGTTTGAATTGTGTGATTAATGAGTTTTTGTATTCAAGTTTAATTACGTAGCTCAAGATGACATAGAAGGGAAAGCTAAAGTCATTGACAAATAGTTACTTCTAGTTTATGCTATTACAATTCACTTCCAATAATATGTTGGTAAATTAGCTAGTAGTTATAAACAAATATGAATTACATGCCAAGGTAATTATATCTTTCTGCAAAACTATGAGACGATGAACTTGAAATTGTGATTGTTGAATCAAGCTATGAATGATTGAATTTGTTCTCTCCCTATATATACGCTTGATATATATAAATACTTAAATCTTGATGCTATGATTATATGAGTTATAATGAAGATTATAATGATAATGTCTCGTTAAATGTAGTCGGAGTATAGTCGATATGACATAAGATCATAGATATTAGTGATTGATTAGCTCTAATTCCCAAAGGGTTGTGAGCATCCTTAATTCTCAAAGGGTTGACATGACATATTTTGACATACATATTGAGTAGTCTCAATTTCCAAAGGGTCTCGGACTTATTTGTGTACAGATTTGAGTATTTGTTCTAATGTATAGCGCCGATTAATAAAGGTCGAAATGAGTAAGTAAAGAAAATGATGATAAATGACATGTTGAAAATTGAATACATTATGATACGAAACCATGAAATGTTGAAATAAATATTGAACGAGTAGATTTGGGGAAAATATGATTATTGATTATGTGCAAAACAAAGGGGTAAAGTAAAGAAATTTGATGTTTACTTTGCATATTTGATTTAGTTTAATCTTATTGTATTGAATTTGAATTGTACTAGCATCACTAAGTATACATTACTCATCGTATGGTTATATTTGTTTTCGTGCACAAGTCTCGGATGAGAGACCATAAATTACAAGTCGTTAAACATCCAACACGACATCTTAGCTCAGAAAATCAACTTTTTGCCAATTTTGTATGTATATATTGGTTATATGGCATGTATCTAGGTTGGTTTGGGCTCAAGGGCAAATCTAGGGAGGCCGGCAGGGGCCCCAACCCTGTCTAAAATGGAAAATTTTTTATTTTGGCTCTTTAAAATTTTTAAAATTTTAAATTAGTAAATGTAAAATTGCACTTTACCCACCTCAAAAAGGATAAATTATGATTTAATCCTTTAGAAATTGCATTTTTACTAAAAATTACAATATTCCGGCCCCTAATTTTTTTTTTAACTTCGCCCATGTTTAGGCCTGTCGCTTTAGTTGATATTTTGGTATAGTTGGTACTTGACATATAAGGTTTACAAAGTTATTTCATCCTTTGATCAGTAGATAGTTATGCTAGTTTATATAAGTTTTATTACACAAGTTATTTGGTTGGGCATTGATGCATCGAATGACAAGATATGGTGTTTTTTTATTGTGTTTTGCATGTGTCAAATTGGTTAAAATGAGTTGTGTAATGCTTTGGTATGTTTAAATAGGTTATGATCATGATTTGAATGGTTTGACATATTCATTCTAGGCTAATTTTCAATCTAGTCTCAAGACAGGAAGAACATGTCTCGAGACCCTAAGATTATATTTTATCGTTTGGGATGTTGCATGAGCATTGATTTCAAGACCAACCATATAGGTATTGAGGCAACTTGACTTATGTATGGAGAAAGAGTGAGTTATATCTCAAGACAATGGTACATCGAAATAATAACCTATCCACATAATGCAATTTAGTATTAGTTAAACATTAGTAAATAAATGAGACCATATTTTCTTACATTTCCCATTGTGTGCAAAAATAGTTGAGGATAAATACAAATGGCATTAATGTGAATAATGAAATTTTATTTAAACGAATTTGTTCGAAAAATTATAAGTGCAAATGATGAATAAACTTGACTTAGAGTAATAAATCCTAACAACTTAATTCCATAGAAATCAATCTCTCTATATGTGTTTCTAAAACTATAATGAAATTAAAACTAGTTGATCGTAAGTATACAGTTGTCGTCAAGTAATAATTGCAACAAGATACTTGCCTTTGCCTACACCAAAGGAGGGTAAAATTGCCCAAGAAATAATTGCAAAAGCACCTCAAATCTTCAAATCACATTATTTTGCCCAAGTGATTTCATCCAAATATTCAATAATCCAACATAAATTGAGACTAATAAACTTAAAAATACAAGAGAGAGAGAATAATATAACCTAATTACAAAATGAAAACTAAAGAACCAAAACTACATGAAAAGAAAACTAAACTAAGCCTTTCTCTATAGTTTTAATTCTAAAAACCTCTAAAAGTTGCCTCAAATCAACTAAAAATGTGTGTGTATATATATATATGGTTTGGTTGGTGAAAGGATGAAGTTGCATCACATCAACTGATTCATGTCATGACGTATGGCCTAAAAATGCTCTTATTTTTCCTTTAGCATACATGACGTCGCAACGTTAGCTAATCCACTTTGTGAGGTCAGCCATTTCATGACTGAGCCACAATCTCATCATGACGTCGGGCGTTGATCAACACCATTCATGATGTCGTGATTTTAGCTGGTCCAAATCACGACTTGGCCTTTGCCGTGTCATGACGTTGAAAGCTATTTTCTACTATCTTCTTTGAAGTTGAGTGTTTCTCTTACAACCAAACACAACAAAAAAAAACATAAAAATTAATATTAAACCTTAAAAACACTTAAAATGCATGAAAATAACTTAAATTCATGACTAAATTATAAAATCCTAAAAATGAAAAAACACTACTAAATGTAAGATTTTCGAGACCTACAAAAATAAATTTCTACTAAAAAGATATAAAATTTTGTCTATAATAATGAGTAGACTTGAATCCATAGAATTAAGTGATACTTCTATTTATTTAGTGAAAGAAAATAAAAACAAAGGGTTTAAAATTAAGATTAAAACTATGTAAGAAAAATTGCAAAATAAAATATGAGAAAAGCCAATATGTTGAAAATCTAATAAAAGGTAAAATCTTCATTTGATTCATGAGTTTGATCATCAATGCAAAGATAGTTTTAGTGTTCTTTAATAAATTAATTTTAGTTGCCGATATCACGCCTAGCAACGAATCTTTCCTTACCTTCTCAATAAGCAAGAGGAAGCTCGTTGAAATTATTTCCCTTATCAATAAACAACCCTATAAGTTTAAGCCCAGGATTTAACTTACCGATAGTATATATTACTTAATTCTAACCAATCAACACAAGTGGAATTCATTTAGAATCAATTAAATAATTACAAATTTAGCTATTTTAATTCAGAAGACAAAATATTTTAACAATTGAATTCGTTTGGTGCTTTGCCCTTTATTAACAAAATTTTATTTGCTGAGCTAAAATAAAAAAAAGATTAGTTGCAATGGGTGTGTTTTTGGTGGTGAGTAGGAGATTGAAGAAAAAAATAGATGGAAAATTAAATTGACTAAAACAAAAAGCAAGTCTAGTTGTCCACTGAAACTTTTCCATTGTAAAGAAATAAAAACACTTAAATAGCTAGAAATATTCTACCATTATCATTGAAAAATTAACAGAAAAAGTAAGTCTAGTGTGGAAAATTGAAAAATTACATTGACCTGGAATTTAGAACAAAAGCAAAACAGGCCTTAATTAGTGCTTATTGTCAAAAAGTAATTGGACACAACAATTGCAATTGCGAGGTATTTTCTGATTCATGTTATTGAAGAATTCAAGACCCATTCTTCGTTTGCTTCATATGAAACTGAAGAAGAAAATTGTGGGTAAATTAAATTAATTGAATTGAAACAGAAAGCAAGTCTAAGTCATCAATTAAAGGTATAGTAGGACTAACAAATTTCACCCTATGACACGTTATTGAGACATTATTCACATTGGAGTCATAAAGTGATTAATTAAAGAAGAAAATTGAAAGCATAAACATCCATAATCGCTCATAAGCATAAACATCACATTTATAAATAAGAGTTTTAATTTTACAAGAAAATTGATCACACTTATAAATAAAAACTCTCATTTAAAAGAAATTAATTAAATTTGTCACTCTAAATTGTTGATTCCTATTTTTGTCATCATTTTCTTTTATTAATTTAATCACCCAAAAAAGAAATCTATCAAATTTGTCACTCTATCAAATTTTTTATTATAATATTTGAATTGTCAAATATATAATTATAATTAATTTTTTTATCATATAAAATTTATAACAAATGACCTATAACTTAATTGTCCACAGTTTTCTACCTTCACTTTTTTCAATAAATATAATAAAATATTATTAATATAATATTTAAATTATAATTGTAGTTAGATTCTAAAAATGTAGAAAAATTAAACTGCGTAAACAACCCTTTGTGTCATTATTTTCTCTATTTTATCACAATGTCACCTTCAGTGGCTACTATAACCATCATTGTAATGATCCAAAAGTCAGTGGTGTCAAAAAATACGATTTTAGGATCCCGTTTCCTAGAACCAAGCTCTTAAATATTTAATAAATGTTTGTTTGGAGTTACTATATTAATGAATTGAATTTCGAATAGGTAATTTTATTGAATTAGTAATTAATTAAAGTTTAGGAGTTAAATTGTAAAGTTTAATCGCTATAAATTTTTAATTAAAAAATGGGTTGAGGACCTAAATTGCAATTAACTGTAGGTCTAAAATTTGCAATTAGACCATGTTGGAATTCATATGGTGGACGGTAAGGATTATGTATGTATATAAATAATTAAAATTAAAATTGAATTAATAAGTTAAAGTTAATTAACTTAATGTAATAAACATAAAAATAGGGATAGTGGATGAAAACAACATTTTCATCATCTCTTTTCATCTTCTACCAAAAGCTAAACAAAGAAAACCTAAGGAGAACTTCAAAGTATTCGGCCATATTTAGTCATTTTCTTGTAATTTTTATAGTTTTAGGTTATGAGAGCTTGATTTAGCTAGCCCATGTACTAATTTATGAAATTATTAAAGTTTTAGGAAATGTCGTTATTGAATTCTTGAAGTTTTAGATGTTAAATTGATAGATATTAAGTGTAGAGTGAAAAATGACTAAATTGTGAAGTTAATCAATAGTTTCACACATTAAGAATGAAACTGAATAAATTGAAAAATTGAATGTAGAAATGAGAAATAGGAGGTTCCTAATGGTTAATAGTGAAAATCGATTTCAATTTGAAGCTTTAGATTGAAAGTAAAGTTAGTTACAGTTTTAGGGACTAAATTGAATAAATTGAAAAGTTTGAATAAAATGAAAATTGATTTCAAATTGGTTGTTTATTGATAGTGCTATGTGTTTATGTTAATCTGTAGCTAATGCTGATCCTGATTCCTTGAAAAGGAAGGAAAATCCAAAGTCGTCGACAAATAGCTCATAATTTACAATATGTATTTGTAACATCCAAAACCCGGCCTAGACGTTATGGCTGAATCCGGAGAAGTCACAAGGAATGGATTTCAAAAAAAAGTTTAACTCATCAAATCGTTCACATTTCATAAATCATATACATTCACCATTTTATTGAAAACACCATTTAATTATTTCCTTTGCCAAAATCTTATTGCTGCAGAAGCTTTAAAACAGATATATACTTAGAAATTACAGTTGAGTTTTAGAAAAACCTTTGTTTATGCATCTATTGTCATTTTTAAAGAAAACATTTTATTGAAGCATGCATGCTATCAACCAAATGAAACTTTAACCTATGGTTTTAAAAAAAATCCATACAGTTCAGAGAGTCCCAGATATTACAAACTCTCAATAAATTTGATATATTAATATAAGTAAAACCATAACTTATTAACCGAAATCAGTTTACGAACATGTGGTCACTACCGAGTCTCTACTGCACTGATCCGCCTAAGTCTGTGGTTTACCAAAATAGAAATAGACAAACAGGGGTGAGTTTACGTGAACTCAATGTGTAACCCAACAGAATTAAGCATACAGACATACATTATCATAAGCATAATCAGAACTGATACAGATATAGACTTATGTCCTTTCTAGATACAGTAACCGAACCATATACAGATATGCAATATCCTACCCCCATCCTCTACACACCATCTCCGTCCATCCCATCACACCATGTGGGGTTAAAAACACTCACCCATCCCTACATACCATGCTGTGTCATTAAGACACATATCATATATAAGATGCAGCCAAGCTGCCATAATAAAGGCATTTAACGCCGATCAAAATAATTCCTTCTCATATACAAATCCCACCCCAAAATCAGATACAGAGCATACATACATAATTAGTGGATAAATCATGCTTAACATGCTTTTATAAACATATAATAGATACACAAACATGGACATGCTCAGAACCATTTTTAGTCTACAGATCACTTGAATTTAGGGTTTAGATAGCATTTACCAACCCTACAATAGGCCCACGGTCGATTAGGACGACCCGTGCGACCCTATGAAAAATTTCAGTATAATGGGCCCACATGCCTGTGTGGCTTGGCCGTAGATTGGCCTTGCTCGTGTGGGCCCACACGTCCAACTTGGCCAAGCTCGTTAAGCCCACATGGCTACAATCGAGCCACCATACGGCCGTGTGATGTGCACATCTATGCCTTCATCAACCACACGGCTGTGTACTTGCACACGGCCTACCACACGGATGACCACATGCCTGTGAGGCGTCGACAGTGGCCTTTGTCAACTTTTGCCAAAAACTCGTTTTCTTCATTTTGGGTACACACCTGGTATCGTTTCCCTGCGAAAACTATCTCGAGCTTTCCAAAACCTAAAATTAGAGTATCCAACAATGATTTAACAAATTGATTAACCAAATCAACATAAGAATTGACCAAATCCCGACTTACTACCAATAACAAATCGTTTCTAACGCGAACTAAACTGTTGAAGTGAATAACGATGCTTCACCGCCTTCTCCTGAGCCATAGAATTTAAAACCCCACCAATATCAGTTATCTATACAATGCACAAAACTCAAAACTAACATTGACAAAAGCTAAAACTTACTTACCAATCCGATTAAAGATTCCCAGACGTAAAAACCACAATTGCTCAGAAAAACGGAAGCACTAGTAAAAGAAATTAGAAATTACAGTGGCAACATAAGAGGAGGGAAGAAAAATGTCAGAGAGCAAAAGAAACTAACATCAGGAAATTTTGGGGATTTTTTTCCTAGAAGAGAGAAAAAGAAAAAATAAAACTAAAATAAAAGATAATATAATCTTCTATTTTACTCCCCACTAACCCCTTAACATCCAACTTCCCAGAATCTAACTCCATCAAGACTATATCAAGAAACCGAGCAAAAAGATTAGCATTAACACTCACGTAGAAATTTGAACACAGGACCTCCATCATATTAACCCCCCTTACCACTTGAACCAGTAAGCTCATTCTAATATAGTTTTATAGACAGTTTAATATAAGCCCATTGAACAAAGATAGGGCTTAATTCCAAAAATAACAAAATTTTCCAAAGGTAGGCTTGAACTTGAGACCTCACACACACACCCAAAACACTTAACCATTGAAACAAATACACAATTGTGTGTCAAATATTTACAGAAATAGAAACATATATTTTAGGGCATTATAGTATTTTTATGACTTAAAGACCTATTTAATTTTTGTGCTTTTATGTTATTTTACCATGTACATTGTTGAGGTTGTTATGAATAGTTTGAATTGATCTAGCTTAGTTAATATTAAATGACGAGGCATGAATTAATTTGAATAAAATAGAAAATTTAAATTGGATTAGTTTTAGACAATTGGTATGAAATTAAATTGAGGTATATTGTGACATATGATAATTTATTTGTCGATGGTAGAATCTAAATTGTAATGAACGTGATTCGGTCTACATGTAACGAAATGAGAAAAAGGATAACTTAATAATTGTAAGGAACGCATCAGAAAACAATTGATATGCCATAAGGGCTAGAGTGCTATATAAATCATTGTTGTCGGACAATTTGGGGTGGTAAACCATCATTGTCGAGCAATATGGGGTGGTAGGTCATCGTTGTCGGGCAACCTGGGATGATAGATCTGAATTGAGAAAACTATTATTGTCGGATAACTCAGGTTGGTAGGCATTGTGCAGAAAGTCATCGTTGTTAGGCAATCCAGGATGACAAATCAAGTTGAAGTGATAATGAGCTAAACATTACCTAGAAAAAACTGAGCTTATAAGCTTGGGATTTTGTTGAGAAGGTAACATGAACTTGGGCTTTATGTGTAAGGAATGAATACCAAGTGATGAGATTACAACTTAAATGCTACATTGTATCATCGCTATTATGTTGCTTTATGTTATAGATATACTACTGAGTTATGTTACTCAATATTGTAGGATTTATTTTCAATGCATAGTCTAGGTTTCACGTAAAGGTCTTATGTATCGACTTCCATATCTAAGCATTACTCTCAGACTCAACAAAATTTATTTGTTTGATCTTCTTTTTATAACTTGGCATGTATCTAGGTGGCTGGATCAAGTTGAATTTGATGTTAAAGATGGTATATAATTAACTTTGACATGTTGTTATGTGTATATATATGGTATGTAACTTAGGATTCCTTTAGTTGAATGCTATAAAGTATGAGAAGGTGCTTGAGAATGCAATGCATATATGTACCTAACAAATTGTTGATATGTTATATGTCAATAAGTGCAACTATGTGTGATTTGAAACTGCTATGGATGATTGAATGGTAATTAATTAATGAATATGATATATTGTAACTTGAATCCAATGATTGAGTCAGATGTAAGGTGTTACAATCACTTCCATTTAAGCACTATATTTTTCTTAGCAATTAGCAACTACTCGTTTCAAGAAAAGGAAAACTACAAAACTCTAAATCAATGTTGAAGTCGTCCATTAAAGGTATTAAAATATTCTATTTCATAGTAGAGGAATTATAATTAATTTTTTTAATATGGTACAAAGGCTTGCAATATGGTAAATTATTGTAGAGGGATTATAATTAAATACATCCCTATAGAATGAATGCTCATATTCCATTCAAGTTGGGTCTTTATAAAGAGGGCTTTCCTAAGCTATTAGCATTCAGAATTAAAACAATAAAACACTATTTCATTTCCTCTTGCTTCATATTTCATGATTACGATGTCAAGTTTGAGGTCTCATAAACTTGTTTTATTTTTTGCAATATCTTGTCTTCTTCTTCAGGAGAAATGCACCGATGCTAGTGAGTGCAGACAGAGTGAGAGAAAAGCACTACTTGAATTTAAGCACAGCCTTCAAGCTATGAATTCATCAGGCAACGACGCCCTTTCTTCATAAAAAAGTGAGGAGTGCTGTCTTTGGCTAGGTGTCAATTGCAACCGCCTTACAGGATGTTAAGAAAAAGCTGCTGAATATACAAGTAAAAACAGAACAAAGGACTTAAATTCTAAGCAAAAAGAAGTCAAAAAATTAGAGACGGTGAAGTGTTCTGCTTTATTCCATGAAGAGTACTATAAATACTTAAAATAGCTAACAACTAAATCTCCTAAATAGAAGGAACATTACTGGCACTAAACAAAGAATAGGTCTGTTTGAAACAGACTTTGACTGACTCAACTACTAACTTATTCAATCAGTAAATAGTAACAAATAATTTCTACATTAACCTTTAACACTCCCCCTTAATGTAGACACTCTCCAACACCCAACAACTCTCTCAAATACACGAATTTCTTCGGTGGAAGTGGCTTTGTGAACAAATCAGCAACTTGTTCTTCAGTGCAGCAGTACTCCATCTTGATATCTCCCTTTGCAACCAGCTCTCTTATGAAATGATGATGTGTTTCAATGTGTCTTGTTCTACTGTGATAAATAGGGTTTTTTGTCATTGCAATTGTTGACTGATTATCACAATAGATGGTAGTTGCCTCCACTTGTGTTTGCTTTAAATCATCAAGAATTCTTCGTATCCAGACAGCTTGATAAGCAGTAGTAGTAACAGCCATATATTCAGCCTCCGAAGATGATAAAGCAGTTGAAGGTTGCTTCTTTAAGCTCCATGAAACAACTCCGCTACCCAAAGTAAAAACGTAACTAGTTGTACTCTTGCGATCTTCAATGCAGCCACCCAAATCACTATTTGAAAAGCCATACAGCCTTAGATTGTTAGAGAACTTATACCATATTCCAAATGAGCTTGTCCCCTTCAAATAGCGCAAAATTCGCTCGGTAGCTCCAAAGTGATGCTTGTTTGGACTTTGCATATATCTAGACAAGAGACTTGTTACTTGCAAAATTTCAGGTCTACTATTTGTTAGATACAACAGACTTCCAATCAAACTTCGAAATAATTGGCAGTCAATTTTCTCTTCCTCATCATCTAAACACAATTTTTGATTGGTGCACATTGGAGTACTCACGAGATTGCAATCCTTTAAGTTGAACTTTTCAAGAAGATCATTCACATATTTTTCTTGAGACATAAAAATACCCTCTGCACATTGTTTAATTTCTAGTCCCAGAAAGAAACTCATCAACCCCAAATCAGTCATTTCAAATTCGTCTATCATCAGCTTTTTAAACTCATTCAACAAAGCACTACTATTGCTAGTATAAATCAAATCATCAACATAAAGGCAAATAATGAGAATATCAGAAGTACCTTTATTTTTCACACATAGATTTGGCTCACTAGGACTTCTTTGAAAACCATTATTGCTGAAATGCCCATCAATTCTTCCATACCAGGCTCGCGGTGCTTGCTTTAAGCCGTATAGAGCCTTTTTCAACCTATTCACTTTCTCTTCTTGATTTGCAATCTCGTAACCTTTTGGTTGCTGCATATATACTTCTTCTTATAGGATCCCATTTAAAAAAGCCGACTTGACATCGAACTGATAAACCTCCCAACTTAATTGAGCTATAATTGATAGAATAACACGTATGGTGTCAAATCTTGCCACCGGAGAGAAAGTTTCTTGGAAATCTAACCCTTCACGCTGCATGTACCCTCGTGCAACCAGTCTTGCTTTATGCTTTTGAATGGAACCATCAGCCTGGAATTTAGTTTTGAAAATTCGTTTTAACCCAACAGCTTCTTTTCCATTTGGAATGTCTACTAATTCCCACGTATTGTTCCTTTCCAAGGCTTCCATTTCACCATCCATCGCATCTCGCCATTCCTTCGATTTGATTGCTTCTTCAAAGATGATTGGATCTTCAATTCGGGCGAATTGGCATTGCTTAGTGCTTTCATAAATTTCTGCCAATGATCTCCATTTTCTAGGTGGTGATTCTGATGTAGAAGAGCTTGATGAAGTGGTATTTGGAACTACTGAAGGACTGCTTGGTGCTGATGAGTAAGAACTTCCATCTCCATTTTCTTGACTAGGATGAGTGTTGAGACATTCACCATCTTCTAGTAATGCTTTTGAACCTGCTTGTAATTCCTTCTAATTCCAAGAGTTTTTCTCATCAAAAACAACATCACGACTAATTAATAGCTTCTTAGATAAAGGATTATAAAATTGATATCCTTTAGTTTCTGAGCTATACCCAACAAAGATACATTTAGTGCTATTATCATTTAACTTTCCACTCTTTTGAGATGGAATATGCACAAATGCAATGCAACCAAAAACTCTCATATGAGTTACCTCAGGTTTCCACCCATGCCATGCTTCAAATGGTGTTTTTTGTTCTAGAGCTGCTGTTGGAGATCGGTTGAGAATGTACATTGCTGTGTGAATTGCTTCTGCCCAGAAACTTTTTGGAAGATCTTTAGCTTTCAGTAAGCATTTTCCCATTTCAACAAGACTCCAATTCTTCCTCTCAGTGACTCCATTTTGTTGAGGAGTGTAGCTTGCTGTTAGCTGGCGTTGAATGCCAGATTCTTCACAGAATTTGTTGAATTTAGTAGAGAGAAATTCTCAACCACGATCTGTCCGCAAGGTCTTTATAGGTTGGCCACTTTGTTTCTCAATACTTGCTTTAAACTTCTTGAAAACTGAAAGAGCCTCTGACTTTTCTTTGACAAAGTACACCCACGTCATTCTACTGTAGTCGTCTACAAAGACTAAAAAGTACCTGTTGTTATTGAGAGAAAGTGTTCTCATTGGTCCGCAAAGATCAGCATGAATAAGTTCAGCAAGTTGGGAAGCTCTCCTTGCCTTGCCCTTTGGAAATGAATCTCGATGTTGTTTCCCAAAAACACAGCTCTCACACACATCACCAACATTTTTTATTAGAGGTAAACCATCAACTAGACTCTTTTCAGACATGAGTCTTAAACTACCAAAATTTAATTGCCCATATCTGTGATGCCACAGCCAAGTTTCATCAAATGATTCTGCCTTCAATGCAAGCCTATCATCAGTTGCAAAATTATAAGGAAAAATCTTATTTTTTGCCATCGGAACACTAGCTAACAGGTGCTTTTTCGATTTATCCTTAAAAATGCAGCAATTGAATTCTTCAAAGACAAGTGATTACCCATCCACCATAAATTTCCCAACACTTAGCAAATTAGAATTTAAATCTGGAACAAACAAAACATTATGAATGCAATTAAGACCCAGGGAATTCAATTGCACAGTACCTTTTCCCTTTGCTATACGAACAGTTCCATCACCAAGCGTAATTCGGCTAGTTAGTGATTTATCTAAGTTGCTGAAGAGACTTAATTCACTTGTCATATGATTGCTACAGCCACTATCTATGTACCAAACTTCAGGAGAACACTCCTTAGCACTGAAGCACGCAACGAACAGGCTCTCTGTCTCATCTTCTTCACTATCTTCATGAGCCAAGTTAGCTTGCTTCTCTTTAAGCTTGCAAAACCTCTCAATATGCCCGTACCTTCTACAATAGTAGCATTGTTTTGGACTACTATTTTCTCCTTTATCACCATCTCTATAACGTTGGTTCTGTCCATTGAATCGGCCACCAGCCTTACCTTTTCCTCTCCCACGAGATGAATTTCCTCCACGCCAGTCATTGAAGTTTGTTTCGCTGGTGCCCTTTCCACCACGAGAGTATTGCTCCCTACTATAAAAGGCATTCTCAACAGATGCATTACCATACCTTTTCATCCTATCATCATGAGAATAAAGAGAGCTTTGCAACTCATCAACAGTTAACACACTCAAATCTTTTGACTCTTCTATAGCTGCAACTACATGATCATATTTCCTAGGTAAACTCCTAAGAATTTTCTCAACTACCCTTTGCTCACTTAAATCCTCACCATATTTTCGAATTTGATTCACAACATCAATAACTTTTGACACATAATCATCCAGAACATCATCATCTTCCATAATAAAATTATCAAACTTCCTACGCAGAGTTTGAAGTTTGACAGTAATCACCTTTCAGTACCTTGATATGTCGTTCGCAGCGTGTGCCATGCTTCTTTCGAACGCGTCACCGCTTCAATGCGAGGAAAAATTGATTCATCCACAGCTTGTTGGATGAAAAACAAAGCTTTAGCATCTCTCTTTCTGATATCTTTGAGAGTCTCAGCTGCAACCTCCTCTTCACTGTATCCATTTTCCACCAAGTCCCATAGGTCTTGGGACAAAAACAAAGTCTTCATCTTAGTGCTCCAAACTCCATAGTTGCTGCCTTGAAAAATTGGAACCAACGGCTGTGAAAGGTTCACTCCATTCTGATTGCTTGCCATCATAAGCTTGAACACAGGCCTCGAGTAGCTCGGATACCAGATGTTAAGAAAAAACTGCTGAATATACAAGTAAAAACAGAACAAAGGACTTAAATTCTAAGCAAAAAGAAGTCAGAAAATTAGAAACGGTGAAGTGTTCTGCTTTATTCCATGAAGAGTACTATAAATACTTAAAATAGCTAACAACTAAATCTCCTAAATAAAAGGAACACTACTAGCACTAAACAAAGACTAGGTCTGTTTGAAACAGACTTTGACTGACTCAACTACTAACTTATTCAATCAGTAAATAGTAACAAATAATTTCTACATTAACCTTTAACACAGGATATGTTGAAATGCTCGATTTTAGTGACCGATTATGGGTTATAGCAGGTACAATTAGCCCTTCACTGCTTAAACTACATCATTTGACTTCTTTAAATTTCAACAGTAATGATTTTAATGGAAGTCTCATCCCAGAGTTTTTTGGTTCCTTGAAAAAATTGAAATTACTGGATCTCTCTAATGCTAATTTTAGAGGTCCAATTCCTTCTCTACTTGGAAATCTTTCAATGTTGGAAACTCTTAGATTGGGTGGTAACGGTGGAGACGTGACGTATCGCCATAATTTTAAAAAAATGTTCAGTGTTGGAAAACTTGAGTGGCTTTCCCATCTTTCTCGTTTGAAAGAGGTTGATCTCAGTTTCACAAACCTGAGCAATGCCAATGATTGGTCTCAAGTCATTAGCCACCTCCCTTTGCTTCAAAATCTAAGTCAAGACATTGTGATCTTCCAAGCATATCTTCTTCATCACTTTCCCTTGCCAACTCTTCTACATCTCTCACCTATCTCGATCTCTATGATAATAATCTCCCTTCTTCTGCCATATATCCATGGTTGTTTAATGTTAGCAGCAACCTTGTTTCACTTGACCTCTCAAGTAACCAGTTGAAAGGTCCAATTCCAGATGCTCTCGGGAACATGATGGCTATTCAAGAACTTTATCTGAGTGATAATCTTTTTATATTAGCTGAAAATCAAGTTAGGGGCGATTCAGGGTTGAATGAAATTGGAAAACTACTAGATTTTAGGGTTCTAGATCTTGGGTACAACCTTCTAAATGGATCCATAAGCAAAAGCCTTGGGCAACTTTCCAACCTGCAAGTCTTGCGGCTTGCAGGGAATTGTTTTGATGGTGATGTGATTTCCGAAGCTCATTTCTCAGATTTCACCAATTTACAGGAGTTGGATTTATCGTACACTTCTTTGAATTTAAAATTCAACACCGGATGGATTCCTCCTTTTCCACTGAGTCAAATAAAGCTTTGCTCTTGCAAGTTAGGGCCTCGTTTCCCAGATTGGCTTCGGACTAAAATTTACTTCCAACCGGTTTTGGATTACCTTGATATTTCTGCTTCAGGAATTTCGGATTTTCTTCCCTACTGGTTTTTGGACAAATTTCAGGGATTATCGTACATAAACATGTCTTTCAATCAGATCAGTGGTACTTTTCCAAATAACTCTGTCCACATAATCCATCTAGATCTAAGCTCTAATAATTTCTCAGGACCATTGCCACGTTTTTCTTTAGACTTTATGGAAATGGGGACCATTAACCTTTCCAAAAACAAGTTTACTGGTCCGGTCTCTCCAATTTGCAATATTACTGGTGAAGGTTTTTTGGCATTGTTTGATCTCTCAAATAATCTATTTTCTGGAGTGGTTCCAGACTGTTTTGGAAGTTTCCCGTTTTTAACAGCTTTGAATTTGGGTGATAATAGTTTCTCAGGCTCACTTCCAAGATCCTTAGGATCTCTGATTTCTCTTGAAATGCTAAGGTTACGTGGTAATAAATTCTCTGGAGTATTACCTTCATCTTTACAGAATTGTGCCAAGTTAAAATTCCTGGACTTGAGTGATAATGAATTATCAGGAGAAATACCTATGTGGATCGGTCAGAAGCTTTCATCGTTGGTTTTTGTTGTGCGGAAGCGTGTGAAAGAGTAAAATTATTGTACTAAAAAATCACACTAAGTTCAATTCCCAGGAAAGAGAGGTGGATCACGAGGATCACTTAAGTACCAAATCTTTCCTAGCCAGAATATCCCTCTATCGTAATTTAATAGCACAATAAATCACTACAATCAAATTCACAAAATATGAACAATAAATAGTAAAGAACACCAGAATTTTAACGAGGTTCGGCAAATCTTGCCTACGTCCTCGGGCACTACCAAATATATTTCACTCCAAAAAATACAAGTGAAACTTTACAAATAGGGAGAGAGAACAATGCCTTAAGTAGAGAATGGCAAATGTGGGATGATGAGAATGAGCAATGGTTGGCCTATTTATAGTTGAGATTCAAGGGCCACCTTGCAAAGTCACTATTCATTTAGGGACCAAAAATTGCTATTTTCCCATGCCCAACACTAAATAAAATATTTGGTGCCCATAACTTTGACCTTTCCAAAGTATGGGTAGGTATGGGAAAGGTATGGGCAAGGTATGGGGTATGGGTATATTCTAATAATCTCCACCTTGAAGATTTGATTAGGATAATCTTATCTTCACACAATTCTTTCTGCTTTTGACAACAATACTTGATAGTGCCTTCTTCAACTGTTAAACTTGCAGGATATTAATCAAGTTCAAACAATGTTCGAACTTGGTTGCTGTTACCACCTTGGTCATCATATCTGCGGGATTATCTGCAGTCTTGATCTTCTGAAGACAAATTTTCCCCTCTTCAATAATTTCCCGCACAAAATGGAATCGTACGTCGATATGTTTTGTACGTGCATGATAGACTTGATTCTTTGCTAAATGAATAGCACTTTGACTATCACAATACACGTTAATATGCTCCTGAACCAACCCCAAGGTTTTAGCCATACCTTGTAACCAAACAACCTCCTTTACAGCCTCTGTTACAGCCATGTACTCGGCTTCTGTGGTTGACAATGCAACTGTAGACTGTAGTGTAGACTTCCAACTTATTGGTCCTCCAGCAAGTGTAAACACATAACCGGTGGTTGATCTTCGCTTGTCCAAATCACCGGCATAGTCAGAATCAACGTACCCAATAACACCTTTACCAAGTGTACTATCCTGCTTGAACAGTAATCCAACATCCATGGTCTTCTGAATATACCGTAGAATCCATTTCACAGCTTGCCAATGTCCTTTTCCAGGATTATGCATATACCTGCTCACTATACTAACTGCCTGTGAAATGTCGGGTCTTGTACACACCATTGCATACATCAAGCTACCCACTGCATTAGAATACGGAACTTGCAACATGTATTCTTGTTCCGTATTCGTCGAAGGAGATAGTTGTGCAGAAAGCTTGAAATGAGAAGCCAACGGGGTACTTACAGGTTTGGTCTGCTCGTTCATACCAAACTGCTGTAGTACTTTCTTCAAATACTGCTTCTGAGACAAGCTAACTCTGCCATGAGCTCTATCTCTACATATTTCCATGCCGAGAATCTTTTTAGCTTCTCCTAGATCTTTCATCTCAAACTCGAGATTGAGTTGAGTCTTCAATCTTTCAATCTCAACTTTGCTCTTAGATGCTATTAGCATATCATCAACATATAAGAGCAAGTATATGAAAGTTCCTTCTTGTAGCTTCTGAAAATACACGCAATGATCAAATTTACTTCTTGTGTACCTTTGCCCTTTCATGAACTGATCAAATCGCTTGTACCACTGCCTCGGAGATTGCTTCAATCCATAAAGCGACTTTGTCAGTTTGCAAATCCAATTTTCTTTTCCAGCAACCTTGAATCCATCTGGCTGAGTCATATAGATTTCCTCTTCCAAATCACCGTGTAAAAACGCGGTCTTCACATCAAGCTGAACTAGTTCAAGATCATATTACGCAACCAAGGCTAGCAAAATCCGAATAGACGAATGCTTCACAACTGGAGAAAACACTTCATTGTAGTCTATTCCTTCTTTCTGAGCGTAACCCTTTGCTACCAATCTAGCCTTGTATCGAATTTCATTTTTACCAGGAAATCCTTCATTCTTTGCATATACCCATTTGCATCCAATTGCCTTCTTTCCCTTGGGCAGTCTCACCAACTCCCAAGTCCTATTTTTATGAAGAGACTGCATTTCTTCATTCATAGCTTGCTTCCACTTTACACCATCAGAGTTACTTATTGCTTCTGTGTAAGTGGAAGGAACATCATCATCTGCAATTGGAAGTGCATAGGCCACCATATCGTCAAAGCGAGCAGGCTTACGAATCTCTCTTCTTGGCCTCCTATATGCAATTGAATCTTGTTGCTGTAGAAGTTCTTGGGTCGAAACTTCTTCATCATTTGTTCTTTCAATATTAGCTGGATCATCATTAACCTTTTCAAACTCCACCTGCTGCAAAGTACTACTGGTTTTGTCATCCTTTTGTGAATCCTCGTTCTTCATCATGGTTGATTCATCAAAAGTTACATCTCTACTGAAAACAATCTTCCTTGTATCAGGACACCAGAGACGGTATCCTTTTACACCACCAGTTATACCCATGAATAATGCTTTCTTTGCTCTTGGGTCTAACTTAGATTCTTTTACATGATAATATGCAGTGGAACCAAAAACATGTAAAGAATCATAATCAGTAGCAGGTTTACCAGTCCACATCTCCATAGGAGTTTTTCCATTTATTGCAGCTGATGGCAATCGGTTAATTAGATGGCACGCATATGTAACTGCCTCAGCCCAAAATTCCTTGCCCAATCCAGCATTGGACAACATACATCGAACTTTCTCCAGTATAGTCCGATTCATGCGTTTTGCCACCCCATTCTGCTGTGGTGTATCTCGAACAGTGAAGTGTCGCACAATGCCCTCATCTTGACATACTTGTAGAAATGGATCATTTTTGTACTCAGTACCATTATCTGATCGAAGTCGTTTGACCTTTCGACCTGTCTGAGTCTCCACCATCTTCTTCCACTTCAGAAATGCATTCAAAACTTCATTTTTTCTTTTCATTAGATACACCCATACTTTTCTTGAATAATCATCAAGAAAAGTGACAAAATAGTGCGTACCTCCCAAAGAAGCCACTTTGGTAGGTCCCCACACATCACTGTGAACATAGTCCAGAATTCCTTTCGTATTGTGAATTGCTGAACCAAATTTTACCCTCGTCTGCTTGCCCAGAACACAATGTTCACAAAATTCCAATTTGCAAGAATTTGCACCTTTCAACAAGCCTTGCTTCGCCAAAGTCTGCAAAGCTTTTTCACCAGCATGTCCCAATCGCCTATGCCATAACCTGGTAGCCTCTGAATCTGCATCTTTCGCAGAAGCTGTTGATGTTGATCCAATAACTGTACTTCCATTTAAATAGTACAAGTTATTTCTTCTAGTGCCTTTCATCACCGTCAATACCCCAGCTACTACCTTTAGTAATCCATCTCTCAAAGTGATTGTGAACCCTTTAGATTCTAGGGCCCCTAATGAGATGAGATTTTTCTTTAAGCTGGGTACATAGCGAACATCTGTCAGAACTTGGATTGAGCCGTCATGGTTCTTCAATTTGATTGTACCTACACCCATTGTCTTACAGGCACTATCATTGCCCATAAAAACAACTCCACCTTCTAGTTCTTCAAGACTAGAAAACCAGTCCTTATTAGGACACATATGGTAAGTACATCCCGAATCCAATATCCACTCATCCGTTTGACATGCCATTGCCATGCCAACCAAGCTAAAGTCTGACTCCTCATCATGCTCCGCTACACATGCATTAGAAATAGACTTGCCCTTTTGTAACTTAGGACAATTCTTTTTCCAATGCCCTTTCTCACGACAAAAGGCACATTCATCTTTGGCGGGTCTCCCTTTGGACTTACCCCTTCTACCAGGTTTGCTGCTGTGTGAACGACCTCTTACTGTTAAGACTTCTGCGGTTGTATCTCTGTGATCTCTTTTATCTTTCTTTCGAGTCTCAGATCTATACAACGCACTACAGACTGCATCAAATGTGATCGTGTCCTTCCCATGAAGCAATGTGGTGGTAAGATGATCATATTCATCAGGAAGGGAATTCAACAATAATAATGCCTTGTCTTCATCTTCAAATTTCTCATCCAAATTTAGCAAGTCTGCTAAAATTTTATTGAATGAGTTCACATGGTCATTCATCGACATACCGGGTGCATACGTGAATCGATAAAGTTTCTTTTTCATATAAAGCCTATTTTCAAGACTTTTCGTTAGAAACTTTTCTTCCAGTGTATCCCATAACTTCTTCGCTGATGTCTCCCTCATGACAGAGTACTTCTGCTCTTTGGCCAAACATAGGCGGATTGTACCACACGCCTGTCTATTGATCTTGGCCCACTCCTTGTCATCCATCTTGTCAGGTTTTTCTTCAAGGGCTATATCTAGCTCTTGCTGACATAAGACATCCAGGATCTCACATTGCCACATACCAAAATTATTGGTACCGTCAAATTTCTCTACTTCAAATTTTGCATTTGTCACAGTAGTCCTTGCTGATGACGATGCTACTGCCATTTTTCTCCTCAATCCCAACTACTGTATATGTGAACAGTACCGTATACGTGAATAGTTCCGTATACGTGAATAGTACCGTAAACGGTCGTATTCCCCAAGTACGAACCTAGCTCTGATACCAATTGTTGTGCGGAAGCGTGTGAAAGAGTAAAATTATTGTACTAAAAAATCACACTAAGTTCAATTCCCAGGAAAGAGAGGTGGATCACGAGGATCACTTAAGTACCAAATCTTTCCTAGCCAGAATATCCCTCTATCGTAATTTAATAGCATAATAAATCACTACAATCAAATTCACAAAATATGAACAATAAATAGTAAAGAACACCAGAATTTTAACGAGGTTCGGCAAATCTTGCCTACGTCCTCGGGCACTACCAAATATATTTCACTCCAAAAAATACAAGTGAAACTTTACAAATAGGGAGAGAGAACAATGCCTTAAGTAGAGAATGGCAAATGTGGGATGATGAGAATGAGCAATGGTTGGCCTATTTATAGTTGAGATTCAAGGGCCACCTTGCAAAGTCACTATTCACTTAGGGACCAAAAATTGCTATTTTCCCATGCCCAACACTAAATAAAATATTTGGTGCCCATAACTTTGACCTTTCCAAAGTATGGGTAGGTATGGGAAATGTATGGGCAAGGTATGGGGTATGGGTATATTCTAATAGTTTTTCTTAGCCTTCAAAGGAACCAGTTCAAGGGAAGAATTCCCCATCAACTTTGTGGATTGAAATATCTACATATCTTGGATCTCTCTGTAAATAAAATCTCTGGTACCATACCATCATGCCTCAATAATTTCACTTCCATGACAAAAAAGCCAGTTTAGATCGAATGATTGAGCATCACATCTTAGATTCTGGACCTAAATTGGTATTTAATGTGGGTTTGTATGGTGGGCCTTTACCCATCATTCAGGATATGTTGACGAGGCATTGCTTACATGGAAGGGAACAAAGCAAAGCTATCCACAACTTGGGTTGCTACTAGCCATTGATCTCTCTTGTAACAAATTAACAGGAGAGATTCCTGAAGAATTAAGTAGTCTTCGAGAACTGGTTGCATTGAACTTGTCAAAAAACCTTTTTAACGGAAAAATTCTTCAAAAGATTGGGCATATAAGACAACTAGAGGTTCTTGACCTGTCAAGAAACAAGTTTTCAGGAAACATCCCGAAAAGCTTGTCTGAATTAACATTTCTAAGTATCTTGGACTTGTCTTACAATTACTTGTCTGGAAAAATTCCAATCAGCACTCAGCTACAGAGCTTTGATCCTTCATCATTTTCCCATAATAGAGGACTTTGTGGTCCTCCGATTTCACCGAATTGCTCAATGGTGGAACCATCTCCTGGCAAACCTGCAGTAGGAGCCGAAGAAGATTCTGATGAGTTCATGAAATGGTTTTATACTGGCATGGGACTTGGATTTGCTGTGGGTTTCTGGGGGTTTTGCAGTGTTGTGTTCTTCAAGCGTTCATGGAGGCATTCATATTATCGATACTTGGATAATGCAAAGGATTGGGTTTATGTTACATTTGTTCTGCTGAAAGCAAGGTTAGTGAGGAGAATCAAAGCTCTTTCAACAAGGTAATAAATTTACTTTCTTCACTCCTTAACAAAAGTTGAGAAATATATCATTAACTGAATGACAAAGTTGTATATTATAATTTTTCAGGTGTGATTAGAACTGCAACTGAAGGTGGTTTTTCCTGCATGTGAGAAAATCTTAATAAAAAACTTACAAATTAAGACATGTTTGTCATTTTGTTGATTTCTAATTTCTATATATTAGGAAGAGAGTTGTGATGACTTTCTTGTAATACGTTTATCTTATATTTTGTTTGTATATTTCTTTTCTATCGAAATTAATTTTATCAAAACAGAAAGACTCCTTGCTAATAAAAAGGAAAAATATATTGATTGGACAAAATTTATCAAAATTATAACAATAGTTTCCATAAAATATTGAAAATTTTCTTTATTTCTATGCTTAACTTATAAATTGGTATCTAAACTATACATTTTTTCTTATCTTGACACCTAAACATTTTTTTTTACTATATAAGGTACCTAAACTACTTATTTTTCGCAAGTTGGTATCTCTGTTAATTAAACCAGCAAATCTATTTTTAAAAAAACTTAACCCATAAATTACTACCTAAACTATGTATTTTTTTCTATTGTGGTACCGAAATATTTATTTTGTTACAAGTGATACATTATGTAGCAAAATAGACAAAAAGCATTATTTTCTTTTATATATTTTCTTTTTATTATTTTTTCTTTCTTTAGAATCAAACTGAGGTCAAACCGGTTAGGTCACTAATTCTCAGTTTGATCAGTTCTTCCAATTCTATCAAATATTATTAAAAATTCAGAAAAAATTAAAAATAGAGATAACTGGTTCAATTGTCTCTTCAGCTTGGTTCAACCAATCGGTATCGGTTTGCAAGTCAATTGGTTCAACCTCCTATCTCGATCTAGTTGTGAAAAAGCTAGTTCTGATCGATGAAATAAATTATTAGCATCTCAACCTCAAGAGGGTGGGAGAGATATATGATGATGATGTAAAAGAAAACTATAAAATAAAAGAATTAAAAAATATTTTTTAAATTTTATATGATGTGGCAAATTATTATTGACTAGTTTTAGTAACGGATATAACATTTTTGTGTAAAATGGGTAACAAAAAAAAAATAGTTTGAGGTATCACTTTTAACAAAAAAATATTTAAGTACCAAAATAAGAAAAAAAATGCATAGTTTAAGTACCAATTATGGGTTAAACATTTCCTAAAAATAGATTTAACAATTTAACTAATAGAGATATTGACTTGGGAAAAAAAATAATTAAATAAATTAAGGTTTTTTTTATAATTAGTACGATGACTAAATTATAAGGTGAGTAGGACGAAAAAATTTGATTGAAGCTTTGTACATGTCATTGATTAGCAAATGATCATGTCCTTAAAAGCAAATATTCCATGATTAAAATAAACTTTGTGGCCAACCATGATCTATGTCGTTAAGTGCCATTAGCTTATGCATAGTGAGTTTATGAGCATTGATTTCTTTCATTTATTAATTTAACTAGTTAATTTTAATTGATAATAAATAAGTGTAGTGGAAGGAAAGAGAGAAAAGGCTTATTTTCCTCATCTCCCTCACGGTAAACAAAGAAAAATTTCATGGTTCTTTTCTTCATTTACGTCCACTAGATTGCTCAAGGAAGGTGAGTTTTAGTTTGAATTTTTGTTGAAATTCTAGGCTTTGATAGTTGATAAGCATAGCTCAGTTATTAGATTAAGTAATTGATGATGTTTAGTTGAGAAATTACATTGTAAAGCTTAAGTGGAAATTAGAACAAAAGCAAAACAGGCCTTAATTAGTGCTTATTGTCAAAAAATAATTGGACACATCAATTGCAATTGCAAGGTATTTTCTGATTCATATGAAACTGAAGAAGAAAATTGAATTGAATTGAAACAGAAAGCAAGTCTAAGTCATCAATTAAAGGTTTAGTGGGCCTAACAAAGTTCACCCTATCACACGTTATTGAGAGATTATTCACATTTTAGTCTTCAGTATTTTTATTTAGATTTTTTATATTTTTTCCATTTTTGAATTATTTATGTTTTATATATTTTTTATTTTAAATAATTTAAATACTATTATGTTTGAATAAGAATTCTCATTTAAAAGACATTTATTAAATAAATTTATATAATAATGAATAAAAATGTAATTGGACACATCAATTGCAAGGTATTTTCTGATTCTTATTATTGAAGAATTCATGACCCATTGTGAGTAGATTAAATTAATTGAAACAAATTTCACCCTATGACATGTTATTGAGAGATTATTCACATTGGAGTCTTAAAGTGATTGACTAGAGATGAAAATTAAAAGCATAAACACCCAACAATAACAAGATTTCCAATAAGGACAAGTTATTGTGAAATGTAGAAAAGATGAAATGTGAAAGAATCGCTGTCATTTTGATTCACGTTTCATCTTTTCTACACCGCATAATAACTCGTCCTCATTGGAGATTTCATTGCCCTTAACTCTATCACAAATTTAAGTAATAAGGTCACTGTCTTTGATTAAGATGGACAAAACAAATTATGTAATTATACTGGAAGGCCCTTGTGTTTCTTGCTTTAAACTTCTATATGGGTTTTATAAAACATCCTTCTCTAATGAGGAAAAACTTGCTGTCATGCCCGCATAACCACTGCCATTTGGGGGCCCATTTATGCTTCATCCCTTGACAACATAACCTTTGTAAACTTAAAGCCCTAGTTACACTTCAACCCAGAACCATATAATCACTGCCAACAAGGGCCTTGAGCTGCAATGCGATCTCGACTTCTCAGGTGATGGTCCCATCCTCACATGGTAGATGAAATTTGTAAGTCCCGAGCTCTACGTTATCACTATGAACCCAAACAGAACTTAAAACTATGATTCTGTCTCCCTCAAAGAGAAAGAGGAAAATCTTTAAACCAAGAAATTTCAACATGAAAGAAAAAGAAAAAAAAACAATTTAAAGGAGAATGTGGGTGAGAAAGATGATGGAGTAGAGGGATGGAAACTCCTTTCTATATAGGCAACGGTGTCGGGGGAAATCTTCCGCATGCAATTTTATCCCGGCAATCTTGAGGCAGCATGTGTTAAACACCAAACCATTTGATAGCTGAAAAAGCCCCCTACGGTATGCCTTTTCTCCCTCACTATTTTCAACCCTAATTGTGTATGTTAGAACCCGAGAATCTTAGGACAATTTTTAGACACTGGAACCTATGAATCCTGGATAGCATGTGTTAAATATGAAATCTTTTTGTAGCTAAAAACGCTTACTACGGGAAGAATTTTCTCCTCCACCATTCTCAACCCTAACTATGTACCTGAGACTCTCGGATAATTTTCAGACATCGTAACCTGAAAACCCCAGACAATATGTGTTGAACATGAATTTGTCTGATGTCAGGGGTTATAATTCCCTAAAAAATAAACTCAATACATTCTATTAAGTTTCCATACCGAAATTGCAGATTGCTACAAAACTCTAATCTTTAATTAGCTCTAACAGTCAAAAGAGTAATTCGACTCAACAATTACAAGGTATTTTCAACACCCATAATTGATTTGCTACCATTACCATTCAAGTTGGGTGTTAATAAAGAGGGCTTTCCTCAGCTATTAGCATTTAGAATTAAAATAATCAAAATACTATTTCATTTGCTCTTGCTTCATATTTCATGATGACGATGTCAAGTATGAGGTCTCATAAACTTGTTTTATTTTTTGCAATTTCTTGTCTTCTTTTTCAAGAGAAATGTACCTATGCTAGCGTGTGCAAAGAGAGTGAGAGAAAAGTGCTACTTGAATTTAAGCACAGCCTTCAAGCTATGGGTTTTTCAAGCGACAACGCCCTTTCTTCATGGATAAGTGAGGAGTGCTATTAATGGGGTGGCGTCTATTGCAACAGCTTTACAGGATACATTGAAATGCTCGATTTTAGCTACCAATCTCTGGTCATAGCAGGTACAATTAGCCCTTCACTGCTTAAACTACATCATTTGACTTCTTTAAATTTCAGCGGTAATGATTTTAATTGAAGTCTCATCCCAGAGTTTTTTGGTTCTTCGAAAAATTGAAATTACTGGATCTCTCTAATGCTAATTTTACAGGTCAAATTCCTTCTCAACTTGGAAATCTTTCAATGTTTGGAGACTCTTAGATTGGGTGGCAACGGTAGAGTTTTCAATGTTGGAAAACTTGAGTGGCTTTCCCATCTTTCTAATTTGAAAAGAGGTTGATATCAGTTTCACTAACATGAGCAATTGATAAAGGGTGAGAAGGACGAACGCGAAAGCGGATCGTAAAGTTTGTCGAAGTCGCGGATTTGACTTAGGGCTCTAAACGTTCGAAAAGAAACTTAGATTTTTTGACACAACCTAAAACGAAATTAAATCCAAGTTAGATAAAATAATTAAAACAAATAATAAATCAAAGATTAAGGAAGTGAATAAAGAAGATAAATGAAAAGATAGAACGTGGCGTGTAGAAGTCCTAAGAAGCCTTGGAAACACGAAGAATCCACAACCCCCTTCAAGCGACTCTAATTTCCCCTCCAAGATAAAAACCTCGGCAGCAAAAAGTTTGAAGATGATCCCCACAATCTAAAAAGATTATTAAAACTCTTCTAAAAGAAACTCAAGAGAAATTCTTGAAAAGAAAAACTAGAGAGAATTTATTAACTCAAAAGAGAAATAGAATAATAATCAATTGTTTGTTTTGTGTACAATGCGAAGGCCTATATATAGGCTAGATAAATAAATCTAAATAAAACTCTTAAATATACTAGAACTCTAATTTAATCTAAATAAGAAGTAGTTTTAAACTAAACTTTCTTGCTAACATAAAATTCCTAAATAACTTAAAATACTTAATAATTATCAAAAATTCGGAATAAAATAATAATAAAATAATAAGAGCTGAAAAATAAAATATTGGGCTCATATATAATAAAAATTAAGCCTAAAACCCAAACCCAATATGATTTAAACTCGAATTAAAAGCCCGAAACTCGTAATTCCCGTCTCAGAAATTCTCCTCGCGTAGTCTTCACTAAAATAGTCATAACTTGAGCTCCCGAACTCAAAATTGAGTGAATCAAAATACGTTTCGAAGCTAAGAGATATATCTTCAAATGCCATGAGACATCTCAACCCAGAAATGCCAGGATGCCATCCAAAAAGTCGTTGAAATTTTGCTGATTTCCCAAGCCTGAAAATTGGCAATTTTCATTATTGGAATCTAATAAATTTCACCCCATCTGTGCATGTATCAGTGAAAAAGTACCCCGATGTGCTTTTCATATCATCAATACAGCCAGCCCAATCACTATCTGAATAACCAACCAGCTTCAGCTCCTTTTCTTTCTTAAACAACATACCAAGCCTCAAAGTTCCTTTAATGTATCTCAGCACCCTCTTGGCATCCTTGAAATGCACTTCATTACAACAATGCATAAACCTTGCCAACAAACTCACAGCATGTATCAAGTCAGGTCTGGTTGCTGTCAAATAGAGCAAGCAACCTATTAAACTCCTATACTCCTTCTCATTGACCCTTACATGATCACCAATGCTTGACAGCTTCTCTCCTTAAGCCATAGGTGTGTTTACAGGCTTGCAATTTTGCATGCTAAACTTGTCAAGGATCTTCAAGGCGAATGCATGTTGGCTAATGAAAATCCCTCGATCAGTTTGGTTCACTTCCATACCAAGGAAGTAGGTCATGATCCCCAAATCAGTTATACCAAATATCTCTTGCATCTGTGCTTTGAACTCATTGACCAGAACATTCTTGCTTCCAGTCACTAGCAAGTCATTGACATAAATTGAGACAATCAGCAATGTCTCATCATTGGATTTCTTTACATAGAGGGTTGGCTCACTTAGGCTTTTTTCAATCCCGAGCTTAGATAGGTAAGCATCTACCCTATCGTACCATGCTCTAGGTGCTTGTTTCAACCCATACAGAGCCTTCTTCAGCCTATAGACCTTGTCTTCTTGTCCTTGGACTTGGAACCCATCAGGTTGCTCAATGTAAATCTCCTCCTTGAGAAAGCCATTCAAGAAGGATGACTTAACATCAAGTTGATGTATCTGCCATTTCTTCTGTGCGCCAAAGAAAACAGTAGCTTGATGGTATCCAACCTTACAACTGGGGCAAAGGTCTCCTCAAAATCAACTCCATACTGCTGGCAATACCTCTTAACCACCAACCTTGCCTTCTGTTTGTTCAATGAGCCATCAGCATTGAATTTGGCTCTAAAGACCCATCTAACTCCAATAACCTTCTTTTCTGGTCTCTCAACCAAGTCCCAAGTCTGATTCTTTTGAATCATGTCCATTTCTGCTTCCATAGCTTTCTTCCAATTCATGTCCCTAGTTGCTTCTTCATAGCTCGAAGGCTCTACAATGGCCACATTACATCTCTGATAAACATCAGCAATGGACCTAGTACCTCTCATAAGAAGGTCATCAACATTGCCATTACTAGGCTCACTTTCAATTAGCTCCAAGTTGCCTTCAGCCGAATCCTCTTCAAACTGACTTGCATTCCAACCATCCTAGTTCCAAGTCTTCTTTTCATCAAATCTGATGTCTCTACTTACCAAAATCTTCCTTGTTGAAGGACCATAGACTCTATAGCCTTTCTTGTCACTGCTATAGCCCACAAAAATACAAGGAGCAGACCTCTTCTCGAGCTTGGTCCTTCTTTCTGCAGGTACAAGGACATAGCACACACATCCAAAGACCTTCAAATGAGAGACAGATGGTTTGAGTCCATGCCATGCTTCAAAGGGTGTCTTATCCTTGACAGCATGTGTTGGGAGATTGTTGAGCAGGTACACCGAGCTATTAACTGCCTTTGCCCAAAATGAGTTTGGAAGCTTGCTTTGGAACAGCAAGCACCTACCCATATCCATTACAGTCCTATTCTTCCTTTCACACACTCTATTTTGCTGAGGAGTGTACACTGTGGTTAGCTGATAATGGATCCCAGCCTGCTCACATAACCTCTTGAATCTATCAGACAGATACTCAGCCCCATTGTCTGTTCTTAGTGTCTTAATCCTACAACCAACTTGGTTTTCAACCATGGCTTTGAACTTTCCAAAAGCTTCAAATACATCAGACTTCTGTTTCAAGAAGAAAATCCAACAGAATCTGATCAGATTATCAATTCAAAGTACAAAGTACTTACTCCCATTCAGTGAAGGGGTCTTCATTGGGCCACAAATGTCAGAATGCACCAGCTCAAGCTTCTTTCGAGCTTCCATGCTTGATCAACTGGAAAAGGAAGCCTAGCTTACTTGCCAAGTTGACAGACATCACAAACACCTTCAAGTGGCTCAACCTTCGTCATATCCTCTGCCAAACCAAGCTTATGCAGTAAATCAAGTGGCCTAAAATTGGCATGGCCTAGCCTCCTGTGCCATAGGCTAGCACTGTCACTTTGGCTCAAATATGCCTTTTTTTTAAGCTGGCTAACATCCAACATGAAACACTTGTCTGCCATAGGTACTATGGCAATTTCCTGACTAAGAGAATCTTCAATAACATAGGAACCACTCCTAAAGAACGAAGAATAGCCTTTTTCAACCAACTGACCAACACTGAGTAGGTTTTGGTTAATATCGGGCACAAACAACACATCAGTAATTAGCTTGTTGCCTGAGCTTGAGCTAATCAACACATCACCCCTGTCTTTAGCTTCAATTAAGCTCCCATTGCCAATTCTGATCCTTGAGCTAAAACTCCTGTCAAGCTCCTTAAACAGGTTCACATCAGCAGCCATGTGATGTAAGCAACCACTCTCTACAAGCTAACTACATTTGCCTTTGCTTGTGGTTGCAAGGGAAGATGCACTGAAAACATGCTCCTCCTGAGCTTGTTGATCCTCAGTAGGATGTGCTTGATCTTGTTGCTGTATTGGTGCTTTGGCTTTGTTCTTACAAAGTTTCTCAACATGACCATATTGCTTGCATTTCCAGTATTGAACATCTGGTCTTCTCCAACAGTTTCTTTCTGAGTGTGTAGTTCTTTTGCAATGAATGCATGGTGGGTAGCTCCTCTTACTTGAATCCCTTCTGAATTTGTCCTTCTTGTCAAGTCAAGGCTTCTTGCCTTTTTGATTTGCACCAGAGCTTTCTTTGGCCCTTGATTGGAAGGCTCCCTCAGAGTGTTCTTCCTGCCTATTAGCCCTTCTCTGCTCCAAAGCATAGAGTGAGTTCACCAATTCTGATAGAGAAATGGTGGTAAGGTCACTTGAGTCCTCCAATGAGGATATCTTAGACTCGAATCTCTCAAGAAGTGTGGTGATTACCTTCTCAACCACCCTACTTTCAGCAAAGTCTACACCAAGCAACCTTATATTGTTCACTATGGCCATTATTCTATCTGCATACTGCTTAATGGTCTCAGCATCTTTCATCTTGAGATTCTTGAAATCTCTTCTCAGATTAATTAATTATTGCTGTCTAGTCTTCTCAGACCCCATGAATTCCTCCTTCAACCTGTCTCAAGCTTGCTTAGGTGAGTCACATGCCATAATATGAGTAAAGATCACATCAGACATTCCATTCTGCAAGCAGGCCATGGCTTTAGGCTTCTTGGCAGACTCCTCAGGATGATGTCTCATCTGAGCAACAGTGGGATTGGCTCTCAATAGAGGTGGCTCGGCATCATTCTCCACTACACTCCACAAATCATATGCCTGAAGGTAAGTCTTCATTTTTACCACCCAAATGTGGTAGTTCTCATCAGTGAACATAAGAGGTGGAGGTGGTGTGAAGCTCATCCTGCTGCAACAAGTTCAACAGCTTCGGTTTCCTACTTTCTTAAGCTTGATTTCACAAACAAACAACAACCACAAGAGAAGGCCCTCAAAGACTTAGGCTCTTGATACCATTTGTTGGAACATTAGCAGCAACAACACATAAAATAACAACCTATTTGCTTAAGAACTAAAATGAAACCGAGAGCAAAAGCAAAGAACTTGAGCACTAAAATGGATGAGAAAAATCAGAAGCAATTTTCATTGATTGATAATGAAAATAAAGACAAAGTTAACAAGTCAAATGACCATTACCTAATAATTTACCTATTCCCACTAATAAGAGACTTAAGCTAAATTAAATTACAAGACAAAGCAAGCTGGTATGGCCAGCCTTACATCTATCAAACTCAAATCAAAACTAAACAAAAAATACAATCTTTCATGTCAAGTTACAAGCTAACTTGATCAAGTTACATATGAACCAAAAATAACAAAAATAAAACAACGCAGCTAAGCTAGTTGCTGCTCTTGAACTCAGCTCGATCGTGCCCTTCAGGCTGAGCTGCTACTGCTTTATGCATCCTTCCACGCTGCCAACGGTCCAATATTGCATTGTAGGCCAAATCTCAACAGTTTTTGCTTCAGGAATTTTGGATTCGCTTGCCTATTGGTTTTGGGACTCAAGTTACAGCTCAATGTACATAAACATGTCTTTCAATCAGATCAATGGTACTTTCCCAAATAACTCTATCCCCATAAGACTTCTAGATCTAAGCTCTAATAATTTCTCAAGACCATTGCCACATTTTTCTTTAAACTTAGGGAATATGGGGACCATTAACCTTTCCAAAAATAAGTTTACTGGTTCAGTCTCTCCAATTTTCAATATTACCAATAAAGGTATTTTGAAATTGATTGATCTCTCAAATAATCTATTTTCTAGAGTGGTTCCAGACTGTTTTGAGAGTTTCCAATCTTTAACAGCTTTGAATTTGGGTGATAATAGTTTCTCAGGCTTACTTCCAAGCTCCTTAGATCTTTGACTTCTCCTGAAATGCTTAGTTTACGTGGTAATAACTTCTTAGGAGAATTACCTTCATCTTTACAAAATTGTACCAGGTTAAAATTTTTGGACTTGAGTGATAATGAATTATCTGGAGAAATACCTATTTGGATCGGCCAAAGGCTTTCATCGTTGGTTTTTCTTAGCCTTCAAGGGAACCAGTTCAGGGGAAGGATTCCCCATCAACTTTGTGGATTGAAATATCTACAAATCTTGGATCTCTCTATAAATAAAATCTCTGGTACCATACCACCATGCCTCAATAATTTGACTTCCATGCAAAAAAAGAAAGTTTAGATCGAAGAATTGAACATCACATCTTATATAATGGACTTGTAAGGTTCTTCCAAGTTAGGTATGTTGATGAGGCATTGCTTACATAGAAGGGAACAAAACAAAGCTATCCACAGCTTGGACTGCTACTAGCTGTTGATCTCTCTTCTAACAAATTAACAGGAGAGGTTTCAGAAGAATTAAATAGTCTTCAAGAACTAGTTGCATTGAACTTGTCAAGAAACATTTTTAGCCGAAAAGTTCTTCAATAGATCAGGCATCTAATGAAACTAGAGGTTCTTGACCTGTCAAGAAACAAGTTTTCAGGAAACATACCAACGAGCTTGTTTAAATTAACATTTCTAAGTACCTTGGACTTTTCTTACAATGACTTGTCTGGAAAAATTCCAACCAGCACTCAGCTACAGAACTTTGATCCTTCATCGTTTTCTCATAATAGAGGACTTTGTGGTCCTCCTGTTTCACCGAATTGCTCAATGGTGGAACCATCTCCTGGCAAACATGCAGTAGGAGGTGAAGAAGATTCTGATGAGTTCATGAAATGGTTTTACACAGGCATGGGACTTGGATTTACTATGGGTTTCTGGGGGGTTTTGTAGTATTGTGTTCTTCAAGCGTTCATGGAGGCATTCATATTATCGTTACTTGGATAATGCAAAGGATTGGGTTTATGTTTCATTTGTTTTATTGAAAGTAAGGTTAGTGAGGAAAATCAAAGCTCTTTCAACAAGTTGTATAAGGTAATAAATATACTTTCTTCGCTCTTTAATAAAGTTCTTTCAACATTGACAAAGATATCCTTGGTAAGTGTCAAAAATAACATATTTTAGCCACATTCTTAATGCAATTTTGGGTGATTATATGATGTTGGTTGTGAATTATATATTCCTAATCCTTTATGTTCATGTTTTGATACTTAACAGAGCACTTGGGAGCAACGAGAGTGAAAACGGGTGGATATAGAACATTTGAGCAGTCCAAAAGCTAAACACATGCAACAAAGTTTCACACAGGTAGACCACACAGTCATGTGACTCACATGGACATATGGCTAGGGATTGTGGATTTCAGGAACCATGTGCACTGATAGCTAAAAGTTACGATTTTTATGTTTTTTGGCACTTTAAAGAAGGTATCAATATGGAAATCTAATAGGAGACAACATCCGTGTTAGTTTAGCACGAAGATTACTCGAAAAACACCATTGAAGTTGATTTTCGAGCAATTCTCCATCAAGATTCAAGAGTCCAAGTTGATTTCCAAGGGAGTTATTATGGGTTTATTTTATTTTAGTGGTTATATTGCATTTTTCGTTTTTATTCTTGCAAGTACAAACTAATTTTCTTAATATCTCGGGGAGATGAACTCTAGAATAAATTTTATTGTTTGATATAGAGTTTTATGTAATAAAACCTTAGTCTCTTTGTTTTAAATTATGAATGCTTAATTGTTCTTGGATTGATAATTCTAAAGTGTTAATCCATGTTTGATATGCATGAGTTTGAGGTTGAATATACCCTTTTTGTGGTTGAATATACCTTAGTTCTCAATTTGATCAGTTCTTCCGGTTTGATAAATTATTATTAAAAGTTCAAAAAAATAAAAAATAGAGAGAATTGGTTCAATTGTCTTTTTAGCTTGGTTCAACCCCTATCTCAGTCTAGTTCTAATTGACGAAATTAATTGCTAGCATCTCAACCTCAAGAGGGTGAATTTTGAGTATCATTGATATTGTTATACGTTATAGAAAAAGGAAAATAGAAAAAATAAAGAGAGATAAATGATGTAAAAGAAAACAATAAAATAAAAGATTTTTAAAAATATTTTTTAAAGTTTATATGATGTGGCAAAATATTGTTGGCTAAAAATTTTTTAACGAATATAACATTTTTGTGTAAAATAGGTAACAGAAGAAAAGTTTAGGTACTACTTGTAATTAAAAAAATGTTTAAGTACCAAATAATAGGAAAAATTGCATAGTTTAGGTACCAATATATGGGTTAAGCTTTTTTTTTTAAATAAACTTAAAATGTTGACTGACAGAGATACTAACTTGGGAAAAAAGTAGTTTAAAATGTTGACTAATGGAGATACTAACTTGGGAAAAAAGTAGTTTAGATACCACTTATGATTAAATTAAAAGTTTTCTTGTGTAGGATCAAGTTTCTCCGAACCATGATCACAGTTTAAAATTGGATGTCTATGGTTGAACAATCAGTTTAGTGCACATAAGAACCACGAACATAGCCACAAGAAAGATTATGAGTAAAATCTTAGAATTGTAATGATTGAGTAACTGGAGTCAAGTACTTGGATTGTCATCTATCTTCGTGTCAAATGATCAATTGTAATTCTAAGTTATTCACTTACTTTGTTAATCTTAACAATTATGAGCAAAGCTAGTACCATGTAGAGATGTGACAAATTGAGTAGCTAGGGTGGGGTACTTGGGTTGTCATCCTTTTCGCATAGAAAGATTGAATGACACTCTAGAAAACTTTTAATTTTAAAAAAAATGAAAAATAAAAAATAAAATAAAAAAACTTGATCACAAGAAATGGGACAAATGGTTATTTATAGTTGCAATTTTTTGTTTAATTTCGGTGTGACATTATAGAGCCTAATTATGAGAATATATGGTAATTGTGTGCTTAGATGAATTGTGAGTCAACATGTTTGCTTGAGGAAGATGATTGTAGGATTGAAATTTTACTAATGTCTATTTGTTTGATTGAATTGAAAATTGTGATGATTGAACCAACTTTGATGATTGTGGTATGCTCGGATTGATCAATGCTTGAGGGCAAGCACTACCTAAGTGGGGGGAATTCGATAAAGCACGTAATTGACATATTTTCATTATTTATTTTAATTAATTTTGGACATGAATTTAATCTAATTTGACAATTAATCAATATTTTTATATACATTGTCCAGTGGGTCGAGAAACGAATGAATATGTGGATGGCAAGAAAGATTCGACATGAGAACTCGAGTTGGCCTACCTAACTTTTAGAATTTAGAAATATTCTAGTTTTATTATTTTTATTTGTTACGATATTTTTTAAGAAATTAATTAGGATTAGATTTAAAGAGTCCTTATATTTTTAAACTTATTTTATATTTTGAAGATTTATTGTTTTTAGAATGTTTGGGCGTTGTATTAGGAAAGCCGCAGTAGAGGCGTAGCTAGGGGGCTGGCATGGTACCGGCCCATTAAAATGAAAAATTATTATTCAGGTCCTTTAAAAATTTTTAGAATTTTAAATTAATCAAGATAAAATTGTATTTTAGCCCCCTTAAAATTATAAAAATTCTATTTAATCCTTTAAAAATTATAAAGATATAGGCTATAAAAAGTAAAATTTTATTTAACTCCCTAAAAAATTGTTTTGGCTTTGCCCATGAGCCGCAGGCTCTTAATTCCTTTAGTATTTAGGTTAAATTATATTTTGTATATAATAGATATTTATGAATAGACGAGGAAGGGGGGCGCAAGTCTGCACAAAAAAAATCATTTCCTTTTCCTTTTATTTTATTTTAATAAAATTTGTATTTTCTTTGATTGTTTTCTTAATATTTTTTTATAAATGAGTTGGACCTAGCTCTAGTTTGATGTTCGGTCAGATCATAATATGAAAATATAATTTGAATTAATAGATAATTTAAATATGTCTTTAGATGTATTAAGTCCAATTAATGAGATGTTTTATCTTAAGCATTAGAATGGATGACTCCCTAAAGATAGAGACATAGATGTGACTGACTAAACTGACAATACATCAACCAAGACTCAAGTAGAATATATTTTAGGTCCGTTTATGGATCTCTTTACTTGTGACATTCATAGTGTGACATACATTAATCCTAAGTGGATAATGAACTAGGTATGCATTATTCATATACTTTGATGTAAGTAAAATATTGAATTCAAATAGATAAAGAACTGGAAGTTGGTGCGTTTGGTATACATCTTTTGTAGTATGTAACATCATTCCACAATAATGGAATTCATAGGGCAACTAAAGAGTAAATGATATCCTCTCATTGGTATTACATGATAGATGAAAAACTAAAATGTGACTACAAGTCATTTATCTTTGTGATAAATTATTTGATTACTATTTGAGAGTAATTGACTTTTTATAAAGGAGTATGTAATAGTTATCGTGAGACAAAATAGAATCATATTTGGGAGAATAGATTCCTTCTCAAAAAGATTAATGATATCTTACGAGGATAACAGATTTATTATAACCCAATTACTTTTCCTACTCCTTAATTATTACTTATAGTCAAAAAGTAATTGGAGAAATGAATTGCAAGGTATTTTCTGATTCACATTATTGAAGAATTCAAGACCCATGCTTCATTTGCTACAACTACTCTTTTGGCTTCATATGAAACTGAAGAACAAAATTGTGGGCAAATTAAATTAGTTAAAGGTTTAGTATGCATAACAATTTTCACCCTGTGACACGTTATTGAGAGATTATTCACATTGGAGTAGTAAAGTGATTAACTAAAGAAGAAAATTGAAAGCATAAACATCCATAATCGCTAATTAGTGCTAACTATAACAAGGTATTTTCTGGTTATCTTATTTTTATATTAAAGAGCTATGAAAAAGATTTGAAGTGTGAAGTAGAAATGTGACTAAGGTATGATTAAAGTTGTTATTAGGAAAGGGATTTGGGAACTTAGCATGCTTAGATTGAATAGTTATGACTTAGTAAATTTAAGTACTAAGCATGTGGTAAGTATATATATCAGTAGATATACATGTTATATTTGGGGATAGTATTGGAATGCCTCGGTTATGGAATTTTCATTGAGTATTTCACTAAATGTATAGTTTTTTTTTCCGTGTACAAGTAAGATTTATTTCAGGATTTTCGAGCATCGACTTCAGTATCTCTCCACAATTCCGGTCTCAGTTTTGTTGGGCCATTCCATTCTTAATTATTTTTGGCATGTACCTAATATGTTAGGTTTTGTGGTAGATAAATGATGTTATAATTAAATGTTTTATATGATCCTAGTAGAAGGTTGAATTGTTGTATGTTAAATGTATCTGTTTAATTTAATTGGAGTTTTTTTAGTAATTGCTTCGATAATTAATGTGATACACTGTAGCTCAGACTTGATGATCGAGTTGAGTATAGGATGTTACACAAATTTAGGATTTATTGATACTCAAAATAGCAAAGAAACAAATGACTTAATCTAAATTTTGAGAAGCTCCTTAGATTTTAAGTGATCACGAGAGATAAATTTTTTATTGTCAAATTTCAAAATAATCTTATTTAACTCAACAAATCAACCCATACAAGTGATTCTTCGTCTCAACAACATTGCAGTGAGTAAGAGTTAAGAAAGTTTATGTAAACCAGTACAACAAATGTAGAAAATTGGATACAATCTTCTTTCTTCTATTTCCATAAATAAATAAATTCAACCAAAACAATCAAGACTGAAAGAAATATAACAGAAAATCACCACAGATCAAGATTAACTTCTTCAAATGAGTACACATATAATTCGGAAAACATGCAAATACATAATAATTTTGGCGGTGGAAGATCCAAATCCGAATAGTCGATATCAATTTGTAAGTTTTAATCAATATTCGTAAACCCTAAAATTTTAATATAATAATAAAAACCTAAAAAACTTCAATATGAATCTCAAACATCAGTATATATAATCGAAAATAAAAATATCAAATCCATAAAATTTCAAAAACGAATCAAACCAAAAATAATAGAGAATCAATTTGTTCTTAATGATTCAACATGATGAGGCTCAGATGCCACTTGCTAGAACCATAAAACAAGATCTAACTTAAAACTTAACAAACTAGAATCTATCATGTCAGATCATCAAGAATAAATTAAGAACAAAACTAGATGTGAAAGCGTACCTGCATCTATTGATTTCTTGAAATCTTCGGATCTTATGATTTTGATCTTCCAAATTAGCAAAAGAATGCAACTCTCTCTTTTCTAAAGATGAGATATTAGAAAATTTATATATGTGTAATTTGAGAACCATAACTTTAATATATAACTTTTGCACATTAACCTAATTTCTAATCAACACATCATTAATTAGAAATTAGTTGCTAAAGTATGTATACATATTTGGCTCATACTAAAGCTCAAAAAATCTTAACCAAATTAGATCACTTTTAATATAGGCTAACATTTTTATGATAGTAGATATATAATGACATGTAGAATCCAAAATAACAAAATACAATCTTTTTTTTTTATGATAATTTTGCTGTCAATAGGTATAGATCTCAGCTTCTTCTAGTTTGGGTTTTTTTTTACAATACTTCAATAACATTCAGCTTACCTTGATAATTATAGACAATTGCTTTTCTTGCTTCGTATGAAATTGAAGAAAAAAGTTGCGGGGAATTAAATTATTAACACAAAAAGTAAGTCTAGTGTGGAAAATTGAAAAATTACATTGTAAAGCTTAAGTGGAATTTAGAACAAAAGCAAAACAAGCCTTAATTAGTGCTTATTGTCAAAAAGTAATTGGACACATCAATTGCAATTGTAAGGTATTTTCTAATTCATATTATTGAAGAATTCAAGACCCATTCTTCGTTTTGCTTCGTATGAAACTGAAGAAGAAAACTGTGGGTAAATTAAATTAATTGAAACAAAAAGCAAGTCTAAGTCATCAATTAAAGGTATAGTAGTACTCACAAATTTCACCCTATGACACGTTATTGAGAGATTATTCACATTGGAGTCATAAAGTGATTAATTAAATAAGAAAATTGAAAGCACAACATCCTTAATCGCTCATTAGTGCTAACAATAACAATATATTTTACAAATAAGTATTGAGTGCCTGTTGAAGCTGATCTCCATGCAGCTAGCTCATGACTCGAGCAACAAAGGTGGCCATGCAAGTCTCAAGTTCACAAACCAAATTGGCAGCAACTAGAAGCCTTAATGCTGTTAAATACCAACTGAATGTTGTTCATTTTGAAGTCTAGTTTATTATGAACTTCTTGATTGATGTAATTTGATGTTGATGGAGCTGTTAACCAGCTTTGTTTTAATGTACAAGTTAAGTTTTTTGTTATTTGAAAAGCTTAGTGGAAGTAGGTACATCTTTAGGTAGAATTTTGACTTGTAAGTTTTATCTTTATTTGATATATGTAATAGCAATATGCCAATGATGAAGTATGAATGAAATACACTTCATTTTCATCAATACTCTCAACTATTTTCCATTGCTTCTTCTTATGTTTTTCTTTTCTTCTTTTCTTTTGCTCGATTCCTTCTTGTTTGTTCAGCAAGTATCGTGACTTGCTGTAAAAGCCAAAGCTGTACTAGCTGCTTACTTGCTCGATAACACCAACAATTGGTATCTAGAGCTCTTGTCTTTGAGGACCTGTTCTGCTTGATTCAAAAACTTGAATGGCTTCTGCTAGCTTCTCTCCAGCAGCACCATCAGTCTTCGCTGGTGAAGGTTTTCACATCTGGGTGGTCAAGATGAGGACCTACCTCCAAGCATTCGACTTGTGGGAAGTTGTTAACACAGACATTGAGCCAGCTCCACTGAGGGCCAACCTCACTGTGGCTTAGATTCGTCAGCATGTAGATGAGAGGACTAAGAGGCACAAGGCTATGTTCTGTATTCAAAATTGCATTTCTGATGTGATCTTTACTAGGATTATGACTTGTGACACCCCAAAATAGGCTTGGGACAAGCTTAAGGAGGAGTTCCAAGGCACTAAGAGAACAAGGCAACAGCAGCTTCTGAACTTGAGAAGGGATTTCGAGAATCTGAAAATGAAAGAAGAGGAAACTGTTAAGCAATATTCTGACAGGATAATGGCTGTTGTAAACAGCATAAGGCTCCTTGATGAGCAATTTGATGAAGTAAGAATTGTTGAGAAGGTTCTCTCTACCCTATCAAAGAGATATGAAGCAAAGATATCCTCCTTAGAGGACTCGAGAGACTTGATAAGGATCTCCCTGACTGAGCTTATCAATGCTCTTTATGCTCAGGAGCAAAGAAGAGCCAGCAGGATCGAGGAGCACCAGGAAGGTGCATTTCAGGCCAAAGTCAAGCCTAGTTCAAATAATGCTGCCTACAAAAGCAAGAAAAATTGGAGGGATAAATCCAAAACTGATGCCCCGAGAAAATGGGATAGACCTTGTAGGCACTGCAAAAGGCCCGGTCATCCAGAGGCCAGATGCTGGTTCAGACCAGATGCTACATGCCAAAATTGCAAGAAGAAAGGCCATATTGAGAAGGTCTGCAAAGAAAAAGGGAGACCTGGCCAAAACCAACCACAACTCAAGAATGAAGAGGGTAGAGTAGCTGAACAAGGCAATGATAGTGAAGAACATGTCTTTGCAGTTTCATGCTTAGCTACAAAAGACAAGGTCACCAAAGGTTGGCTTCTTGATAGTGGCTGCACTAACCACATGTCACCAGATGCAACTATTTTCAGAACCCTGGACAGAAGCTGCAAAACCAAAGTGAAAATAGGCAATGGTCAGTTCATCAAGGCTGAAGGAAAGGGAGATGTCCTCATATGTACCTCCACTGGAGATAAAGTCATTACAAATGTGCTTCTGGTACCTGAGATTGATAGAAACTTACTCAGCATTGCTCAACTACGGGATAAGGGCTACTCTGTTTCAAGGGCCAGGAGTGCAAAATCACAGATCCAAATAGATTAAGCCTCCTGATAGTCACCATGAGTGGCAAATGCTTGGAAGTCAACTGGTCAGGTGACTCAGCCCATGTTGCTTCAACAGAAGACACCAAGCTTTGGCATCAAAGACTTGGTCATGCCAATTTTAGATCGTTGGCTTAAATGGCTAGCAAGGAATTGGTTGAAAACTTCACCAAGTCAGTTCAAGGTGAAGATGTCTGTGAGGTTTGTCAAATTGGAAAGCAAGCCAAGCTTCTATTCCTGGAGAGCTACAACCAAGCTGGAATTGGTGCACTCAAATGTCTGTGGCCCTATGAGGACAGAATCTTTGAATGGAAGTAAGTGTAGACACTCAATTTTGCCCGGCCCATTTTAGTATTTAAAATAATAAACCCCAAAAAAAACGAAGTCCAAGTTCAGTCCAGAATTACAAATATAATTTGGCCCGATCGGAATGGCCCATTACTTGAAAAGTTTAAGGTCCATCTACAAGCTTGACTCATATGGAAATATAATCTTCAATGATATGTAATCTTAGATATGATACAATCTTAAATATGATTGCAATCTTAGATATGATACAATCTTAGATATGATTGCAATCTTAGATATGATTGCAATCTTAGATATGATATACAATCTTAGAAGATATGATTTTGTAATCTTGGAGATTTAATTTGTAGATATCATTTGATCTTAACCGTTGATGTAATTGATCTGTACCGTTGGATTTGGGGAGGCTCAACTATAAATAGAGGCCTCTCCCTTCATTGTAAATCACTTGAGTTTTGGGAAGCAATAAGAATTCTTGAAGAGCATTCACTCAAATTTCTCTCCCTCTTGCGTTCTTACTCTCTGTGGTTTGTTCCTATTTTATTCTTCGTCTATCTTAGTTTTTCAACTCTTTTTATTTTTAGTTTCTTCATTTTTCAAATATGTTTATTTTTCCATATCTTTTATACATTTGATTATGTATTTTATATATCATAATATTTAACCTTTTTATATAGTTTCTTTTCAAATATATATTTTCTATGCATGTATATATATTATATAATCATTTCATTATAAATATAAATTATTTTACATATTTGATATTTTATACATTATTTTTCTAAACCAATATATTTTATATTTTTATATAATTATTATTCTTATAAATATATTTTTTATTATATAATATATTTTAAATTTATTATTAAATATCACATTTTTTATATGCTCATTCTATTTATCAATTGTTTATATTATACATATATTTTTAAAACTTATGTTTTTTATTATTATACAATATTTGTTTTTACTTTAGCATTAATGTATTATTGTTATGTTATGTATTTCATATGTTATGTAATATCTTAGACTTTTATAATTTACTTTCAAATGCATATTTTTATATATGTACATTGATATATTGTATTATATGCATCATTTTTTTATTAATCCATTCATGTGTACATTAAATTATTGGATTTTATATTTTATGTAGATTCTATTTATCCATTTGCTATGCATGTCGTCTATTTTTACTCATACATATTTTACACATTAATATTTACCATGTTTTTTTATATTATTTAATGTTTTATTTATGATATATTGTATATAATTAGTGCATTTATTATGTTTTCTTTTTGGTATATTCCTATTTGCTTAGTATGATTATTTTTATTATTCTATTTTACCCTCTATATAGTGATTGCATTTATATAAAGTGTTATAATACTTTATAATATACACTATTTGAATATCTATGTTTCATAATATAGAATTGTCACTCTAAAAGGTCATTTAAAATAATATTTAAAAGTTTTATTAAAATAAAAAAAGGCAATGCTTAGTATTTGAAAGCTTCGAGAAAAGTAGTGCCCTAACTTATTGGGTTGCAACTTTTCTTGTTGAGTTCGAACAGTCAAGTACCCTTCTAAGTTTTTTAAGATTTTCAAAATACGAGCAACTGTCTTGGAATTTCAAAGCATTGTGTCCTAACTTATTGGATGTGGCGATTTGTCGTTTCGAGATAGGGATTTCCAAAATGTTAACTTAGTGTCAATGTATTTTAAAGAGGATTATATCTTAAAATTTTTTAAATTTCTGACATTAAAGACTGATAATCAATTAGGTACCAATTTTTGGGCGTTACGAGGGTGCTAATCCTTCCTCGTACATAACCGACTCCCGAACCCATTCTTTTATTTCGTGGACCAAAACTAATGATTTTAAAACAAAATGTTTTAAAGGTGATCCAATCACACCTAAAAAGATTGGTGGCGACTCTCGTTTTCGTTTATTAAAATCGATTCCCATTTTCCAAACCTCGATTTGAAAATGGTTTCGATAGCTTGGCGACTCCACTGGGGACTAATAAGAGAGTCAAGCCGTGTAATTGATTATCTCTTGTCTTAATGTCGGAAATTAAAAATTTTAAAATTTAATCTTCTTTGCATTACATGTGTTTGTATTATTGCATGTGTTGCTATATTCTAATACGCATTGCATTTACATGACCGTTGTGGTCACACCCTTAAGTGGGAGTGAGAAGCTATGCCTTCGTGAGGTTTTCGCCTCCGTACAGGATAGTGTATCACTTTCGGGATACATCCGTACCTATGGTTTCGTGAGATTTTCATCTCCGTGTAGCCATAGGGAAATGTGTCCCCCTGAACTGAACTCGATTCAAATGAGCCTATAATGGGTGAGGATCGAGGAATCTGCTGGTTCAGGTACCTCAACTTTAGAACTAAACCACATATAGGAGGACCGTAAGAGCTCAACCTAGATAGAATTATACCGTAATTATTACCCTTGCAGGTTATCTTTGAGTTTATTGTTATCATGTGATACTAACTATCTCCTTTCTTTTGTTGCATATCATTTCGCATTTAAAAGGTATCGATTTTCGGTCAGTTTCTAACTTAGAGAGTTTTATTATGGAGAACGGACTTCTTGATAGAGTGGAAGACAACGCTAACGTCCATATATGGTCAGAGCAAACTCAGTTAGTAAAGGAAAATAGTCTAGCCATGGGATATGTGTCAGAGCTGTCAGACTACATTCGTATCACACAGGATAATCAACATGAGTTAAAGGAAATATGGGATCAATGGGGTAGCAAAGCCAAGCAGTTGTTCTACAACAACCATGGGGACTTGCAGTACTTGCTTGACTTGGGAATAGACGAGAATTTGTTTCGGGCCATCACTCAGTATTGGAATCTTGTATACAGTTGCTTTACGTTTGGAAAAGCCTATATGGTACCCGTGGTGGAGGAATATTCAATTTTGTGGCGTTGTCCTATGATTCAAGTTGATAAAGTTTACTCAAGGGCTAACTGTATTCCAACTTTTGTGAGGAAGTTGATGAATGTCATAGGGAGAGGGAGTGAGCTAAAATGGAAAGAACAGGAGGGAAAAGGGGCAGTTTTGGAATTCCTGCCTCTTCCGCCACTAATGCGTCTTAATGTTGTTTCCAATCAAAGCAGAATTGGATACGAAGAAGATTGTTCGACACTCTATGGCAAGGCGTGCTGCAGGGCAAAAGGTAATGTACTTACCAATCATTTTAAGGTAAACAAGAAGAGTATTGATGGACATTTCCACCATTACAACATTTCTCTTTCATAGGAAGATGGTCGATGGTAAGAGTGTTGGAAGAAAAGTGATTGACAGAATGCATGGACCTACAAAGGTGAGTTGGATGGAAAGAATTGTGCCTATGATGGTAAAAGGCTTATTTATTATAGGACCAAACAACAAGCATGAGTTCACTATGTTGCACTTATCAGAGATAATGGAAATGCAAGCCCTGATGATCTGTCAAAATGGACGCAAAAGAATGAGATTAAAGAAGTCCATATCATTTAAAAGACCTCTAAAGTAGAGATTAACTATACTGAAAAGATACCCTTCTAAGCATTTCAAAATACTTTGTGTGGACAGGAATCTGAAAGCTCTCAAGAAACCCTTAAGGTGTTGGATATCATTTTAAGGTAGCATGTTAAGCAGGAATGCCCACTTGTTTGCCAATCTTTCTTTCAAGATAATCAGAACAACTTCACAGACATTGGAAGAGGTGTCCATAGATGTAGGGATTATCTTATGGGTGAAGCCATAGCTCAAATTCGGGATGGTAATAGATTATTTACGGACCATGAAGGTACAAGCTGATACATTGAGCACAGTCAGATCATTGTCAAGAGTTAGCTTTGTTGAGTTAAAACTTTAGGCCATGGGACGAAGGCGTATTTGTAATCCATTCATATGTAAAGATATTCTTTTTCTAAATAAAGTTTTCTAAATGAAATTAAGTCGAGATCGATACCTTTTTGCATTCATGCATTTGTATTACATCACATCGCATTATATGCATTTAAATTATAAAAAGACCGTAATTAGTTAAAGTTATTAAAAAAGAAAGAAAAAGAGAGAGAGAGAGAGAGAAGAGGGTCACGGCTAAGTGAAAAAGAGACGTTCCCTTACATATCCTTGACTTTTGTGTCAAGAGGGATAGCTTACCCGGAGAAGGGGGTGTTTGGAAATGAAAATAATCCCATCAATGTCATACATGAGGAAGGGACTGAACAAAGAAACCTTGAGGGCATTCGCCCTTACGAACCGGGAAGTTCTTTAAACAATTGGACTGTAGAAGAACTTCCTGTAATCTTTAGGAATTTTACGGAGTAATATTCAAAACACTCTTGTTGCTCTAAAGCCTAGGAGTAATGAGATTTCTTTTGAGAAATGGGCTTATGTTCAGACATTTTTATTTTTAATAAAACATACTTTTATTATTTATCCGAGTAAATATTCTTTCATTCTGATTCTTTTGACCTTTGACATTCTTTATAAATTTTCATTTCATGTAAATAGTCATTTTTGAATTCATTTATTCCTTTTATATTCTTTTGTGTGCCTATCATAGATCCCTAGATATCAATGACACGGGCAACGATACTACAGATTCAGAGTTCCTTTTGAGTGCGATATGTGTTTAGAGGAATCTCAGTACTTTGAAGGTGACAGACATTGTGACTTGTTTCTGAATTTGTTGAAAATGGTTTTTACCCCATGAAGTGGTGGTAAGAAATATAGCCTTAGAGGAAGGAAAGATTGCGAAATTGGAATTAGCTGAGGAGACAAAACAAGACCTTGTTGAGACTATTATGGGAATTCAAAAATATGGTCCAAAGACGCATGCAGGAGGATTTGCAATTGCCAGGATAAACATGAGGTTTTGGGGCACTATTGATCCACCATGGAAAGGGATCGCATCAGTTGTACAATGAATGCCAAATTTAAATGAGTAAAGACTTATAGGGCATGTATGTTATGGGCCCGAGCTCATCAAAAGTTTCAAGCTGACAATGACTCATCTTTGTAGACGTCAACTACTCTATTAGGAGGGGGAGATAGCTTCATATTCCAATATTACAAAGTCAAAAGTCATCTATTTCAAAAAAAAAAGAAAGAAAAAAGATTATATATAACTGCACAATGCCAAAAGTTTGCAGTCTTTTCAAAGATAATGCGCCATACCACAGTACAACAAAGGTTTCCAAAAGAAAAGAAAAAGAAGAAAAAAAACAAATTACAAAAGATGATCGAGACTGGTAAAAATTAGCATAAGAAACTACCGCCTACTCTCTATGCTTATGCTGGGGCAAACACCTTCAATTCCAGTTGTTTCAAAGGTTCCAACCATCATCCTTGGAATGGGTGCATTGTTTGGCTTTCCTGAGCAGTCTGATGTGCCGTCAATAGCTGCGATGGTTATCTCCAAGCAATGGCCATTAATTTTCAGCTATGGGGCATCAGGCCGTACACAGTCTCTGAAGCTTAAAATGATAGATTCTTTCTTCAAAACCAGTTTCTGACAAAGTTGATGACGGCATCATGAAGGAAGCTCTCTTAGACTTCTATACAAGTTCAGAGAAGAGGAAACCTGATCAAATCATTATTTTCAGGGAGAGGGTTAGCGAGTCTCAATTCAATCAAGTTTTGATCAAGTTATTGAGGCTTGCAAGTTCCTTGGCGAGAAGTGGAACCCTAAAGATTGTGGTTATTATTGTACGAAAAACCATCATACCAAGTTTTTTTTCAGCAGGGATCTCCTGATAATGTGCTACATGGTACTGTCATTGACAACAAAGTATGCCATCCAAAGAACAATGATTTTTACCTTGGTACCCATGCTGGAATGATTGGAATCACGAGGCAGACCCACTATCATGTTCTCTTAGACCAGGCTGGGTTTTCGGCTGATGATCTGCAAGAGTTTGTTCATTCTCTATCCTACATGTATCAAAGGAGCACTACATCCATATTTTTTGTGCCTCCTATTTGCTACGCTCATTTGGCAGCTTCACAGTTGGGGGCAATTTATGAAGATTAGGGATGCTTCAGAAACATCTTCGAGTCATGGTGGGATGTATGCTTCAGGAGTAATCTCTGTACCTCAGCTTTCTAGGTTGAAGGATAAAGTCAGCAATTTCATTCTTGTTTGCTGAGAATCATTAAACCATCTTTTTGTAGGGTTTGACAAACAACAGCCAGGACGACTGCTGGGGTAATCCCTTTCTCATGGGTTTATGAATCAAGATTTTTCCTCCAAGCTTTGATGGAGTCAAGAATTGAATACCTCTAGTAAACTTAACTTGAAAATATTCATCCTAAGCAAATGTACCAAGAATGGATGACACAGACTTATGACAAAGAAGGTTCGTCCAAAAGAATCTCATAAAAAAACCTTGCAAAAGGATGCCGAATTGGGAAGGGCCATATGTTACGAAGAGGGCTTTCTCTAGAGGTGCATTGATTTTGACAAGAAATGGATAGGAAGAATTTATTTGATCTAGTGAATTCGGACTCAGTCAAAGAGTACTTTGTCTGAAGGAGAAGGGAAGCCAAGGTGAAAACCCGCAAAGGGCACTTTGGGACTTCTATTTCAAAAAAAAAGAGAAAAAAAAATAAAGAGAAAAAAGAAAAAAAATGGAGAGGCCAAGGTGAAAACCCGCAAAGGGCGCCTTGAGACCAAAGGGGTTTTGAGTTGAAAACCCGAAAGGGCAGCTCAAATTTGGAAAGTCATGCAGTGACCTTGCTATACCGGATTCGACGAGAAGTGAAGTATGTTACATATCGAGGCATCAACGAATTACTTTGGATCTTTTAAACACATGTTGAACTCAAGAAAGTCTTCATGGAGCTGGTGTATAGACGCTCAAGCGGCGATATCTGGGGCATCTGATTTTTTTTTGTCCTGTTTACTATCTTTGGATTCTCTTTCTTCTCAAAGATAGATTCCTAGATTAACCTCCTTTGTCTTTTTGATAAATCATTATCCTCAAGATCAATTTATTTGTTCCATTATTCATAAAGTGTGTTGCATAGAAATAATGATTGATGAACTAAATATCTTTACAAACGAAGTTTTGCATATTACTCTGGAAATTTCTAGATAATACAAGAAATTGAAACAAGACAATTGTTTAAAGAATTTCCATATTTGAGGGTCGGATGTACTCGGGGAGATTTCTTCTTCAGTCCAAAAGGTGGTGGGACATTTTAAATTGATCTTAAGAAAGGATCATTTCATAAACATCTCCAGCGGGTCACAACATTTAGAGAATGGCACAATAGGACTAAGTTGATTCAAAGCATACAAGCAGAGTATGCTTGATACATCAAGAAGTATAAAGTTAAAACTTTGATAAGGGAATGAGTGATGACACCCGAAATAAGGGTCATATTTATAACATTTTGCATTATAACATGTCTAATTAGGAGAATTTGACTCACTTCGATCATAGGCATGAACTCATACGCATTCTACAGGTTATGGGACAATGTAGATCAAGATTTGGCATCCCTATGTTTATAGGGAACAGATCAAAGATAGTAGATCTGACATTCCTGTGCTTACAGCGAAGCAGATTGAAGATTTCAACATGGCATCCCTGTGTTTATAGGGAACAAGTTGAAGATAGCAGATTTGGCATCCCTGTGTTTATAGGGAACAGATCGAAGATAGCAGATCTAACCTTCAAATGTTTATACTGAAGTAGATCCAAGATGATTTGGCATTCTTGTGTTTACAAGGAACAAATCGAGGACATAGTAGATTTGACTCTCAGACGTTCTCAAAGGTAGCAGATCTAACCTTCAGATGTTTATACTAAAGCAGATCCAAGATGATTTGGCATTCTTGTGTTTACAAGGAACAAATCGAGGACATAGCAGATTTGACTCTCAGACATTCTCAAATATAGCAGATCTAGCCTTCAGATGTTTATACTGAAGCAGATACAAGATGATTTGGTATTCTTGTGTTTACAAGGAACAAATCGAGGACATAGTAGATTTGACTCTCAGACGTTCTCAAATATAACAGATCTAACCTTCAGATGTTTATACTGAAACAGATCCAAGATGATTTGGTATTCTTGTGTTTACAAGAAAAAAATCGAGGACATAGCAGATTTGACTCTCAGACGTTCTCAAATATAGCAGATCTAACCTTCAGATGTTTATACTGAAGCAGATCCAAGATGGTTTGGCATCCTTGTGCTTACAAGGAACAAATCGAGGACATTGCAGATATGACTCTCAAATGTTCTCAAACAGACTCAAGATGGTTTGGCATCCTTGTGCTTACAAGGAACAAATCGAGGACATTGCAGATATGGCTCTGAAATGTTCTCAAACAGACTCAAGATGGTTTGGCATCCTTGTGCTTACAAGGAACAAGTCGAGGACCTTGCAGATATGATTCTCAAATGTTCTCAAACAGACTCAAGATGATTTGACATCCTTACAAATCGAAGAAGCAGACTCAGTGTCTCTGTGTTCGGCAGAAAACAGATCAAAGATATCAACATAGCATTCTTGAGGTCGTAGGGAGAAGGTAGAAGACCATTCGAGGAAAAGATCGCAAAGATTGGGCTAGGCCGGGCAAATTTGGTCCTTTATGGTCTTTGCTCAATTCCTATTACATAGCAATGAGCAAAGAGGGGCAGCTGTAGACACTCAATTTTGCCCGACCCATTTCAGTATTTAAAATAATAAACCCAAAAAAAACGAAGTCCAAGTTCAGTCCAGAATTACAAATATAATTTGGCCCGATCGGAATGGCCCATTACTTGAAAAGATTTAAGGTCCATCTACAAGCTTGACTCATATGGAAATATAATCTTCAATAATATGTAATCTTAAATATGATACAATCTTAAATATGATTGCAATCTTAGATATGATACAATCTTAGATATGATTGCAATATTAGATATGATATACAATCTTAGAAGATATGATTTTGTAATCTTGGAGATTTAATTTGTAGATATCCTTTGATCTTAACCGTTGATGTAATTGATCTGTACCGTTGGATTTGGGGAGGCTCAACTATAAATAGAGGCCTCTCCCTTCATTGTAAATCACTTGAGTTTTGGGAAGCAATAAGAATTCTTGAAGAGCATTCACTCAAATTTCTCTCCCTCTTGCGTTCTTACTCTCTGTGGTTTGTTCTTATTTTATTCTTCGTCTATCTTAGTTTTTCAACTCTTTTTATTTTTAATTTCTTCATTTTTCAAATATGTATATTTTTTCATATCTTTTATACATTTGATTATGTATTTTATATATCATAATATTTAACCTTTTTATATAGTTTCTTTTCAAATATATATTTTCTATGCATGTATATATATTATATAATCATTTCATTATAAATATAAATTATTTTACATATTTGATATTTTATACATTATTTTTCTAAACCAATATATTTTATATTTTTTATATAATTATTATTCTTATAAATATATTTTTATTATATATTATATTTTAAATTTATTATTAAATATCACATTTTTTATATGCTCATTCTATTTATCAATTGTTTATATTATACATATATTTTTAAAACTTATGTTTTTTATTATTATACAATATTTGTTTTTACTTTAGCATTAATGTATTATTGTTATGTTATGTATTTCATATGTTATGTAATATCTTAGACTTTTATAATTTACTTTCAAATGCATATTTTTATATATGTACATTGATATATTGTATTATATGCATCATTTTTTTTATTAATCCATTCATGTGTACATTAAATTATTGGATTTTATATTTTATGTAGATTCTATTTATCCATTTGCTATGCATGTCGTCTATTTTTACTCATACATATTTTACACATTAATATTTACCATGTTTTTTATATTATTTAATGTTTTATTTATGATATATTGTATATAATTAGTGCATTTATTATGTTTTCTTTTTGGTATATTCCTATTTGCTTAGCATGATTATTTTTATTATTCTATTTTACCCTCTATATAGTGATTGCATTTATATAAAGTGTTATAATACTTTATAATATACGCTATTTGAATATCTATGTTTCATAATATAGAATTGTCACTCTAAAAGGTCATTTAAAATTATATTTTAAAGTTTTATAAAAATAAAAAAGGCAATGCTTAGTATTTGAAAGCTTCGAGAAAAGTAGTGCCCTAACTTATTGGGTTGCAACTTTTCTTGTTGAGTTCGAATAGTCAAGTACCCTTCTAAGTTTTTTAAGATTTTCAAAATACAAGCAACTGTCTTGGAATTTCAAAGCGTTGTGTCCTAACTTATTGGATGTGGCGATTTGTCGTTTCGAGATAGGGATTTCCAAAAGGTTAACTTAGTGTCAATGTTTTGATACGAGTGAACGCAAATTTTCAAAATCAAAGTATTTTAATGAGGATTATATCTTAAAATTTTTTAAATTTCCGACATTAAAGACTGATAATCAATTAGGTACCAATTTTTGGACGTTACAAGGGTGCTAATCCTTCCTCGTACGTAACCGACTCCCGAACCCATTCTTTTATTTCGTGGACCAAAACTAATGATTTTAAAACAAAATGTTTAAAAGGTGATCCAATCACACCTAAAAAGATTGGTGGCGACTCCCGTTTTCGTTTATTAAAATCGATTCCCATTTTCCAAAACTCGATTTGAAAATGGTTTCGACAGTAAGTATTTCATTCTCTTTATTGATGATTATACCAGATTCTGTTGGATTTTCTTTTTGAAACACAAGTCAGAGGTAGCTTAAGTATTTGTGAAGTTCAAGGCTGCAGCTGAAACAGAAACAGGCTCCAAGTTGAAGACAATCAGGACTGATAATGGAACAGAGTACACCTCAGCTCAGTTCCAAGCATTATGCAATAAAGCTGGTGTTAAACATCAGTTAACTAATGTCTATACACCTCAGCAGAATGGGGTCAGTGAAAGAAAAAATAGAAGTCTATTGGATATGGCCAGATGTCTCTTGTTTGAGAAGAAATTGCCTAAAAATTTGTGGGCTGAAGTAGTTAACACTGTAGTCTACTTACAAAACAGGCTTCCAACCAAAGCCTTAAAACAAAAGACTCCATTTGAAGCTTGGTTCAGATTCAAACCTTCTGTAGAGCACCTAAGGTGTTTGGCTGCCTATGCTATGCTCACATACCAGCTGTGAAAAGAGATAAACTATTAGAAAGGGCTCAACCTAGGATTCTGATGGGTTATAGTGCTGTTAAGAAAGGCTATAGGATCTTGGATTCTTTGACAAACAAAATTCAAGTGAGTAGAGATGTAATCTTTGATGAACATGCTTGCTGGAACTGGGGTAAGGGTGAACCTGAGGCTACTTCTGAGAACCTGATAGTGGATCAGACTGAAGGTGTTGAAAATGGTCCTGATATGGACCTAGATGACGAACCTATCAGAGGAACAAGAACTCTTGCTGAGATTTATGAAAGAGCTCAAATGGCTCAAGTTGAACCAAGCAGTTTTGAAAAGGCTAATGTTGATGAGGGTTGGAGGCAGGCAATGGCAGATGAGATTACCATGATCGAAAAGAACCAGACTTGGAAGCTAGTTGACAGACCTGCTAACAGAAAGGTCATTGGAGTAAAATGGGTCTACAAGGCCAAACAGAATGCTAATGGAAGTTTGAATAAACTAAAGGCTAGACTTGTAGTGAAAGGTTTCAGTCAAAAATATGGTCTGGATTATTTTGAAACATATGCACCGGTTGCTAGATTAGACAGAATAAGGCTGATTGTTGCTTTTGCAGCTCAAATGCATTGGAATCTCTATCAACTAGATGTAAAATCAGCCTTTCTAAATGGAATTCTTGAGGAGGAAATTTATGTCGAGCAACCACAGGGGTTTGAGGTACCTGGCAAGGAAGACATGGTGTGCAAACTAAGAAAGACCTTGTATGGTCTAAACCAAGCTCCTAGAGCTTGGTATGCTCGAATTGGCACTTACTTGCTCAGTTTCAATTTCCAAAGAAGTGTCAGTGAACCAACATTGTACATCAAGAAAAATAATACTGAAACTCAGCTTGTGGTGTCTTTGTATGTCGATGATTTACTAGTCACATGAGGTGATGAAGCTGTTTTAACAGATTTCAAGACAAAGATGAGGAAAATGTTCGAGATGACTGACCTGGGGCTGATGACATACTTCCTAGGAATGGAAGTAATTCAGGAACAAGGAGGAATTTTCTCGAAACAGAAATCATTTGCCTTAAAAGTTTTGACAAAGTTTTCGATGCTGAATTGTAAGCCAACTCCCACACCTGTTGTAGTTGGGATGAAATTATCGAGCCATGAGGGTCATGAAGAAGTTTGTGAAACCACCTATAGAAGCTTGATTGGTTGTCTCCTATACTTGACTGCAACGAGGCTAGACATCATGTTTGCAGTAAATTTACTTTCTAGATTCATGCACTACTGCAATGTGCTACATTATCAAGCTGCGAAAAGAGTACTAAGATACATTAAAGGTACTCTAAATCATGGTCTGTTATTTAGCAAGGCAGAAAAACTAAAGTTGACAGGCTACATAGATAGTGATTGGGATGGTTCTAAAGACGATATGAAAAGCACATCAGGGTATGCTTTCATATTGGGGTCAGCAATGGTCTGTTGGAGTTCCAAAAAGCAGTCTTTAGTGGCTCAATCGACAGCTGAGGCCGAGTATGTAGCTGCTGCTAGTGCAGTAAATCAAGCTATCTGGCTAAGAAAAGTCTTAGACGATTTGAACCTATGTTAAGAAGAAGAAACAGAGATATTTTGTGACAACAAGTCTGCTGTTGAAATTGCAAAGAACCCTGTCTTCCATGGTAGAACTAAACACTTTGACATAAAGTTACATGTGATAAGGGAGATGGAGCAAGCTTGTGAAATAAAGCTAGTTCATTGTAATTTGGAGGATCAAATAGCTGACATTTTGACCAAGGGTCTAGGTATATCAAGGTTCAACAAGTTAAGAAAGCTATTAGGCGTGTGCAGCATGGAGCTCAAGGAGGAGTGTTGAAGCTGACCTCCATGCAACTAGCTCATGACTCGAGCAACAAAGGTGGCCATGCAAGTCTCAAGTTCACAAACCAAATTGGCAGCAACTAGAAGCCTTAATGCTGTTAAATACCAACTGAATTTTGTTCATTTTGTAAGTCTAGTTTGTTATGGACTTCTTGATTGATGTAATTTGATGTTGATGGAGCTGTTAACCAGCTTTGTTTTAATGTACAAGTTAAGTTTTTTGTTATTTGAAAAGCTTAGTGGAAGTAGGTACATCTTTAGGTAGAAATTTGACTTGTAAGTTTTATCTTTATTTGATATATGTAATGGCAATATGCCAATGATGAAGTATGAATGAAATACACTTCATTTTCATCAATACTCTCAACTATTTTCCATTGCTTCTTCTTCTGTTTTTCTTTTTTTCTTTTCTTTTGCTCGATTCCTTCTTGTTTGTTCAGCAAGTATCGTGACTTGCTGTAAAAGCCAAAGCTGTAACAGCTGCTTGCTTGCTCGATAACACCAACAGTGCCACGGGGGGGGATATCTTCCGCATGCAATTTTATCCCGGGAATCTTGAGGCAGCATTTGTTAAACATGAAACCATTTGATAGCTAAAAAATCCCCCTACGGCATGCCTTTTCTCCCTCATTATTTTCAATCCTAATTGTGTATGTTAGAACTCGAGAATCCTAGGATAATTTTCAGACACTGGAACCTTGGAATCCCGGACAGCATGTGTTAATTATGAAATCATTTTGTAGCTAAAAACGCTCACTACGGAAGAATTTTCTCCTCCACCATTTTCAACCTTAACTATGTACCTCAAACTCTAGGATAATTTTCAGACATCGTAACTCGGAAAACCCAGGCAGCTAATTTTCAGACATCGTAACTCGGAAAACCCAGACAGCATGTGTTGAACATGAAATTGTTTGATGTCAGGGGTATAATTCCCTATAAAATAAACTTAGTACTTTCTGTTAACTTTCCATAGCAAAATTTCGAGCAGATTGCTACAGAACTCTAATCTTTAATTAGCTCTAACAGTGTTGGTGCAAGAGGCAGCAACAGGCTGTTTTGTGTCTTGCTTGAATAGCAAGCCTCGAGCCTTGGTGAAGAAGCAAACTCGGAAGCAGAAAACAGAAAATGAAACTAGCTAGTGAAATAACAGAAAAGAGAGAAGAAGATTGAATGAAAACTGAGCTGATTTCTCTTCATTAACACATCAACAAGGCATTAAGCCATTACATATATTAGTCAACAAGTAAAACAAACAAGTAATCACCTAATAACATACCTAACACCACTAAATTGCCTAGTAACTTGGTAAACTTGATTGAAGAACAAAAACTTCTACCTGAACTTGTCATTCAGCACCTAATTACATCAAAATGCAGCTACCAACTAAGTTTGATCCTAACTAAATACAAAACATTCAATTAAGGAAACTAAATGGATAGCTTCAGCTTGCTGCACCAATTTGTTGTTGAAGCACGTTCCTTGCATGGCCACCTTTGCTGCTACATGGGAGCTGACTTCAACACTCCTCCTCAGCTTCTATGCAGCAGACTCCTAGCTCCCTCTTCAGGCTTAGAAATCTTGATACACCAAGAGGCTTTGTGAAGATATCGGCAATCTGATTTTCAGAACTGCAATGGATTAGCTCGATCTCTCGAGCTTGTTCCATTTCTCTTATCACATGGAGTTTGATGTTGAAATGTTTTGTCCTGCCATGGAAGACAGGATTTTTAGCAATAGCAACTGCTGACTTGTTGTCACAATGTATCACAGTTGCTTCATTCTGCTGTAGATTCAAATCGCTCAAAATTTTTCTCAGCCACATAGCTTGATTAACAGCATTGGCAGCTGCTACATACTCTGCTTCTGCTGTCGATTGAGCCACCATGGTTTGTTTTCTTGAGCTCCAACATATCATAGCTGAGCCAAGTGTAAAAGCATAGCCAGAAGTGCTTTTCATGTCATCCTTTGAACCAGCCCAATCGCTATCAGTGTAGCCAATCAGTTTCAACTCTTCAGCCTTTCTAAACTGTATTCCATGGTTTAAGGTACCTTTGATGTATCTTAGCACCCTTTTCCCAGCCTTGTAATGTTGCTGGTTACAGCAGTGCATGAACCTTGATAGCATGCTCACAGCAAACAGAATGTCAGGTCTTGTTGCTGTCAAATACAATAAACACCCAACAAGGCTTTTGTAATCTGTTTCATAGACAGATTCATTGTCCTCCTGGCTCGATAGCTTTATGCCAATAGCCATTGGTGTGCTCACTGGTTTACAATTCTCCATTGAGAATTTAGCCAGCACTTTCAAGGCAAATGTCTTTTGTTTCAAGAAGATTCCTCCTTCTACTTGATTGACTTCCATTCCTAGGAAATATGTCATCAATCCCAGGTCTGACATCTCAAACATTTCCTTCATTCTTGCTTTGAAATCAGCCATCATAAACTTGTCTCCTCCAGTCACTAGAAGATCATCAACATACAGTGACACAATAAGCTGTGTTTCAGCTTCATTCCTCTTAACATAGAGTGTTGGCTCACTAGCACTCCTTTCAAATCCCAAACTGACCAAGTATGAGTCAATTCGAGCATACCAGGCTCGAGGGGCCTGTTTTAGGCCATACAAGGCCTTTCTTAGCCTATACACCAAATGTTCCTTACCAGGCACTATAAAACCTGGGGGTTGCTCGATGTATATCTCCTCTTCTAGGAATCCATTGAGGAATGCAGACTTGACATCCATTTGGTAGATTGTCCACTGGTTTTGAGCAGCAATTGCAATCAGCAATCTGATTGTATCGAGTCTAGCTACTGGAGCAAATGTTTCCATGTAGTCCAGACCATACCTTTGACTGAAGCCCTTTACAACTAGCCTGGCCTTTAGCTTGTTTAAACTTCCATCCGCATTGTGCTTCACTCGATAGACCCATTTTACACCGATAGTCTTTATGTTGGCAGGCTTTTCAACCAACTCCCATGTCTGATTCTTTACAATCATGTTGATTTCATCAACCATAGCTTGTTTCCAACCTTCATCTGCCTCAGCCTCTTCAAAACTGCTAGGTTCTGCTATTGCAACCTGTGCCCTTTCATAAATATCTTCTAGGGGCCTTGTGCCTCTCACAGGCATATCATCAACATCCATTTCAGGTCCTAGCTGCTCAAGTTCAGCTTGATTAGGCACTAGGTCTTCTGAAATTGCTTCTGGCTCATTTTTCTCCCAATTCCAGCAGGCTTTTTCATCAAAGATGACATCTCTGCTCACCTGGACTTTATTTGTCAAAGGATCCAGAACCCTGTAGCCCTTTTTGACTGAGCTGTAGCCTACTAGAACACCTGGTTGAGCCCTTTTAGAGAGCTTGTCTCTCTTTGCTGCTGGTATTTGTGCATAACACAAGCAACCAAACACCTTCAGATGTGCCAAGGAAGGCTTGAAGCTGAACCAGGCCTCGAAGGGTGTCTCGGATGCAAGAGCTTTGGTGGGAAGCCTGTTCTGAAGGTAAACAGCAGTGTTTACTGCCTCAGCCCACATGGTCTTGGGCAGTTTCTTTTCAACAGGAGACATCTGGCCATATCCATCAGACTTCTATTCTTTCTTTCAGCTACCCCATTCTGCTGAGGTGTGTAGACATTTGTAAGCTGATGTTTGATACCAGCATCATTGCAAATGGCTTGAAACTGAGCTGAAGTGTACTCAGTGCCATTGTCAGTCCTTATCGATTTCAGCTTGCAACCTGTTTCTGTTTCTACAGCATTTTTAAACTTCACAAATACTTGAGCTACCTCAGACTTGTGTTTTAAAAAGAAAATCCAGCAAAACCTTGTAAGATCATCAATAAAGAGGATGAAATACCTATTTTTGCTGAGTGATTCAGTCCTCATCGGGCCACATACATCAGAGTGCACCAGCTGCAGTCTTTCAGTAGCTCTCCAAGCTGAATTTGTAGGAAATGGCAGTCTTGCCTGTTTCCCCATTTGGCAAACTTCACACACATCATCATGTTCCACTGAGCTGGTGAAGTTCTCTGCCAAGCCCTCTTTGGCCAATCGAGCCATTGATCTGAAGTTGGCATGTCCAAGCCTTTGATGCCAAAGCTTGGAGTCTTCAACAGAGGCTGTGTATGCTGAGTTTGAGTCATTTGCCCAGTGAACCTCAAAACATTTATCAGTCATTGTGACTGTCATAAGGCTTGATCCACTTGGATCAGTAATGTGGCATTGTTTATCCTTGAACACAACAGAATAACCTTTCTCGAGCAGTTGAGCTATGCTGAGAAGGTTTCTGTCAATCTCTGGCACTAACAGCACATTTGGAATGATCTTGTTGCCTGTGGGAGTACATATCAGCACTTCTCCTCTTCCTTCAGCCCTTATAAACTGACCATTTCCAACCTTGACCTTGGTTTTATAACTTCTGTCCAAGGTTTTAAACAAGGAGACATTTGGTGACATGTGGTTAGTGCAACCACTGTCCAGCAACCAGCCTTTTGAGCATTTCTTCTCAGCAGCTAAACAGGAAACAGCAAAGACCTGTTCTTCTTGGTCACTACTGTCCTCAGCCACTCGAGCTTCAACCTTTGACTGCTGAAATTGATTCTGCCTTGGCTTACTTCTGTTTTTATAGACCCTTTTAACATGGCCCTTCTTCTTGCAATGTTGGCATACTGCATCTGGCCTAAACCAGCATCTGTCTTCTGGATGGCCAGGCTTCTTGCAATATCTGCAGGGCTGGTCATTGCTCCTTGCAGCATCAGGCTTAGGTCTGTTTTTCCAAGGCTTTTTGCCTCTTTGAGCATTGGTGCTCGAGGCTTCTCTGACCTTGGCTTGAAATGCACCTTCTTAGTGATCTTCAGCTCTGCTAGCTCTCCTTTGTTCCTGAGCATAGAAGGTGTTGATTAACTCAGTCAAAGAGATGCTAGCAAGGTCTCTTGAGTCCTCTAGGGAGGATATCTTGGCCTCATATCTCTCAGGCAAAGTGGAGAGGACTTTCTCCACAATTCTTGCCTCATCAAAGTGCTCACCTAGGAGCCTTATGCTGTTAACCACTGCCATAATTCTATCTGAATACTGCTTCACTGTTTCTTCTTCCTTCATTTTCAAATTCTCGAAATCCCTTCTCAAGTTTAACAGCTGCTGTTGCCTTGTTCTCTCAGTGCCTTGAAACTCCTCCTTAAGCTTATCCCAGGCCTGTTTTGGAGTCTCACAGGCCATGATTCTGGTGAAGATGACATCTGACACACAGTTCTGGATGCAGGACATGGCTTTGTGCCTTTTGGTCCTCTCATCAGCATGTTGCCTAATCTGAGCTACTGTGGGATTAGCCCTCAGTGGTGCTGGCTCAGTATCTGTGTTGACAACTTCCCACAGATCGAAGGCCTGTAGGTAAGTCTTCATCTTGACCAGTCATATGTGAAAGCCTTCTCCATTGAAGACTGGTGGGGCTGCTGGTGAAAATCCTGAAGAAGCCATCAGGTTCCTTGATTTGAGGCAACAGGTCCACTAAGACAAGAGCTCTGGATACCAATTGTTGGTGCAAGAGGCAGCAACAGGCTGTTTTGTGTCTTGCTTGAATAGCAAGCCTCGAGCCTTGGTGAAGAAGCAAACTCGGAAGCAGAAAACAGAAAATGAAACTAGCTAGTGAAATAACAGAAAAGAGAGAAGAAGATTGAATGAAAACTGAGCTGATTTCTCTTCATTAACACATCAACAAGGCATTAAGCCATTACATATATTAGTCAACAAGTAAAACAAACAAGTAATCACCTAATAACATACCTAACACCACTAAATTGCCTAGTAACTTGGTAAACTTGATTGAAGAACAAAAACTTCTACCTAAACTTGTCATTCAGCACCTAATTACATCAAAATGCAGCTACCAACTAAGTTTGATCCTAACTAAATACAAAACATTCAATTAAGGAAACTAAATGGATAGCTTCAGCTTGCTGCACCAATTTGCTGTTGAAGCACGTTCCTTGCATGGCCACCTTTGCTGCTACATGGGAGCTGACTTCAACAAACAGTCAAAAAAGTAATTCGACTCAACAATTACAAGGTATTTTCTTGTTACATTAATTATATAATACTAGTAAATAATTCAAAGCCAATAGCTTACTAATGCTGAAATAAGAAACTTTTGCTGAACATAAATTAATTAAAAGCAAGTCTAAGTCGTCCCTTAAAGGTTTAATAGTGTGGAAAATGATAAATACATGTATCAACTATATTAATGCAACTTATTTTTCCCATCGATGTAGTTTCAGGAAAAAAAACCCCCTCATTGAAAGGACTAATGAAGAGATTGATTAAAGAATAAAAATAAAAGAATGAAAGCAAAACAGGCCTAATCCTTAGTTAGAGATAATGGTCAAAAGTAATTCAACACCCATAATTGATTTGCTACCATTACCATTCAAGTTGGGTGTTTATAAAGAGGGCTTTCCTCAGCTATTAGCATTCAGAATTAAAACAATCAAAACACTATTTCATTTGCTCTTGCTTCATATTTCATGATTACGATGTCAAGTATGAGGTCTCATAAACTTGTTTTATTTTTTGCAATATCTTGTCTTCTTCTTCAAGAGAAATGCACCGATGCTAGCGTGTGCAAAGAGAGTGAGAGAAAAGCACTACTTGAATTTCAGCACAGCCTTCAAGCTATGGATTCGTCAGGCGACGGCGTCCTTTCTTTCTGGGTCGGTGAGGAGTGCTGTCTTTGGAACGGCGTTTATTGCAACAGATTTACAGGATACGTTGAAAAGCTCCATCTTGGCTACCAATCTGTGGTTGTAGCAGGTACAGTTAGCCCTTCACTGCTTAAACTACATCATTTGACTTCTTTAGATTTCAGCAGTAATGATTTTAATGGAAGTCTCATCCCAGAGTTCTTTGGTTCTTTGAAAAAATTGAAATTACTGGATCTCTCTAATGCTAATTTTAGAGGTCCAATTCCTCCTCTACTTGGAAATCTTTCAATGTTGGAGACTCTTAGATTGGGTGGCAACGGTAGAGTTTTCAGTGTTGGAAAACTTGAGTGGCTTTCCCATCTTTCTCGTTTGAAAGAGGTTGATCTCAGTTTCACTAACCTGAGCAATGCCAATGGTTGGTCTCTAATCATTAACCATCTTCCTTTGCTTCAAAAACTAAATCTGAGAGATTGTGATCTTCCAAGCATCTCATCTTTTTCTGTTTCCCTTACCAACTCTTCTACATCTCTCAACACTCTCGATCTCTCTCATAATAATCTCCCTTCTTCTGCCATATATCCATGGTTGTTTAATGTTAGCAGCAACCTTGTTTCACTTGACCTTTCAAGTAACCAGTTGAAAGGTCCAATTCCAGATGCCTTCGGGAACATGTTGGCTATTCAAGAACTTTATCTTAGTGATAATCTTTTTATATTAGCAGAAAATCAAGTTAGGGGCGATTCTGGGTTGAATGAAATCGGAAAATTACCAGATATTAATATTCTAGATCTTGGGTACAACCTTTTAAATGGATCCATAAGCAAAAGCATTGGACAACTTTCCAACTTGCCTGTCTTGCGGTTTGCAGGGAATTCTTTTGATGGTGATGTCATTTCCGAAGCTCATTTCTCAAATTTCACTTATTTACGGAACTTGGATTTATCGTACACTTCTTTGACTTTAAAATTCAACACCGGATGGATTCCTCCTTTTCAATTGAGTCAAAGAAAGTTTGCTCTTGCAAGTTAGGGCCTCGTTTCCCAGATTGGCTTCGGCCTCAAAGGGACGTCCTAACCCCTCGCTTTTATAAATATTCCAGAGATTACCTTGATATTTCTGCTTCAGGAATTTCGGATTCTCTTCCCTACTGGTTTTGGGACAAATTTTGGGGATTTTCGTACATAAACATGTCTTTCAATCAGATCAGTGGTACTTTTCCAAATGCCTCTATCCACACAAGCCATCTAGATCTAAGCTCTAATAATTTCTCAGGACCATTGCCATGTTTTTCTTTAGACATTTCAAAAATGGGGTCCATTAACCTTTCCAAAAACAAGTTTACTGGTTCAGTCTCTCCAATTTGCAATATTATCGGTGATTTGGCATTGTTTGATCTCTCAAATAATCTATTTTCTGGAGTGGTTCCAGACTGCTTTGAAAGTTTCCCGTTTTTAACAGCTTTGAATTTGGGTGATAATGGTTTCTCCGGCTCACTTCCAAGCTCTTTAGGATATCTGATTTCTCTTGAAATGCTCAGTTTACGTGGTAATAAATTCTCGGGAGAATTACCTTCATCTTTACAGAATTGTGCCAAGTTAAAATTTCTGGACTTGAGTGATAATGAATTATCAGGAGAAATACCTATGTGGATCGGTCAGAAGCTTTCATCGTTGGTTTTTCTTAGCCTTCAAGGGAACCAGTTCAAGGGAAGGATTCCCCATCAACTTTGTGGATTGAAATATCTACAAATCTTGGACCTCTCTGTAAATAAAATCTCTGGTACCATACCATCATGCCTCAATAATTTCACTTCCATGACAAAAAAATTGAGTTTAGATCGAAGGATTGAGCATCACATCTTAGATACTGGACCTAGATTTTTACCTAGTTTGCGTGAGAACAGTGAGCCTATATGGATCATTCAGGTTAGATATGTTGATGAGGCATTGCTTACATGGAAGGGAACAAAGCAAAGCTATCCACAACTTGGATTGCTACTAGCCATTGATCTCTCTTGTAACAAATTAACAGGAGAGATTCCTGAAGAATTAAGTAGTCTTCAAGAACTGGTTGTATTGAACTTGTCAAGAAACCTTTTTAACGGAAAAATTCTTCAAAAGATTGGGCATATAAGACAACTAGAGGTGCTTGACCTGTCAAGAAACAAGTTTTCAGGAAACATCCCGACAAGCTTGTCTGAATTAACATTTCTAAGTAACTTGAACTTGTCTTATAATGACTTGTCCGGAAAAATTCCAACCAGCACTCAACTACAGTGCTTCGACCCTTCGTCATTTTCCCATAATAGAGGACTTTGTGGTCCTCCTATTTCACCAAATTGCTCAGTGGTGGAACCACCTCCTGGCAAACCTGCAGTAGGAAGTGAAGAAGATTGTGATGAGTTCATGAAATGGTTTTACACTGGCATGGGACTTGGATTTGCTGTGGGTTTCTGGGGGTTTTGCAGTGTTGTGTTCCTCAAGCGTTCATGGAGGCATTCATATTATCGTCACATGGATAATGCAAAGGATTGGGTTTATGTTACATTTGCTCTGCAGAAAGCAAGGTTAGTGAGGAGAATCAAAGCTCTTTCAACAAGGTAATAAATTTACTTTCTTCACTCCTTTACAAAGTTCTTTCAATGTAGAGAAATATATCCTTAAGTAAATAACAAAGTTGTGTATTATTATTTTTCAGGTGTGATTAGAACTGCAACTGAAGGTGGTTTTTCCTGCATGTGAGAAGATCTTAATAAAAAACTTATAAATTAATACATGTTTGCCTTTTTTATGATTTCTTTTTGATGAGTTCTAATTCCTATATATTAAGAAGAGATCTGTGATGGCTTTCTTTGACTTGTTTTGTAATACCTTTATGTTATATTTGGTTTGTATATTTAATTTTTTTTTGTCAAAAAGTAATATTGTAACACCCAATTCCGGCCTAAAAGTTATGGTCATATACATACAGAGATGTTACCATAAATCATTTGAAAATCCACAAATATTTGAATTGTGTTAGTTATTGTTACGTAAAAATCCAGTTTACTAGAAAACATATCTTCATTAACAGATTCGAAGGAACTATTGAAAATGTTTACGGTTACACCGCGGGAAAAATCTCAGTCAAGTCCAATTTTGGAAAACACGATTAAACACATTTATTTGCAGCGAAATTCTTAGTTAAATTAATTTGGAAAACATAAGTCGTGTTTTGAAAATCTAGCATTTTGATGTTCGTCAAGTTTCCCTTTAAAATCAATAAAGGGTTTAAAACGATTTTTAAAAGTCTAAAATCGAATGGTCCCAAAAATGTCTAAAACAGTCCAAGAATAACAAAAAACAAACAATCCTAATATTTAATTAATCAGAAGAAAAGTAAAACATTTTATCTAAGCTCTTGTCAGAAATTAATCATATCAAAAACAAAAACTATATTAGAACACAATACATGTAAATTTACAATCATACCCCTATCCGCTACACACTATCTCCGACCATCCCAAATCACTATATATCGGTATAACACTTTTCAGAATATTTGCAGCTTAGTTGCTAGTTATGAATAGTCATCGACTCCCCGGAAAGGGTAGAAGAATGGGACCTATTATGGGACATACAATGCATTACAGGCGTATGATCATTACGCTTCAACCGGGTTATTCTATTCCACCTCTTAGAACGAAAAGAACTTAAATCAAAATACTTAATAGCATGGCGATACATTTATACAAAACTTCCACCCCGGGCACACGCAATGGAGCCGTAGACAGTCAAGTGAAATCCAATCCACGAAATAATTTGATCTATGGATAGCATCGTTGTGGTAAAGGTCGTAATGCCAAAGGAATCATTACCGCAAGGCATAGAGGGGGAGGTCATAAGCGTCTATACCGTAAAATTGATTTTCGACGAAATGAAAAAGACATATATGGTAGAATCGTAACCATAGAATATGACCCTAATCAAAATGCATACATTTGTCTCATACACTATGGGGATGGTGAGAAGAGATATATTTTACATCCCAGAGGGGCTATAATTGGAGATACCATTGTTTCTGGTACAGAAGTTCCTATAAAAATGGGAAATGCCCTACCTTTGAGTACGGTTTGAGCTATTATCGCCTTTTACAAATATAAGTGTGATTGTGCCACCAAATACGAAAAAGATATATTTGCTCACACTTCCTTGATATACACAAGTCCCACCCCAATGCACAAACAAAATTTATCAAATATCAAATATCAAAATTTATCCGACAATATATATGCATTATTTTGTTGTTCTTAATGCGTTTTAGGTGATTATTCGATTTTAATGATAAATTTTATGCTTTTAATCTTTTAAATTCATGTTTTTATACTTAGGAGAGCATTTTGGAGCAAAAGGAGTGAAAAACGAGTGAAAACCAGAAAATCGGAGCAAGTTACAAGAGCCACATAGGCTGACTCCTTCCACACGGCCTAGCTAGAGGTGAGCATAGGCCGGGCTCGGGCCGGGCTCGACTAAAAATTTAGGCCAGTTTGCTAGGCCCGGTTTGGCCCGAAAAATGGGCCTAAAATTTTTCCCAAGCCCTACCCGGATAAAAATGCTAAAACCCGAGCCCGACCTGGCCCACCCATATTAATTTTTATATAATTTTAAAATATATGTAATACATCAAAAATACTAAAAACGTCAAAATAAATATTTCCTGACAAATTGAAAATAAATTTTAAAAAATATGTATACTTGAAAAGCCTACTTTCATAATCAACCCTTAGTGAACCCCTTTGAGCCTAACAAACTGTTTCTTGATTTACCCATTAATGTTAACCCATAACTCATTTTTGATTCGTTGAGAATTGTTCCCATTTTATTGACTCTCTATTTGTCGAGATTTGATTTTGTTAGTTGCCTAACTATATTCTTTTTTAGTAGTTAAATTATCTCTTATTATCTAACATTATAAAAAAAAAGAAAAAAAATACATATATGTTGATTATTACTAGTTCTATGTTTGTTGAACTTAAACAGTTAATTTCATATTTTGAGAAGAAGCTCGTGTTATTCTTGATAAGTTTTCAATTGATGTATTTATTCAGCATTAGTTTATTTTTCTAGTTAGGTAATTTATCAATTCAATCTCGATTCTAACCCTCTTTTTCAGCCTTTATCCACACCTTTAACCCAAGCCCTATTACAACCCTTTAAAGACCTTTTGATTTGTGTATCATCTCATTTTATAGTGGTGGAGATTTGATTTTCATGCAAGCCTATGGTAATGACTTTTCATGTTTGACTATTGAGTGACTATTGAGTGTTGATTTTTGAACCTTAAACACTTTGAGTGATTTGAGTAAATACTTAGTGAGGATGTCAGTTCTTGACAATTTTTGTATTAAAGGTAATTACTTAGATAAAGGGACATACCTGTGTTTTCATGCTTTAAAAATGTTCGAGTTGGATTGTTTGAATCTTTAGTGCTCTTTTAGTTGAATTATCAATGTATTATTATTTATGAATCATGACGAAACATTATTGATGAGAATTATAAGTTGAAAAAGATTAATCTTAATTGTGAGTTGAGGATTTTGCTTGAGGACAAGCAAATGCTTAAGTGCGGGGATATTTGATAAACCATAAAACAATTCTTGATGCTTTTTTGGATGATTTATTATTTAAGTTAGTGAATTTGATGCTTCTAATCCTTTAATTTCATGTTTCTATATTTAGGTGAGCATAAGGGATCAAAAGGAGCAAAAAAGGGGCCAAAATCGAAAAAAACGAGCTGTTTTCAAGATCCACACAGCTAAGCCATTCCCACACGGGCTGAGCACACACCTGTGTGAGCCACACGGGTTGGACACACGCCCATTTGCCAGCCCGTCTTGATATTGCTCCTTGTTTCCTAAACATGTAGAAAGAGCCAATTTTTAGGGTTTCTGAGCATTCTAAAGTTTATAAATACACACTAGAAGAGAACCTAAGGGAGGATGTAGAGAAGAACGAAGAATTTACTCGAAGAACGCAAACAGATTCAACTCAAATACAGAATTTCCTTTAAGATTGAAGATCTTCATTTAATTTCTCTAGAAGTTTTTGGGTTACTTCATGTCTTGTTGTTTTCCTAATTTTAAGATGTTTTCTTTCCAAATTATGAACTAAACTCCCTAGATACCTAGGGAGGATGTAACCTATGATGGATCTTGTTATTTAATTTCTAAATTACATGACAAATACTTGATTTCTTGATCTCAATTATGTATATTTATTTCATGTTTTAATGTTTTCAGGATATAAATTCATAATTGATGTACTTATTTTAGTGGAGCAAAAGTCCCTGTTTAAGAGTAGATCTGGCATAATTGAGTGAAGTTGCATGCAATCCTAGAAATAGGATGACATAAATCTACCGGATTAGGGTCAAATCTAATAGGAGAATCCGTAGATCGAGTTAATGCGACAATAGGGGTTTTAATTAGAAAGAGATTTCAATTAATCAAAGTAGAATCAGTTATTTTTACTCTCGAAAGAGATATTAATATAATTTAGGGATTTTTTTACGGATCAAGGCAAGTGAATAAATCATTTAATTCAGATTTAGAATAATAAGTGAAGTCTAGGTGGATTCTTTCCTGAGTATTATCTATCTCATCAGTTTTTTTCTAATATTTTCACAATTCGCTCTCTGTCGCGTTCTTAGTAATTAGTTTAATTTTCAATTAAAAACAACCCTCCAACTTATAGGTTAGATAATAAGAAGATAGTAATTACTAGTACTTTTGGTCCTCGTGAATACGATATTCCTGAATCACCATAGCTATACTACTATTCGATAGGTGCACTTGCCTTTGTCGTAATTTTAGTTAGTGTTAGTGACATCATCAGATACTGAATGGTTGAAACATATTTTTAGGGAGAAATTTTAGGATAATTAATTAAAAAAAACTATCCAAAGTTTAAAACGAAACTAACTCTATTTTACACACACAAAATTCAAACATGGGACCTCTAGGTAAGCTAAAATCTTACTACTGAACTAGCAAACTCATTCTATCATTAATTGAATGAAAATAATATTTATGTTAGACGATCAGGGATTGAGGTTAAGATAAAAAATGGAAAAATTTTAAGGGAAAGATTCAAACCTAGAACCTCACACACACAAGCACAACAACTATCCACTGAACCAGTTTTACTCACTTTAACATGATTTTCACAATCTTAACTAAAAATTTAGAACATGATCACTCTTGGTTTCACTTACTCAATTTCTGCTAATCCAAATTTTGGGATGTGATTGATTTATTAGCCTAATTCCCAAAGGGTTATAAGCAGCCCTAATTCTCAATGGGTCGTGGGTGGCCTCAATTCTTAGAGGGTCATAGACATATTTTGAATATAAATTCAGTAGTCTCAATTTTCGAAGGGTCATGGACTTACTTGTGTACAAATTCGAGTATCTATTCTAATGTATACCATCGATTAATAAGGTTCGAAATGAGTAAGTAAAGAAAATGATGGTAAATGACATGTTGAAAATTGAATACATTATGATATCAAACAATGAAATGTTGAAATAAATATTCAATGAGTAGATTTGGGGAAAATATGATTATTGATTCTGTGATGAAAAAGAAAAGGGATAAAGTACTTAAATTTGATGTTTACTTTGCATATTTGATTTAATTTAATCTTACTGTATTGAATTTGAATTGTATTAGCACCACTAAATATACAATACTCATCGTATGATTATTTTTGTTTCTGTGCACAAATCTTGGATGAGAGTTATCATAAATTACAAATCGCCAAACATCCAACTTGACAACTCAACATAGAAAAACAACTTGTTGCCTATTTTCCCTGTATATATTTGTTTTGATTATATGGCATGTATCTAGGTTGGTTTGGACGTCTTGCTTAAGTTGATATTTTGGTATAGTTGGTACTTGACCTATAAGGTTTATAAAGTTGAATTTCATCCTTTGATCAGGAGCTAATTATGCTAGTTTATATAAGTTTAATTATGCAAATTAGTCGGTTGGGCATTGATGCATCGAATGATAAGATATGGTGTTGTTTGATTGTGTTTTGCATGTGTCAAATTGGTTAAATTGAGTTGCGTAATGCTTTGGTATATTTAAATAGGTTATGGTCATGATTTGAATGCTTTGATTCTAGGCTAATTTTCCATATAGTCTTCGAGGTAGGAATAACATGTGTTGAGACCTTAAGGTTATATTTTATCATTTGGAATGTTGCATTAGGCTTGGTCTCAAGACCAACCTTATAGATCTCCAGACAACTAGACTTATGTCTTGAGTCTGGAGACAGAGTGAGTATTGTCTCAAGACAATGGTACATCGACATAATGATTCATCCATAAAATGCAATTAAGTGTTAGTTAAATGTTAGGTAATAAATGAGTCAATTTTTCTTACATTTCACATTGTGTGTAAACACCATTGAGAATAAAGAAAAATGATATTATTGTGATTAATGAAATTTTGTTTAAACCAATTTTTTCAAAAAAATACAAGTGCAAATGATGAATAAACTTCACTTAAAACATTAAATCCTAACAACTTAATCTTAATAGAAATCAATCTCTACAGCTTTATAAGTAGATCAAAGTAAGACTCTTTAAATAATAACTTTGCTTGATCGAATAACTTCATCAATACAAATATTGTATACTGCTGCTTAATCGGCTTGGTACGTGTTTACTTCATCAAGTAATACTTGCAACAAGATACTTGCCTACGCATGAATTCCAAAGATCAGAAGAACCAGGGCAAACGAGGGTAAATTTAAATTCCTAAAAGATGATTATCGATCTACTAGAATTTATATAGGGTTTGGTTGGTGAAAGGATGAAGTTGCCCTGAATAAAATTGTAATTTTCAATTGAGTGTTACAATTTTGCTATGAAATTTCACAATTTTCCCTTTTTTAATTGCTCGAGATTTGGCTAATGTCACAATATCGCGGCATCAACTAATGCATGTCATAGCGGTGAGGTAAAAATAGAAAATGACTTTTAAGGACATCAGATTAAAATTGATATATATCAAAAGTTTTTAAATTATTTTACTTTTATTAAAATATGTGAATTTATGAATTTATTTAATAAAATATTAAAATGTATCTTTTGATATTTTATTTATTATCCTATAAATTATCATATTTGTATTTATTTAAATGATAGTTATAACATTAAAACACCTAAATTGTTATTTACTTATTATCCTATAAATTATAATATTTATTAATTTATTATATAATATAAGTATTTGTCCAACCTAATCTAGAGATAAATTGCTTGGGCTTTTCAACTTTAGACATTAAAAGGGAAAAAAAACATTAAAAAAATAGAAAGGGCCATGGGTAAAATTAGAAAAAAGAGTTGCGTTGGGTGCACTGAAGCAAAAACCATTAGTGACCAACTGGAGGTGCAGCGCAGTGAGAATTAATTCATTGGGCAACTGGTGGTATTATCCAAACGCCTCATTAATGAGATTGAAATAAAAAAGTGGTTCAAACACACTAAAACGGAACTAACTAGTCATTCAAAGAAAGCCTTAGCATTTGCCATGTCACGACATTCAATGCTATTTTCTATTACCTTCCTTAAAGTTGAGTTTTTCTCTTACAACCAAACGCCAAAAACATTAAATTAATATTAAACCTTAAAAAACACTTAAAATGCATGAAAATAACATAAATTCATTACTAAATTCTAAAATCTCAAAATTTAAAAAAAAACACTACCAAATGTATGATTTTCGTGAACTATAAAAATAAATTCCTACTCAAAAATATAAATTTTATATATAATAGGAAGTAGGGTCGAATCCGATAATTCCATTTCTATAGTAAAAGAAAATAAAAACAAAGGGGTTTAAAATTAAAATTAAAACTATGAAAAAAATCACAAAATTAAATATATGAAAAACCAATACGACAAAAATCTAGCAAAAGGTAAAATCTTTATTTAATTCATGAGTTTGATCATCGATGCAAAGATAATTTTAATGTTCTTTTATAAATTAATTATAGTTGTTGATATTGTGCCTAATAACCAATCTCTTCTTACCTTGTTGATAACCAAGAGGAAGCTTGTTGAAATTATCTCTCTTATGAATAATAACCCTATAAGTTTGGGCGTAGGATTTACCTTACTGGTAGCATTAATTAAAAACGAGAGAGCCTAATTCTAGTGGACAAACATTCAAGCGGGGTTCGTTTAAAATAAATCATATATCCATGTAACATGAATTGTATACGTAATTTATACCCAATTATGCTATTCGTTACAAATATTTTAAACAATTGAATACGATACCAATATTTAACCAACTTAAATATTTGATGGTGAGTAGGAGATTGATGACGAAAACAGATGGAAAATTAAATTAACTAAAACAAAAAGAAAGTCTAGTTGTCCACTAAAACTTTTCCATTGTAAAGAAATAAAAAAAAAATTAAATAGCTAGAAATTACTTACCATTATCATGGTATATATAAAACTAATTTAATACAAATATGAGATAAAAAAGTATGGTTTTTAAATATAAGAAAGAATACACATTTTTTATATTTATAAAATCAGATATGGCAGAAGGCAAGGCTTTTTTTTCGGGTCTTAATAACAAAACAAGCTCTTATTATTTTATGATAATTATGATGTCAGGAGGTATAGATCTCAGCTTCTTCTAGGTTATTTTTTTCCTTAAAGAATAAAAACATTAAAGAATACAAGACCCAAATGAGAAAGGCTTACTTTGTTAATTACAGACAATTGCTCCTTAATCAGTGCTTATAGTCAAAAAGTAATTGGACACAGCAATTGCAATTGCAATTGTAATTGCAAGGTATTTTCTGATTCATATTATTGAAGAATTCAAGACCCGTTCTTCATTTGCTACATAACTACACTTTTTGCTCATATGAAACTGAAGAAATTTGTGGGTGAATTAGAGTAATTGAAGGTTTAGTAGGCCTAACAAATTTCACCCTATCACACGTTATTGAGATATTATTCACATTGGAGTCGTAAAGTGAATATCTAAACAATAAATATTATATTATAAGTAGGAGTTTGGATAGGTTTTTTTTTCAATAATTATATTATTTTATTTCAATAGATGAAAAGTAAAATGTGACCACAAGTCATTTGTCTTTGTGATAAATTATTTGATTACTATTTGAGAGTAATTGACTTTTTATAAAGAAATATGTAATAGCTATCGTGAGATAAAATGGAATCATATTTGGGAAAATAGATTCGTTCTTAAGAAGATTAATGATATATAATGAGGATAGAACACTTATTATAACATAATTACTTTTCCTACTCCTTAATGAGTGCTTATGGTCAAAAAGTAATTGGAGACATGAATTGCAAGGTATTTTCTACAACTACTCTTTTGGCTTCATATGAAACTGAAGAACAAAATTATGGGTAAATTAAATTAATTAAAGGTTTAGTATGCCTAACAATTTTCACCCTATGACACATTATTGAGAGATTATTCACATTGGAGTAGTAAAGTGATTAACTAAAGAAGAAAATTGAAAGCATAAACATCCATAATCACTAATTAGTGCTAACTATAACAAGGTATTTTACTTGTAATTTTTTAATAATTTTTATTTTAATTTTTTAAAAAGTTGCCCATCGATGTAGTTTCAGCAATTAAAAAAAATAAAAACTCATTGATTAAAGAATAAAAATAAAAGAATGAAAGCAATTACTCTTCTTATTTTATTGTTTCATATAGTATGAATGCTCATATTCCATTAAAGTTGGGTGCTTATAAAGAGGGCTTTCCTCAGCTATTAGCATTCAGAATTACAACAACAAAGCACAATTTCATTTCCTCCTGTATTCTATTTGATGATTACGATGTCAAGTAAGAGGTCTCATAAGCTTCTTTTATTTTATGCAATATGTTGTCTTCTTCTTCAGGAGAAATGCACCGATGCTAGGGTGTGCAAAGAGAGTGAGAGAAAAGCGCTTTTTGAATTTAAGCACGGCCTTCAAGCTATGGATTTGTCAGGCAACGACGCCCTTTCTTCGTGGAAAAGTGAGAAGTGCTGTCTTTGGCTTGGCGTCAAATGCAACAGCCTTACAGGATACGTTGAAACGCTCGATTTTAGCTTCCAATATTGGGTTGTAGCAGGTACAATTAGCCCTTCACTGCTTAAACTTGTTGGTGCAAGAGGCAGCAACAAGCTGTTTTTTGGTCTTGCTTGAGTAGTAAGGCTCGAGGCTTGGTGAAGAAGCAAACTCGGAAGCAGAAAAAAAACAGAAAGGTGAAGCTAGCAAGTGAAAACAGAAAAGAGAGAAAAGAGATTGAATGAAAATGAGCTGATATTTTTCATTAACACATGAACAAGGCATTAAGCCATTACATATATCAGTCAATAAGTAAAACAAACAAGTAATCACCTACTAACATACCTAACACCACTAAAATGCCTAGTAACTTGGTAAACTTGATTGAAAAACAAAAAAGCTTCTACCTAAGCTTGTCATTCAGCACCTAATTACATCAAAATGCAGCTACCAACTAAGTTTGATCCTAACTAAATACAAAACATTCAATTAAGGAAACCAAATGAATAGCTTCAGCTTGCTGCATCAATTTGCTGCTGAAGCACGTTCCTTGCATGGCCACCTTTGCTGCTATATGGGAGCTGACTTCAACACTCCTCCTCAGCTTCTATGCAGCAGACTCCTAGCTTCCTCTTCAGGCTTAGATATCTTGATACACCAAGAGGCTTTGTGAAGATATCGGCAATCTGATTTTCAGAACTGCAATGGATTAGCTCAATTTCTCGAGCTTGTTCCATTTCTCTTATCACATGGAGTTTGATGTTGAAATGTTTTGTCCTGCCATGAAAGACAGGATTTTTAGCAATAGCAACTGCTGACTTGTTGTCACAATGTATCACAGTTGCTTCATTCTGTTGTAGATTCAAGTCACTCAAAATTTTTCTCAGCCACATGGCTTGATTAACAGCATTGGCAGCTGCTACATACTCTGCTTCTGCTGTCGATTGAGCCACCATTGTTTGTTTTCTTGAGCTCCAACAAATCATAGCTGAGCCAAGTGTAAAAGCATAGCCAGAAGTGCTCTTCATGTCATCCTTTGAACCAGCCCAATCGCTATCAGTGTAGCCAATCAGTTTCAACTCTTCAGCCCTTCTAAACTGTATTCCATGGTTTAAGGTACCTTTAATGTATCTTAGTACCCTTTTCCCAGCCTTGTAATGTTGCTGGTTACAGCAGTGCATGAACCTTGATAGCATGCTTACAGCAAACAAAATGTCAGGTCTTGTTGCTGTCAAATACAATAAACACCCAACAAGGCTTCTGTAATCTGTTTCACAGACAGATTCATGTTCCTCCTGGCTCGATAGTTTTATGCCAATAGCCATTGGTGTGCTCACTGGTTTACAATTCTCCATTGAGAATTTAGCCAGCACTTTCAAGGCAAATGTCTTTTGTTTCAAGAAGATTCCTCCTTCTATTTGATTGACTTCCATTCCTAGGAAGTATGTCATCAATCCCAGGTCTGACATCTCAAACATTTTCTTCATTCTTGTTTTGAAATCAACCATCATAAGCTTGTCTCCTCCAGTCACGAGAAGATCATCAACATATAGTGACACAATAAGCTGTGTTTCAGCTTCATTCTTCTTAACATAGAGTGTTGGCTCACTAGCACTCCTTTCAAATCCCAAACTGACCAAATATGAGTCAATCCGAGCATACCAGGCTCGAGGGGCCTGTTTTAGGCCATACAAGGCCTTTCTTAGCCTATACACCAATTGTTCCTTACCAGGCACTATAAAACCTGGAGGTTGCTCGATGTATATCTCTTCTTCTAGAAATCCATTGAGGAATGCAGACTTGACATCCATTTGGTGGATTGTCCACTGGTTCTGAGCAGCAACTGCAATCAGCAATCTGATTGTATCGAGTCTGGCTACTGGAGAAAATGTTTCCATGTAGTCCAGACCATACCTTTGACTGAAGCCCTTTACAACTAGCCTGGCCTTTAGCTTGTTTAAGCTTCCATCTGCATTGTGCTTCACTCGATAGACCCATTTTACACTGATAGTCTTTCTGTTGGCAGGCTTTTTAACCAACTCCCATGTCTCATTCTTTACAATCATGTTGATTTCATCAACCATAGCTTGTTTCCAACCTTCATCTGCCTCAGCCTCTTCAAAACTGCTAGGTTCTGCTAATGCAACCTGTGCCCTTTCATAAATATCTTCTAGGGGCCTTGTGCCTCTCACAGGCACATCATCAACATCCATTTCAGGTTCTAGCTGCTCAAGTTCAGCTTGATTAGGCACTAGGTCTTCTGAAATTGCTTCTGGCTCATTTTTCTCCCAATTCCAGCAGGCTTTTTCATCAAAGATGACATCTCTGCTCACTTGGACTTTGTTTGTCAAGGGATCCAAAACCCTGTAGCCCTTTTTGACTGAGCTGTAGCCTACTAGAACACCTGGTTGAGCCCTTTTAGAGAGCTTATCTCTCTTTGCTGCTGGTATTTGTGCATAACACAGGCAACCAAACACCTTCAGGTGTGCCAAGGAAGGCTTGAAACCAAACCAAGCCTCGAAAGGTGTCTCAGATGCAAGAGCTTTAGTGGGAAGCCTGTTCTGAAGGTAAACAGCAGTGTTTACTGCCTCAGCCCACATGGTTTTGGGCAGTTTCTTCTCAAACAGCAGACATCTGGCCATATCCATCAGACTTCTATTCTTTCTTTCAGCTACCCCATTCTGCTGAGGTGTGTAGACATTTGTAAGCTGATGTTTGATACCAGCATCATTGCAAATGGCTTGAAACTGAGCTGAAGTGTACTCAGTGCCATTGTCTGTCCTTATCGATTTCAGCTTGCAACCTGTTTCTGTTTCTACAGCATTTTTAAACTTCACAAACACTTGAGCTACCTCAGACTTGTGTTTTAAAAAGAAAATCCAGCAAAACCTTGTAAGATCATCAATGAAGAGGATGAAATACCTGTTTTTGCTGAGTGATTCAGTCCTCATCGGGCCACATACATCAGAGTGCACCAGCTGCAGTCTTTCAGTAGCTCTCCAAGCTGAATTTGTAGGAAATGGCAGTCTTGCCTGTTTCCCCATTTGGCAGACTTCACACACATCATCCTGCTCCACTGAGCTGGTGAAGTTCTCTGCCATGCCCTCTTTGGCCAATCGAGCCATTGATCTGAAGTTGGCATGTCCAAGCCTTTGATGCCAAAGCTTGGAGTCTTCAACAGAGGCTGTGTATGCTGAGTTTGAGTCATTTGCCCAGTGAACCTCAAAGCATTTATCAGTCATTGTGACTGTCATAAGACTTGATCCACTTGGATCAGTAATATGGCATTGTTTATCCTTAAACACAACAGAATAACCTTTCTCGAGCAGTTGAGCTATGCTGAGAAGATTTCTGTCAATCTGTGGTACCAACAGCACATTTGGAATGATCTTGTTGCCTGTGGGAGTAGATATCAGCACTTCTCCTCTTCCTTCAGCCCTTATAAACTGACCATTTCCAACCTTGACCTTGGTTTTATAACTTCTGTCCAAGGTTTTAAACAAGGAGGCATTTGGTGACATGTGGTTAGTGCAACCACTGTCCAGCAGCCAGCCTTTAGAGCATTTCTTCTCTGAAGCTACACAGGAGACAGCAAAGACCTGTTCTTCTTGGTCACTATTGTCCTCAGCTACTCGAGCTTCAACCTTTGACTGCTGAAATTGATTCTGCCTTGGCTTACTTCTGTTTTTGCAGACCCTTTCAACATGGCCCTTCTTCTTGCAGTGTTGGCATACTGCATCTGGCCTAAACCAGCATCTGTCTTCTGGATGGCCAGGCTTCTTGCAATATCTGCAGGGCTGGTCATTGCTCCTTGCAGCATCAGGCTTAGGCCTGTTTTTCCAAGGTCTTTTGCCTCTTTGAGCATTAGTGCTCGAGGTTTCTCTGGCCTTGGCTTGAAATGCACCTTCTTGGTGATCTTCAGCTCTGCTAGCTCTTCTTTGTTCCTGAGCATAAAAGGTGTTGATTAGCTCAGTCAAAGAGATGCTAGCAAGATCTCTTGAGTCCTCTAGAGAGGATATCTTGGCCTCATATCTCTCAGGCAAAGTGGAGAGGACTTTCTCCACAATTCTTGCCTCATCAAAGTGCTCACCTAGGAGCCTTATGCTGTTAACCACTGCCATAATTCTATCTGAGTACTGCTTCACTGTTTCTTCTTCCTTCATCTTCAAATTCTCAAAATCCCTTCTCAAGTTTAGCAGCTGCTGTTGCCTTGTTCTCTCAGTGCCTTGAAACTCCTCCTTAAGCTTATCCCAGGCCTGTTTTGGAGTCTCACAGGCCATGATTCTGGTGAAGATGACATCTGACACACAGTTCTGGATGCAGGACATGGCTTTGTGCCTTTTGGTCCTCTCATCAGCATGTTGCCTAATCTGAGCTACTGTGGGATTAGCCCTCAGTGGTGCTGGCTCAGTATCTGTGTTGACAACTTCCCACAGATCAAAAGCCTGTAGGTAAGTCTTCATCTTGACCAGCCATATGTGAAAGCCTTCTCCATTGAAGACTGGTGGGGCTGCTAGTGAAAATCCTGAAGAAGCCATCAAGTTCTTTGTTTTGAAGCAACAGGTCCACTAAGACAAAAGCTCTCGATACCAATTGTTGGTGCAAGAGGCAGCAGCAAGCTGTTTTTTGGTCTTGCTTGAGTAGTAAGGCTCGAGGCTTGGTGAAGAAGCAAACTCGGAAGCAGAAAAAAAACAGAAAGGTGAAGCTAGCAAGTGAAAACAGAAAAGAGAGAAAAGAGATTGAATGAAAATGAGCTGATATTTTTCATTAACACATGAACAAGGCATTAAGCCATTACATATATCAGTCAATAAGTAAAACAAACAAGTAATCACCTACTAACATACCTAACACCACTAAAATGCCTAGTAACTTGGTAAACTTGATTGAAAAACAAAAAAGCTTCTACCTAAGCTTGTCATTCAGCACCTAATTACATCAAAATGCAGCTACCAACTAAGTTTGATCCTAACTAAATACAAAACATTCAATTAAGGAAACCAAATGAATAGCTTCAGCTTGCTGCATCAATTTGCTGCTGAAGCACGTTCCTTGCATGGCCACCTTTGCTGCTATATGGGAGCTGACTTCAACAAAACTACATCATTTGACTTCTTTAAATTTCAACAGGAATGATTTTAATGGCAGTCTCATCCCAGAGTTTTTTGGTTCTTTGAAAATTTTGAAATTACTGGATCTCTCTAATGCTAATTTTAGAGGTCCAATTCCTTCTCTACTTGGAAATCTTTCAATGCTGGAGACTCTTAGATTGGGTGGTAACGGTGGAGACGTTACCTTTCGGCATAACTTCAAAAAAATGTATAGTGTTGGAAAACTTGAGTGGCTTTCCCACCTTTCTCGTTTGAAAGAGGTTGATCTCAGTTTCACTAACCTGAGCAATGCCAATGATTGGTCTCAAATCATTAACCATCTTCCTTTGCTTCAAAAACTAAGTCTGAGAGATTGTGATCTTCCAAGCATCTCATCTTATTCTGTTTCCCTTACCAACTCTTTTACATCTCTCATCACTCTCGATCTCTCTGATAATAATCCCCCTTCTTTTTCCATATATCCATGGCTGTTTAATGTTAGCAACAACCTTGTTTCCCTTAATCTCTCAAATAACCAGTTGAAAGGTCCAATTCCAGAGGACTTCGGGAACATGAAGGCTATTCAACACCTTGATCTGAGTCATAATCTTTTAAATGGATCCATAAGCAAATGCATTGGGCAACTGTCCAACCTGAAAGTCTTACTGCTTGCAGGGAATTCTTTTGATGGTGATGTGCTTTCCGAAGCTCATTTCTCATATCTTATCTATTTAAAGGTGTTGGATTTATCCTACACTTCTTTGACTTTGAAATTCAACTCCGGATGGATTCCTCCTTTTCAACTGAATCAAATAAAGCTTTGCTCTTGCAAGTTAGGGCCTCATTTCCCAGATTGGATTCGGACACAAGTGGGCACTCAAACCCCTTACCTTGATACTCGTTTTGTAGATTACCTTGATGTTTCTGCTTCAGGAATTTCGGATTCTCTTGCCTATTGGTTTTGGGACTCAAGTTACAGCTCAATGTACATAAACATGTCTTTCAATCAGATCAGTGGTACATTCCCAAATAACTCTATCCGCATAAGACTTCTAGATCTAAGCTCTAATAATTTCTCAGGACCATTGCCACATTTTTCTTTAGACTTAGGGAATATGGGGACCATTAACCTTTCCAAAAATAAGTTTACTGGTTCAGTCTCTCCAATTTGCAATATTACCAATGAAGGTATTTTGAAATTGATTGATCTCTCAAATAATCTATTTTCTGGAGTGGTTCCAGACTGTTTTGAGAGTTTCCAATCTTTAACATCTTTGAATTTGGGTGATAATGGTTTCTCAGGCTCACTTCCAAGCTCCTTAGGTTCTTTGACTTCTCTTGAAATGCTCAGTTTACGTGGTAATAACTTCTTAGGAGAATTACCTTCATCTTTACAAAATTGTACCAGGTTAAAATTTTTGGACTTGAGTGATAATGAATTATCTGGAGAAATACCTATTTGGATCGGCCAAAGGCTTTCATCGTTGGTTTTTCTTAGCCTTCAAGGGAACCAGTTCAGGGGAAGGATTCCCCATCAACTTTGTGGATTGAAATATCTACAAATCTTGGATCTCTCTATAAATAAAATCTCTGGTACCATACCACCATGCCTCAATAATTTGACTTCCATGGCAAAAAAAGAGAGTGTAGATCGAAGAATTGAACATCACATCTTATATAATGGACTTGTAAGGTTCTTCCAAGTTAGGTATGTTGACGAGGCATTGCTTACATGGAAGGGAACAAAACAAAGCTATCCACAGCTTGGACTGCTACTAGCCATTGATCTCTCTTCTAACAAATTAACAGGAGAGGTTCCAGAAGAATTAAATAGTCTTCAAGAACTAGTTGCATTGAACTTGTCAAGAAACATTTTTACCGGAAAAGTTCTTCAAAAGATCGGGCATCTAATGAAACTAGAGGTGCTTGACCTGTCAAGAAACAAGTTTTCAGGAAACATACCAACGAGCTTGTCTAAATTAACATTTCTAAGTACCTTGGACTTGTCTTACAATGACTTGTCTGGAAAAATTCCAACCAGCACTCAGCTACAGAGCTTTGATCCTTCATCATTTTCGCATAATAGAGGACTTTGTGGTCCTCCTGTTTCACCGAATTGCTCAATGGTGGAACCATCTCCTGGCAAACCTGCAGTAGGAGGTGAAGAAGATTCTGATGAGTTCATGAAATGGTTTTACACTGGCATGGGACTTGGATTTGCTGTGGGTTTCTGGGGGTTTTGCAGTGTTGTGTTCTTCAAGCGTTCACGGAGGCATTCATATTATCGTTGCTTGGATAATGCAAAGGATTGGGTTTATGTTTCATTTGTTTTATTGAAAGCAAGGTTAGTGAGGAAAATCAAAGCTTTTCAACAAGTTGTATAAGGTAATAAATTTACTTTCTTCGCTCTTTAATAAAGTTCTTTCAATATTGACAAATATATCCTTGGTAAGTGTCAAAAATAACATATTTTAGCCTCATTCTTAATATAATTTTGGGTGATTATATGATGTTGATTGTGAATTATATACTCCTAATCCTTTGTGTTCATGTTTTGATACTTAATAGAGCACTTGGGAGCAACGAGAGTGAAAAACGAATGGAAATAGAACACTTGAGCAGTCCAAAAACTAAACATATGCAGCAAAGTTCCACACAGGTAGACCACATAGTCATGTGACTCACATAGACATATGGCTAGGGATTGTGGATTTTAGGAACCATGTGCACTGACAGTTAAAAGTTACGATTTTTATGTTTTTGGCACTTTAAAGAAGGTATCAAAAAGAAATCTAATAGGAGACAACAACCGTCTTAGTTTAGCATGAAGATTACTCAAAAAACACCGTTGAAGATGATTTTCGAGCAATTCTCCATCAAGATTCAAGAGTCCAAGTTGATTTCCAAGGGAATTATTATGGATTTATTTTATTTCAGTGGTTATATTGTATTTTTGGTTTTTATTCTTGCAAGTACGAACTAATTTTCTTAAAATCTCGGGGAGATGAACTCTAGAATAGATTTTATTGTTTGTTTTATAGTTTTATGTAATAAAATTGTAGTCTCTTTGTTTTAAATTATGAATGCTTAATTGTTCTTGGATTGATAATTCTAAAGTGTTAATCCATGTTTGATATGCATGAGTTTGAGGTTGTATATACTCTTCTTGTGGTTGAATATACCTTAGTTCTCAGTTTGATCAGTTCTTCCTATTTGATTAATTATTATTAAAAGTTCAAAAAAAATAAAAAAAATAGAGAGAATTTGTTCAATTGTCTTTTTAGCTTGTTTCAGCAACCCGTATCAGTTTGCAAATTAATTGGTTTAACCCCTATCTCGGTCTAGCTCTGATTGATGAAATTAATCGCTAGCATCTCAACCTCAAGAGGGCGAATTTTGAGTATTATTGGTATTGTTATAGGTTATAAAAAAAAAAGGAAAATAGAAAAAAAATAAAGAGAGAGAAATGATGTAAAAGAAAACAATAAAACAAAAGAATTTTAAAAATATTTTTTAAAGTTTATATGATGTGGTAAAATATTGTTGGCTGAAAAATTTTTAACGAATATAACATTTTTGTGTAAAATGGGTAACAGAAGAATAGTTTAGGTAGTACTTGTAACAAAAAATGTTTTGGTACCAAAATAGGAAAAAAATGCATAGTTTAGGTACCAATATATGAGTTAAGCCCCTTTTTTTTTAAATAGATTTAAAATTTTAACTAATAGAGGTATTAACTTAGGAAAAAAGTAATTTAGATACCACTTATGATTAAGTAAAAAGTTTAGATACCAAGACAGGAAAAAGATATAATTTAGGTGCCAACTTATGAGTTAAGTTTTATTTCTAATATATAATATAGTATTAAGATATTTATATATATATATAGATATATATATTTACAAATCTAATAATACTCATGTGCATTATATTATTTGTTTTTGAAATAATTATTCTTTTTCTCATAATTATTTTTTTAACTTATGAAATTTCAACCATTTAATTTTTTTTCAACCATTTATTTTTTTTACATTATGTATTTAAATAAAAATAATTATAAATACTAACATTTTAAAATTATAATATTCTAAAATCTTGAAAATTTTAAAACTTTCTATCCAAACAAAGTTCTATTGATAAAAATAATTAGGGGTTTTTATTCTTACTTAGGGAAATGGAATGATTTAAATATAAAGAAAACATGTATTTAATTTTTTTTTAGGATTCAAAATTATTTTATTATTATTTTTAGAGATTAATAAAGAGGCAACCCTATTTTATTTATTTTTCATTTATTTTAGCAATTTTCCTTTATTTTTATTTTTCTTTTTAGTCATTTTTAATTTAAGTTTTCTTGTGTAGGATCAAGTTTCTCCGAACCATGATCACAGTTTAAAATTGGATGTCTATGGTTGAACAATCAGTTTAGTGCACATAAAAACGACGAACATAACCACAAGAAAGATTATGAGTAAAATCTTAGTATTGTGACTGATTGAATAACTGGAGTCAAGTACTTGGGTTGTCATCTATCTTCGTGTAAAATGATCAAGTGTCATTCTAAGTTATTCACTTACTTTGTTAATCTTAACAATTATGAGCAGAGCTAGTACCATGTAGAGACGTGACAAATTGAGTAATTGGGGTAGGGTATTTCTCATCCTTTTTGCATAGAAAGATTTAATGATACTCTAGACAAACTTTTAATTTTAAAAAAGTGAAAAATAAAAAATAAAATAAATAACTTGATCACAAGAAATGGGACAAACGGTTATTTATAGTTGCAATTTTTTTGTTTAATTTTGGCGCTACATTATGGGGTCTAATTATGAGAATATTTGATAATTGTGTGCTTAGCTAATTGTGAGTCAATATGTAAGCTTGAGGAAGATGATTGTAGGATTAGAATTTTACTAATGTCTACTTGTTTGCTTGAATTGAAAATTGTGATGATTGAACCAACTTTGATGATTGTGGTATGCTCGGATTGATAAATGCTTGAGGGCAAGCACAGCCTAAATGGGAGAATTCGATAAAGCACATAATTGACGTATTTTCATTATTTATTTTAATTAATTTTGGACATGAATTTAACTTAATTTGAACACTTAATCAATATTTTTTATATACATTGTACAGTGGGTTGAGAAACGAATGAATATGTGGATGGCAAGAAAGATTTGACATGAGAACTCAAGTTGGCCTACCGAACTTTTAGAATTTAGAAATATTCTACTTTTCTTATTATTATTTGTTAAGATATTTTTTAAGAAATTAATTAGGATTATATTTAAAGAGTCCTTATATTTTTTAACTTATTTTATATTTTGAAGATTTATTGTTTTCAAAATGTTTGGGCGTTGTATTAGGAAAGCGGTAGCAAAGACGTCGTTAAGGGGGCTGGCATGGTCCCCAGCCCCGTAAAATGAAAAATTATTATTTAGGTCTTTTAAAATATTTTAAAATTTTAAATTAATAATGATAAATTTATATTTTAGCACCTCTAAAATTATAAAAATTCGATTTAATCCTTTAAAAATTATAAAATTATAGACTATAAAAAGTAAAATTTTATTAGACCCCTAAAAAATTGTTCTGGCTTCGCTTCTAAGGCATAGGCTCCAAATTCCTTTGGTATTTAGGTTAAATTATATTTTATATATAATAGATATCTATGAATAGACGAGGAAGGGGGGCGCAAGTCTGCACAAAAAAAACGATTTCTTTTTCCTTTTATTTAATTTTAATAATTTTATATTTTCTTTGATTTTTTTAATATTTTTTATAATGAGTTTGACCTAGCTCTCTAGTTTGATGTTTGGTCATATCATAATATGAAAAGATAATTTGAATTAGTAGATAATTTAAATATGTCTTTAGACGTATTAAGTCCAATTAAGGAGATGTTTTATCTTAAGCATTGGAACAGATGACTCCTAAAAGATAAATATATGGATGTGACTGACTGAACTGATAATACATCAATCAGGACTCAAGTAGAATATATCTTAGCTCCGTTTATGGATCTATTCACTTGTGACATTCATGCATTATTCGTTTACTTTGATGTAAGTAAAAGACCGAATTCAAATAGATAAAAAAGTGGAAGTTGGTGCGTTTGGTATACATCTTTTGCATTATGTAAAATCATTCCACAATAGTGGAATTCATAGGGCAACTAAGGGGTAAATGATATTCTCTCATTGGTATTACATGATAGGTGAAAAGTAAAATGTGACCATAAGTCATTTGTCTTTGTGATAAATTATTTAATTATTATTTGAGAGTAATTGACTTTCTATATATTACGAGGATAGCACACTTATTATAACACAATTACTTTTCCTACTCCTTAATTAGTGCTTATAGTCAAAAAGTAATTGGAGACATGAATTGCAAGGTATTTTCTACAACTACACTTTTGGCTTCATATGAAACTGAAGAACAAAATTGTGGGTAAATTAAATTAGTTAAAGGTTTAGTATGCCTAACAATTTTCAACCTATGACACGTTATTGAGAGATTATTCACATTGGAGACCATAACCTTATGACACGCAAGTAATTCAAAGAATGCAACTCTCTTTTTTCTACATATGAGATATTAAAAAGGTTATACATGTGTAATTTGACACTATAACCTTAATATATAACTTTTGCACATTAACCTAATTTCTAATCAGCCCATCATTAATTAAAAATTAGTTACTAAAGTATGTATACATATTTGACTCATACTAAAGCCAATAAATCTTAACTAAATTAGATCACTTTCAATATAGGCTAACTTTTTGTGATAGTAGATAATGACATGTCGAATCCAAAATAACAAAACACAATCTTATTTTTTATGATAATTATGATGTCAGGAGGTATAGATCTCAGCTTCTTCTAGGGTTTTTTTTTTTAACAATACTTTAATAACATTCAGCTTACATTGTTAATTATAGACAATTGCTTTTCTTGCTTCGTATGAAATTGAAGAAAAGAGTTGCAGGGAATTAAATTATTAACACAAAAAGTAAGTCTAGTGTGGAAAATTGAAAAATTACATTGTAAGGCTCAAGTGGAATTTAGAACAAAAGCAAAACAGGCCTTAATTAGTGCTTATTGTCAAAAAGTAACTGGACACAACAATTGCAATTGGAAGGTATTTTCTGATTCATATTATTGAAGAATTCAATACCCATTCTTCATTTGCGACAACTACACTTTTTGAAGAAATTTGTGGGTAAATTAAATTAATTGAAGGTTTAGTAGGCCTAACAAATTTCACCCTATCACACGTTATTGAGACATTATTTACATTGGAGTCTTAAAGTGATTGACTAGAGAAGAAAATTGAAAGCATAAACACCCATAATTAGTGCTAACAATAGCAAGATTTCCAATAAGGACAAGTTATTGTGCAATGTAGAAAAGATGAAATGTGAAAGAATCGCTATCATTTTGATTCACATTTCATCTTTTCTGTACTGCATAATAATTGGTCCTCGTTGGAGATTTTGTTGCCCTCAATTTTATCACGGGTTTAAATAATAAGGTCACTATCTTTGATTAAGATGGACAAAACAAATTACGTAATTATACTAGAAGCACCTTGTGCTTCTTGCTTTAAACTTCTGTATAGGTTTTATAAAACATCCTTGTAACGGCCCATACTCGAGACTGTCGCCGGAGTCGAACATGAGGTGTTAACGGACTTAATTCATTACTTAAACAGCTCAAACAATTTATTATTAAAACTTCCAGACAAGCTGGCAATCTGCATCACAGTCGTTTAAAAATTCATATCTTGAGTTCTAAAACTCGAAATTAAGATCCGTAAATTTTCTCTGAAACTAGACTCATATATCTATCTACTAATTTTTTTCTAGAATTTTTGGTTGAGCCTATTAGTACAGTTTATTAGTTAAAGTCTACCTCTGTTTCAAGGTTTGACTGCTCTGACTTCTGTGAATTATTAATTAGATATCTCCCTGTATAGAGTTTCAATGACTATGTTGTTTGTTTCTTATAAAACTAGACTCAATAAGGAATTTGTACATATAAAGAATGACTTTTAATTATTTTTTTTAAAATTTATGGTGAATTTCCAAAATCAGAACAGGGGATCCAGAAATCACTCTGGCCCTGTTTCACAAAAATTTAAACATCTCATAAAATATAATTCATATGCCTGTTTTGTTCCATCCATATGAAAATAGACTCATCAAACTTAGATTTCATAACTTATTCATCATTTAATTCCATTTCTACTATTTTTAGTGATTTTTCAAATTCACATCATTGCTGCAGAAATATTCTGTTTTATAGCAAATTTTACCTTACTATAGATTTTCATGGACTAAATAGCATTTTAAGCAAACATAACATCAAATATGATTTAAATTGGCCTGGCTAATCATTTTCAACCCTTTTCTTACCAAACCATAGCCATATCATAAGATCATTTACACAAAGTGAGCATTTTGCCATACATGCCACATTCAAAATACACAAGCCATTTTACCAATTTTGGCCTTCGGATAGTGTGAACAAGTCTTCGACCTATCCCGATTCTCAAGCTGGCTTGTCAACAACTACAATGAATGAAAAGGAGGGAGTAAGCAAAAATGCTTAGTAAGTTCACATGCAAATAGTAAGTAACATAATCATGCAATTCCACATAAAACATCATTTGCATAAACAACATCAAGACATTCATGTTACATTTGCATTTAATATCTTACTACGATTTCATCATACCAAGTTCTCAACCCGAGGATTTAAGCACATACCTGTCAAATTTCTCATTCACCACACTTACCAACATGTCACCTTCATTTTAGGCATTCTTCTTATTCACTTAAGATTCACCCGTTGAACACATCGGAATATAATTCGAATACACGGATTTCATGAACGTAAGTGCCATACCCGCAGCTAGACAAACTCAATAGCCTGCGGAACTTATGTAGCTAAGCTACCATGTAACCCGCCCATAAGTGAACTCGGACTCAACTCAACGAGCTCGGGCGTTCGCATCCATAAGTGAACTCGGACTCAACTCAACGAGCTCGGATGCCTAGTTACATCTCACGAACTCGGACTCAACTCAACGAGTTCGGAACTCAACCATCCTAGTGACATGTCACTTGTATTCTAATCTATTCCCAAGGTTCAAACGGGCTTTTTCCTCAATCTCACATCTTTTCCGTCTTCCACGGAATATCGGAACCGATACTCGGTAGCAATTCATATTTAACAAGTAATAAACATAATTTGCATATTACTCAACAATAACCACAAAGCATAATATTTCAAAATAATAATCATCATATCATATAAATGTCATTAAGTTACTTAAAATGACAATTATGTTACCACATTTACACATGAACTTACCTCGATACAAAATATTAGCACTCGAGCCTATTCCTCGTAAACTTTGTTTTTCCCTTGATCACGACTTGAATCTCGTTTCTCTTGATCTATAATGCCAAATTAATTTATTTAATAGATACATTCATCAAAACATTCCCTAATACGAACTTTGGCAAAATTACCATTTTGCCCTTAAACTTTCACATATTTGCACTTTTGCCCCAAGGCTCGTAAATTAAACTTCATCCTATTTTCTTATGTTTTATGACATGATGATCATTTTTCCCTTCTATGGCAACATCCAATTCACACTCTAACATGTACTTATGACTATTAGGTATTTTTACCAATTAAGCCCTTTTACTCGTTTTCACTTAAAACCGAGTAGCACAAGTTGTCTAACATAATTTAAAACCTCATATTATATCATAAAACATCAAAATACACAAATTTCAACTATGGGTATTTTTCCAAATATGAACCCTAGGTTGAATTATTACTAACATAAGCTAAATCGAGCTACCGGGATTTCAAAAATGTAAAGAACATTAAAAACGGGCATAGAAATCACTTACAATCAAGGCTTAAAAGTGTTGAAACCCTAGCTATGGTGGACAGCAAAATTCAGCAGCAACTTATGGAGAAGATGATCATTTTTGTGTTATTTTTCCCATTTTATTTCATTTAATATCCAATGACCAAAATGCCCTTACTACTAAACTTTCAAAATTTCCATCCATGTCCAATTTTTGTCCAAAAACTTAGAAATTGGTCAAATTTCTATTTAAGACCTCCTCATTAATATTCCAAAGCAATTTCATACTAAAAACTTCTAGAATGCAAGTTTTGCAAATTATTCGATTTAGTCCCTAATTTCAATTTAAGCACTTTAGGCATAGGATTTCGTCACGAAATTTTCACACAATCATGCAATCATATCATAAACCTCAAAATTATTATAAAATAATTATTTCTATCTCGAATTTGTGGTCACAAAACTACTATTCCGATTAGGCCCTAATTCGGGATATTACAATCCTCCTCTAATGAGGAAAAACTCATTGTCGTACCCGCATAACCACTACCATATGAGGCCCCATTTATGCTCCATCCCTTGACAACATAACCTTTGTAAACTTAAAGCCCTAGTTACACTTCAACCTGAAACTATATAATCACAGCCAACAAAGGCATTTAGCTGCAATGCAGTCTTGACTTCTCAGGGATGGCCCCATCCTCACATGGTAGATGAAATTTGTAGGTCTTCAAGCTCCACGTCATCACCATGAACCCAAACAGAACTTAAAACTATGATTTTGTCTCCCTAAAAAAGAAAGAGAAATAAATCTTTAAACCAAGAAATTTCAACATGCAAGAAAAAGAAACAAAAAACAATTTAAAGGAGACAGTGGGTGAGAAAGATGTTGGAGTAGAGGGATGGAAACTCCCTTCTATATAGGCAATTGGGTGTGCCCGGGGGGCTGAGGGGAATATCTTCCGCATGTAATTTTATCCCGAGAACCTTGAGGCAGCATGTGTTAAACACGAAATCGTTTGATAGCTAAAAAAGCCCCCTACGGCATGCCTTTTCTTCCTCACTATTTTCAACCCTAAATTTGTATGTTAGAACCCAAGAATCCTAGGATAATTTTCAAACACTGGAACCCAGGAATCCCAGGCAGCATGTGTTAAATATGAAATCATTTTGTAGCTAAAAATGCTCACTACGGGAAGAATTTTCTCTTCCACCATTTTTAACCCTAACTGTGTACCTCAAACTCTAAGATAATTTTCAGACATCGTAACACGGAAATCTCAGACACCATGTGTTAAACAAGAAATTGTTTGATGTCAAGGGGTATAATTCCCTATAAAATAAACTCAGTACATTCTGTTAAGTTTCCATACCGAAATTTCGAGCAGATTGCTACAAAACTCTAATCTTTAATTAGCTCTAACAGTCAAAAAAGTAATTCGACTCAACAATTACAAGGTATTTTCCTTTTACATTAATTATATAATACTAGTAAATAATTCAAAGCCAATAGCTTACTAATGCTGAAATAAGAAACTTTTGCTGAAAATAAATTACTTAAAAGCAAGTCTAAGTCGTCTTTAATAGTGTGGAGAATGACAAATACATGTATCAATTATATTAATGCAATTTATTTTTCCCATCGATGTAGTTTCAGGAAAAAAAACCCTCATTGAAAGGACTAATAAAGAGATTGATTAAAGAATAAAAATAAAAGAATGAAAGCAAAACAGGCCTAATCATTAGTTAGAGATAATGGTCAAAAGTAATTCAACACCCATAATTGATTTGCTACCATTACCATTCAAGTTGGGTGTTTATAAAAAGGGCTTTCCTTAGCTATTAGCATTCAGAATTAAAACAATCAAAACACTATTTCATTTGCTCTTGTTTTATATTTCATGATTACGATGTCAAGTATGAGGTCTAATAAACTTGTTTTATTTTTTGCAATATCTTGTCTTCTTCTTCAAGAGAAATGCACTGGTGCTAGCGTGTGCAAAGAGAGTGAAAGAAAAGCACTACTTGAATTTAAGCACAGCCTTCAAGCTATGGATTCGTCAGGCGACGGTGCCCTTGCTTTCTGGCTCAGTGAGGAGTGCTGCCTTTGGAATGGCGTCTATTGCAATAGCCTAGGATACGTCGAAATGCTCGATTTTCGCTTTCGACCTTTTGTTGTAGCAGGTACAATTAGCCCTTCACTGCTTAAACTACATCATTTGACTTCTTTAAATTTCAGCAGTAATGATTTTAATGGAAGTCTCATCCCAGAGTTTTTTTTGGTTCTTTGAAAAGCTTGATATTACTGGATCTCTCTAATGCTAATTTTAGAGGTCCAATTCCTTCTCTATTTGGAAATCTTTCAATGTTGGAGACTCTTAGATTGGGTGGCAACAGTAGAGTTTTCAATGTTGGAAAACTTGAGTGGCTTTCCCATCTTTCTCGTTTGAAAGAGGTTGATCTCAGTTTCACTAACCTGAGCAATGCCAATGATTGGTCTCAAATCATTAACCATCTTCCTTTGCTTCAAAAACTAAATCTGAGAGATCGTAATCTTCCAAGCATCTCATCTTCTTCTGTTTCCCTTACCAACTCTTCTACATCTCTCAACACTCTCGATCTCTCTCATAATAATCTCCCTTCTTCTACCATATATCCATGGTTGTTTAATGTTAGCAGCAACCTTGAATCACTTGACCTCTCAAGTAACCAGTTGAAAGGTCTAATTCCAGATGCTTTCGGGAACATGATGGCTATTAAAGAACTTTATTTGAGTGATAATCTTTTGATATTAGATGAGAATCAAGTTAGGGGAGATTTCGTGTTGAATGAAATCGAAAAACTACCAGATCTTAGGGTTCTAGATCTTGGGTACAACCTTTTAAATGGATCCATAAGCAAAAGCCTTGGGCAACTGTTGGAGTTAGACACACTTTAACCGGATGAAGTAAGAACTTCAATCTGAACTTTAACAGTAGTGTATTATACTCGGATAAAATATGAAGGAAAAATGCTTGAAGTTCAAGCTTTTAGCTACTGTTAAGAATGGAGAACAGAATTTTGAAGGCAAAGAAAGATGGAGCATATGGAAGAAAATCTGATGATTTCATTCATTTGAAACATTGGCTTAAAGCCATTACATATACCAGTCATTTGGCTGGTCAAAAGATTAACAAATCCTTTACCTAAACACTACCTAACTCCACTTATTACATTGGAACTTACAAAACTAAACTTGTACACTTGAACAAAGCTGGTAACCAACTCTTTAACTATCAAGTTACATCAACTTGTTATTTAAACATAATTCAAAATGAACTAATTAAGAAAAAACATAGTTAGAAAGTAACAAAATGTAACAGAGAACAAACAGTGGTATTAACATCTCTTGTTGCATGTATTTTACCTGGGTAACTTATGTGTATGAATTTTTGCACATACTTTACCCGGGTAAAGTATGTGCATTAATCTGCATGAGCTGCATGTCTTGCATGGGAACTAACTTCAACACTCCTCCTTAGTTTCCATGCTTGTAACACCTAGCTGCTTTCTCAGTTTTATAAACCTTGACACATCAAGGGCCTTTGTGAAAATGTCAGCAACTTGCTCCTCTGAATTGCAATGAATCAGCTCCACCTCTTGAGCTTGTTCCATCTCCCTTATCACATGTAACTTGATGCTGAAGTACTTCGTTCTGCCATGGAAGACAGGATTCTTTGCAATTGCAACAGCAGACTTGTTGTCACAAAAGATCTCTGTTGCCTCCCTTTGATGTAGGTTAAGATCAGCTAGAATTTTTCTCAGCCATATGGCTTGATTTACAGCATTTGCAGCTGCAACATATTCAGCTTCTGCTGTTGATTGAGCCACAATCGATTGTTTCTTTGAGCTCCAACAAAACATGGTTGAGCCAAGGGTAAAAGCATATCCAGAGGTGCTTTTCATATCATCACTTGAACCAGCCCAGTCACTATCGGTATAGCCTTTCAACTTCAATGTTTCAGCTTTGTGAATAACACACCATAGTCAAGAGTGCCTTTGATGTACCTTAGCACTCTCTTTGCTGCTTGAAAGTGTTGGACATTACAGCAATGCATAAACCTTGATAACATACTCACAGCAAACAAGATATCTAGCCTAGTTGCTGTCAAATATAACAAGCAGCCAACTAGGCTCCTGTAAGTAGACTCATTGACTGGTTCATGATCTCCCTGGCTTGACAGCTTCATTCCAACAGCAATAAGAGTGCTTGTTGGCTTACAATTCTCCATCGAGAACTTGGACAAAACCTTCAAGGCAAATGTTCTCTGTCCCAAGAAGATTTTTCCTTCTATTTGGCGCACCTCCATTCCCAAAAAGTATGTCATTAGCCCCAAGTCAGACATTTCAAACATGTCCATCATTTTGGCTTTGAATTCAGCCAACATATCTTGATCTCCTCCAGTCACCAAAAGGTCATCGACATAGAGGGATACAATAAGCTGTATTTCAGCTTCATTCTTCTTGACATATAGTGTTGGCTCATTAACACTTCTGTTAAATCCCAAACTGACCAAGTAGCTGTCAATTCGAGTATACCAGGCTCTGGGAGCCTGTTTTAGGCCATATAATGCCTTCTTAAGCCTGTACACCATTTGTTCTTTGCCAGACACAACAAATCCTTGTTGCTGATCAATGTAGATCTCTTCTTCAAGGAAGCCATTAAGAAATGCAGACTTCACATCAAGCTGGTAGATTTTCCACTACTTCTAAGCTGCCAAGGCAACCAGCAACCTTATGGTGTCTAGCCTGGCCACTAGTGCAAATGTTTCCATGTAGTCCAGGCCATACTTTTGGCTAAAGCCTTTCACAACTAGCCTGGCTTTGAGCTTGTTTAAGCTCCCATCTGTATTCTGCTTGGCTCGATAGACCCATTTTACTCCAATAACTTTTCTGTTGTCTGGCCTAGGAACAAATTCCCATGTCTGGTTCTTCTCAATCATGGAAATTTCATCAACCATTGCCTATTTCCAGCCTTTATCAGCTTCAGCTTCTTCAAATCTGCATGGCTCCACTATGGCAACTTGTGCTCTTTTATAAATTTCAGCCAAAGGTCTAGTGCTTCTGACTGGCATGTCATCAATGTCCATTTCAGGACTAACTTGATTAGGTTCAGCATGATCAGCCATCAACTCTTCAGAAACAGCCTCTGGCTCATTCTTTTCCCAATTCCAGCATCCTTTTTCATCGAAGATCACATCTCTACTTACATGAATTTTGTTTGTTAAAGGGTCCAAAATCCTGTAGCCCTTCTTAACCATACTATACTAAGCTAAAATACCAGGAATAGCTCTTTTGGACAACTTATCCCTCTTTACAGCTGGTATTTGGCTGTAACATAGGCAACCAAAGACTTTCATATGAGCCAATGATGGCTTGAACCCGAACCAGGCTTCAAAAGGTGTCTTGTGAGCAAGTGCTTTGGTTGGAAGCCTATTCTGAATGTAGACAGCAGTGTTGACAGCTTCAGCCCACATGGTCTTAGGCAAATTTTTCTCAAACAATAAGCATCTGGCCATATTCATCAAGCTCCTGGTCTTCCTTTCACTTACACCATTTTGTTAAGGTGTATAAGTGTTGGTGAGCTGGTGTCTAATGCCAGCTTCATCACAGAAGATATTAAACCCGGATGAAGTATACTCTGTTCCATTATCAGACCTAAGGGTCTTGAGTTTACAGCCTGTTTCAGTTTCTGCTGCAACTTTAAATTTCTGGAATATTGAGAGTACTTCATACTTACTCTGGTGAAAGTATGCCCAACAATACCTGGAGTAATCATCAATAAATAAAATAAAGTATCTACTTCCATTTAAAGATTTAGTCTTCATAGGACCACACACATCTGTGTGTACAAGCTGCAGCTTCTCAGAGGCTCTCCATGCTTGATTTGTAGGAAATGACAATCTTGCTTGTTTTCTCAATTGACAGACTTCACATACCTCTTCTTCTTCAACAGAGTTGGTGAAGTTTTCAACCAAGTCTTCACTGATCATCTGAGTCATCGATCTGAAGTTGGCATGCCCAAGCCTTTGGTGCCAAAGCTTGGAGTCTTCAGAAGAAACAATATAGGCATTATCAAAGCCTTTATTCCAGTCCACAACAAAGCTCTTTTCTATCATGGCTACTGACATGAGCATGGATCCACTTGGATCACTAATCTGACATTCATTTCCTTTGAACACCACTATATAGCCTTTTTCAACTAACTGAGCTATACTTAACAGGTTTCTGTCAATTTCAGGAACTAACAAAACATTTGAAATGATTTTGTTACCTGTTGGAGTGCGAATAACCACATCTCCCTTTCCTTCTTCCTTGATAAAGTGGCCATTGCCGACTTTAACTTTTGTTTTGCAGCTTCTGTCTAATGACTTGAAAATAGCTGCATCTGGTGACATATGATTGGTGCAGCCACTGTCAAGGAGCCAACCATTTGAGACTTTCTTCTGAGCAGCTGAGCAGGAGACTGTAAAGACCTGCTCTTCATTATCACTGCCATCTTCAGCTATCTGAGCTTCAGCCCTTGGCTGCTGTTGATTCTGCCTTGGTCTTCCTTTCTCTTTGCAAACTTTTTCAACATGGCCCTTCTTCTTGCAGTGTTGGCACACAACATCTGGCCTGAACCAGCATCTGGCCTCTAAATGACCAAGTTTTTTACAAAATCTGCAGAGTCGATCTTCTCCTCTTGCAGCATCAGGCTTAGGCCTGTTTCTCAAGTTCTTTTTGCCTTTATAGGCTGAGGTGCTCGAGGCTGCTTTGGCCTTAGCTTGGAAAGCACCCTCCTGGTGCTCCTTCAATCTGCTGGCCCTCCTTTGCTATTGTGCATACAGAGCATTGATCAGCTCTGTTAAAGAGATACTGGTCAGATCCCTTGAATCCTCTAAGAAGGATATTTTTGCTTCGTACATCTCTGGTAAGGTAGAGAGCACTTTCTCCACAATCCTTGCCTCATCAAATTGCTCACCAAGGAGCCTTATACTGTTAACTACAGCCATGATTCTGTCAGAATACTTCTTGACAGTTTCTTCTTCCTTCATCTTCAAGTTCTCGAACTCCCTTCTCAGATTCAACAACTGCTGCTGCCTTGTCCTCTCTGTGCCTTGGAAATCCTCCTTGAGTTTGTCCCAGGCTTGTTTTGGTGTTTCACAAGCCATGATTCTAGTAAAAATTACATCAGAAACACAGTTCTAAATGCATGACATGGCCTTGTGCTTTTTACTTTTTTCTTCAAAATACTGCTTCATTTGAGCCACTGTTGGATTTGCTCTCAATGGTTCTGGTTCAACATCTGAGTTAACTACCTCCCATAGATCGAATGCCTGGAGGTAGGTTCTCATCTTGACTACCCAAATGTGATATCCTTCTCCATTGAAAACTGGAGGTGCAGCTGGTGAGAAGCTTGATGAAGCCATCAGTATGTGATCCAACTATAACAGGTCCACTAAGATAAGAGCTCTAGATACCAATTGTTGGAGTTAGACACACTTTAACCGGATGAAGTAAGAACTTCAATCTGAACTTTAACAGCAGTGTATTATACCCAGATAAAATATGAAGGAAAAATGCTTGAAGTTCAAGCTTTTAGCTACTGTCAAGAATGGAGAACAGAATTTTGAAGGCAAAGAAAGATGGAGCATATGGAAGAAAATCTGATGATTTCATTCATTTGAAACATTGGCTTAAAGCCATTACATATACCAGTCATTTGGCTGGTCAAAAGATTAACAAATCCTTTACCTAAACACTACCTAACTCCACTTATTACATTGGAACTTACAAAACTAAACTTGTACACTTGAACAAAGCTGGTAACCAGCTCTTTAACTATCAAGTTACATCAACTTGTCATTTAAACATAATTCAAAATGAACTAATTAAGAAAAAACATAGTTAGAAAGTAACAAAATGTAACAGAGAACAAACAGTGGTATTAACATCTCCTGTTGCATGTATTTTACCCGGGTAACTTATGTGTATGAATTTTTGCACATACTTTACCCGGGTAAAGTATGTGCATTAATCTGCATGAGCTGCATGTCTTGCATGGGAACTAACTTCAAAAGCAACTTTCCAACCTGAAAGTCTTGCGGCTTGCAGGGAATTCTTTTGATGGTGATGTGATTTCCGAAGCTCATTTCTCAAATTTCACCTATTTACAGAAGTTGGATTTATCCTACACTTCTTTGACTTTGAAATTCACCTTCGGATGGATTCCTCCCTTCCAACCGAGTCAACTATTGCTTTGCTCTTGCAAGTTAGGGCGTCGTTTCCCAAATTGGATTCAGACTCACGTCCTAAACCCTGACGTTGATATTTCTTCCATAGATTACCTTGATATTTCTGCTTCAGGAATTTCGGATTCTCTTCCCTACTGGTTTTGGGACAAATTTCAGGGATTATCGTACATAAACATGTCTTTCAATCAGATCAGTGGTACTTTTCCAAATAAATCTATCCACATAATCCATCTAGATCTAAGCTCTAATAATTTCTCAGGAGCATTGCCACGTTTTTCTTTAGACTACTTTATGGATATGGGGACCATTAACCATTCCAAAAACAAGTTTACTGGTTCAGTCTCTCCAATTTGCAATATTACCGGTGATGGTTTTTTGGCATTGTTTGATCTCTCAAATAATCTATTTTCTGGAGTGGTTCCAGACTGTTTTGGAAGTTTCCCGTTTTTAACAGCTTTGAATTTGGGTGATAATAGTTTCTCAGGCTCACTTCCCAGCTCCTTAGGATCTCTGATTTCTCTTGAAATGCTAAGTTTACCTGGTAATAAATTCTCTGGAGAATTACCTTCATCTTTACAGAATTGTGCCAAGTTAAAATTTCTCGACTTGAGTGATAATGAATTATCAGGAGAAATACCTATGTGGATCGGTCAGAAGCTTTCATCGTTGGTTTTTCTTAGCCTTCAAGGGAACCAGTTCAGGGGAAGGATTCCCCATCAACTTTGTGGATTGAAATATCTACAAATCTTGGACCTCTCTGTAAATAAAATCTCTGGTACCATACCACCATGCCTCAATAATTTCACTTCCATGGCAAAAAAAGAGAGTTTAGATAGAAGGATTGAGCATAACATCTTAGATACTGGACCTAGATTTTTATCTCTGGAGGGTGTGTATGGTGAGCCTATATGGATCATTCAGGTTAGATATGTTGATGAGGCATTGCTTACATGGAAGGGAACAAAGCAAAGCTATCCACAACTTGGATTGCTTCTAGCCATTGATCTCTCTTGTAACAAATTAACAGGAGAGATTCCTGAAGAATTAAGTAGTCTTCAAGAACTGGTTGTATTGAACTTGTCAAGAAACCTTTTTAACGGAAAAATTCTTCAAAAGATTGGGCGT